>NW_028246747.1:600000-941000 GCF_964263255.1 Lissotriton vulgaris | reverse complement strand
CCAAGCTCTCTTTCTTGATCTCTTGACAAGGCGTTGGGGGTAGCCTCGGTCTATAAGTCGACTGATAAGATCATCAGATTCCCTAAAGAAGTCCTCCTTGAGGGAGCAGTTCCTGCGTAACCGAAGAAATTGGCCAAAGGGTAAGTTGTCCCTGAGTCCTCTGGTGTGGTGACTCGTATATCGTAGTAGGGAATTTCTTTCGGACGGCTTACGATACAAAGTGGTGTACAGGTAACCATCCTTCTCCTTGATGCTTAAATCTAGAAAGTCTATCGATTCTTTGTTGAACTGCATGGTAAATTTAATGTCTTGTGACTGACTGTTCAGCCAGGCCAGGAACTCATTGAGGGTTGACTCTTGACCAGTCCATATTAGGAGAACATCATCAATGTATCGATACCACGAGGTAATCATCGCTCTGTATGGGTTGTTGTGTGAGAGGATACTATCCTGTTCCATTTCGGACATATAGAGAATGGCCAAGTCCGGCGCAAAGGCAGCGCCCATTGCTACTCCTTTACTTTGTTCATAGAAGGCATTTTGGAAAATGAAAAAGTTTCTGGTCATTGCGATTTCTAAGAGTGCCACTAGAAATTCTGTTGGTACTGGGGTGGGTTGTTCCCGACCCTCTAGTACTCGTCTCATGCAATCCAATGCTGGTCTTTGTGGGATGCTGGTATATAGGGAGACGATGTCCATTGTTACCAGGATCTGTTCGTTTTTGTTGAATGGTTTATTATCAAGGAGAGTGATGACTTGTGTGGTGTCTCTTAGGTATGTAGGAGTGGCCTCTGCTAATGGTTTGAGGAAGACGTCAATGTATTTGCAGAGTGGTTCCAGTAGCGATCCACACCCTGAAATGATCGGTCTTCCCGGTGGTTTAACTGGGTCCTTGTGGACCTTGGGTAAGACGTATATAGTTGGTATTCTGGGTTGACCCACATTGAGATAATCCGATTCTTTTTTGGAGAGGAAACCCATCTCGAGTGCCTTGGTCGTTATGGCTGTGATGTCTACGCGTAGTTCTCTAGTTGGGTCTCGTCTTAGGAGTCTGTAGCTGACACCATCAGATAGTTGTGATTGAATTTCTGCTTTGTAATCTTCCACATCTAGCACCACAATCGATCCGCCTTTGTCGGCGGGCTTGATGACCACCGCCTTGTTGTTCTTGAGTGTTTCCAGTGCATGTCTCTCCTCCTTTGTGATGTTGTGTCTAACATATTGTTTCTTCTCAATGGTGCGGAGGACGTCTCTCATAACAATGCTCTCGTATGTAAGGATTTCATGTGACACCGAAGATGATGTGGGCATAAAGGTGGAAGGAGGTCTCAGGTTAGTGAAGGCCGACATCACTGGGATCGGTTTGTTCCTGAAGAAATATTTCAACCTCACTTTCCTGAAGAATCTTGTCAGCTCAGTCTGTATGTTGAATTTGTTGGGGTATGTCGTAGGTACATAAGACAAACCTTTGCAGAGAATGCTGCTTTCATTCTCGGTTAGTGTGTATTTGGACAAATTGATGATCGGATTGGTCCTAACTGGGACACTATTTACCACCTGTAGGTCTTCCTCCGGGTGCTCATCTCCCTGTAGTTCTCTGGTTGGAAGCGTACTTGTTTGGGGGTGCTGTCCCGCTGTCTTCCATCGTCCCAATTTTGTTGGTTGCCTCCTCTGTTCGAGCGGTTGTTCCATGATCCTCCGCGGCCACGTCCTCTCGGTGGTCTCCATTGACCATCTCCTAAAAAAGGAGGTTGTTGTTCTGGAGGCTGATACCATTGATCCTGTGGTTGGTAATTTGCTCTGGATGCTGAGTGGTCGTTGTCGCTGTCCCCACTGTAGGACGAATCTGAGAAATTCGTGTATTTTCTGGTGCCTCTGTATCCTCCTCTGCCTCGGTTAGAGAACCTGCCTTGATTGTCTTGTCTGTAGTAATCCGGTTGTAAGTAAGGATAAGTCTTTTTTTGGTCGTAGTATTGAATGTCTTTGGCCAATTTCTCCAACTTTTTGTTTTGTGTTTCAACGTCAAAGTCTTTTAAGTTCTTCTTCAGTCTTTCCAAAGTGTCCTTGGCCTCCGCAAAAGCCGAATGATTGGCTATCTCGGCCCTCAGTTCGTCAATTTCCTTGGTTAACTGTTCAACCTGGTCTCTGGCGGTCTCTACTCCCAGCACCATCCAGTGCCGGGAGCAGTTGTTGGCCACGAAGCTGAACCCTTCTTTAAATTTGGGATTGTCAACAAAAATGGCGGGTTCGTTGCGGACTTGCAGTCCGATAGGAATGATGTTCGCTCTCAGGTAGCCAGTTAGAAGATGACCATGCAGTTTGGTACGTACCAACTTCTTTTCTAATCTTTTGAGTTTGTTAATTTTTTCATTAAGAGAGTGATCTACACTAGCATTGGTTGTGGTTAAGAAAACCGTCCCAGTGTCAGCCCCGACCAGATTCTTTATGTAATCTTCAGTATAGGATAGGGTCACAAGTTCCATGATGTTGACAGCCTATCTATACAACATTTGTGATTAATCTAGAATACTATATAGGTATAAGAAGAACCCTCGCAAGGCACTCCTTGCTCAGAGAGTATGAGTATTAACGGGGAAGGCCCTAAATACTCAGGACCTGGGTCCGTGGGTCAGTATAAATAAGGTTTGGTCTGAGTTGAAACAGTATCAAATGATTTCCAACAAACCCACACTCACCATAGAGTTTTTTTTAAAAAAGATGAGTCGGAATGAAAATGCAACTTATTCATTTATAAACATTTTGGCATTTTTGATCATGCACGGTCAGATTTGATCCAAAAGCAGCAAAAATTGAACAAAACATATTATAGTATCTACATGTACTCAAAACAATACATAAGGTATTCATCGGACGTGCTCTCAGAGAAAAGGAGGGAAAGTGAGTGAGTAAGTGAAAGGGACAGGGTAAAGGTGTGGTGACAAAGTGGTTACATCCAAATCGACACTTGAAAAACCTCTACTAGCAGGTTAATGAGCAAAGGTTCCCAAAGTCACATCACACATAGGGAACAAGAGTCCATCGTTTAGTTGGTTCCTATGGTGTGTAAAGTGAAGGCGTAGTTCTACGTTTCGACCCCTGGTTACGCTAAAGGGCTAGTTCAGAGCCTCATGGTGGGGTCTTCATCAGGAAGAGAAATGGAGAGCCTACAAAATAATTGTAACACAAGATTCAGTATTTGTGTGGTGAGATAAGTGATAGTGTACAGGGAGTAGACGTGGGTGGTTACCTACGTCGTCAAAAACGGCCATCAAATGTTCCGTCTGGGAAATCTGGGCTCCCTCGAGCTCCACAGAGTGCTGGAAAGTAATTAAAAGGTGCCATCAGGGCCCTGAGATATAATAATAAAGAAAGGTCGGGGGTTCGAAAAGGGTGGGACTTACTTGGCATGTGGGTTGACACACAGCTGATGGGCACTGGTGAATAGATCCTCGATGTATCGGTATAGCTTTAAGCTGTAAGAAGAAGGGAGTGGTATTTTAGCATTATGGGTTTAAGCGTACTACCGCACATAGTGAGTAGTGAAGGATGGTCTCATTGATTGGGCTGATTGATTGGGCTGAGATAGCCAATCATTCGGCTTTTGCGGAGGCCAAGGACACTTTGGAAAGACTGAAGAAGAACTTAAAAGACTTTGACGTTGAAACACAAAACAAAAAGTTGGAGAAATTGGCCAAAGACATTCAATACTACGACCAAAAAAAGACTTATCCTTACTTACAACCGGATTACTACAGACAAGACAATCAAGGCAGGTTCTCTAACCGAGGCAGAGGAGGATACAGAGGCACCAGAAAATACACGAATTTCTCAGATTCGTCCTACAGTGGGGACAGCGACAACGACCACTCAGCATCCAGAGCAAATTACCAACCACAGGATCAATGGTATCAGCCTCCAGAACAACAACCTCCTTTTTTAGGAGATGGTCAATGGAGACCACCGAGAGGACGTGGCCGCGGAGGATCATGGAACAACCGCTCGAACAGAGGAGGCAACCAACAAAATTGGGACGATGGAAGACAGCGGGACAGCACCCCCAAACAAGTACGCTTCCAACCAGAGAACTACAGGGAGATGAGCACCCGGAGGAAGACCTACAGGTGGTAAATAGTGTCCCAGTTAGGACCAATCCGATCATCAATTTGTCCAAATACACACTAACCGAGAATGAAAGCAGCATTCTCTGCAAAGGTTTGTCTTATGTACCTACGACATACCCCAACAAATTCAACATACAGACTGAGCTGACAAGATTCTTCAGGAAAGTGAGGTTGAAATATTTCTTCAGGAACAAACCGATCCCAGTGATGTCGGCCTTCACTAACCTGAGACCTCCTTCCACCTTTATGCCCACATCATCTTCGGTGTCACATGAAATCCTTACATACGAGAGCATTGTTATGAGAGACGTCCTCCGCACCATTGAGAAGAAACAATATGTTAGACACAACATCACAAAGGAGGAGAGACATGCACTGGAAACACTCAAGAACAACAAGGCGGTGGTCATCAAGCCCGCCGACAAAGGCGGATCGATTGTGGTGCTAGATGTGGAAGATTACAAAGCAGAAATTCAATCACAACTATCTGATGGTGTCAGCTACAGACTCCTAAGACGAGACCCAACTAGAGAACTACGCGTAGACATCACAGCCATAACGACCAAGGCACTCGAGATGGGTTTCCTCTCCAAAAAAGAATCGGATTATCTCAATGTGGGTCAACCCAGAATACCAACTATATACGTCTTACCCAAGGTCCACAAGGACCCAGTTAAACCACCGGGAAGACCGATCATTTCAGGGTGTGGATCGCTACTGGAACCACTCTGCAAATACATTGACGTCTTCCTCAAACCATTAGCAGAGGCCACTCCTACATACCTAAGAGACACCACACAAGTCATCACTCTCCTTGATAATAAACCATTCAACAAAAACGAACAGATCCTGGTAACAATGGACATCGTCTCCCTATATACCAGCATCCCACAAAGACCAGCATTGGATTGCATGAGACGAGTACTAGAGGGTCGGGAACAACCCACCCCAGTACCAACAGAATTTCTAGTGGCACTCTTAGAAATCGCAATGACCAGAAACTTTTTCATTTTCCAAAATGCCTTCTATGAACAAAGTAAAGGAGTAGCAATGGGCGCTGCCTTTGCGCCGGACTTGGCCATTCTCTATATGTCCGAAATGGAACAGGATAGTATCCTCTCACACAACAACCCATACAGAGCGATGATTACCTCGTGGTATCGATACATTGATGATGTCCTCCTAATATGGACTGGTCAAGAGTCAACCCTCAATGAGTTCCTGGCCTGGCTGAACAGTCAGTCACAAGACATTAAATTTACCATGCAGTTCAACAAAGAATCGATAGACTTTCTAGATTTAAGCATCAAGGAGAAGGATGGTTACCTGTACACCACTTTGTATCGTAAGCCGTCCGAAAGAAATTCCCTACTACGATATACGAGTCACCACACCAGAGGACTCAGGGACAACTTACCCTTTGGCCAATTTCTTCGGTTACGCAGGAACTGCTCCCTCAAGGAGGACTTCTTTAGGAAATCTGATGATCTTATCAGTCGACTTATAGACCGAGGCTACCCCCAACGCCTTGTCAAGAGATCAAGAAAGAGAGCTTGGTTCCAAGACAGAGCAACACTACTGGAACCTAGGACCAGATCAACAGCCCAGGATCGAATGATTTGTGTGACGACGTTCTGCACTGAAAGCAATGCCATTCGCAAAATTGTCAACCAGCACTGGAACATGGTAGGAGAAATCTTGGGGGTTCCCCATCCCCCTATGCATGCCTTCAAAAGATCCAGGAATGTTAGAGACTTTGTGGTGCGTTCCTTGTTAGGAACCCCACCAGCACCCACGATTCACAGTCTATGGAATCTACCAGAACTAGTGGGCCACTTTAAATGCACCAAATGCAAAGCCTGCCCAATGTGTTTGGAGATCAAACAAATGCAGTACAACGGACTCACAATAGAGCTTAAGTCACTGACCAACTGCAACTCAAGCGGGGTGATTTATGCCATTCTGTGTCCCTGTGACCTTATGTATATCGGTCAGACACAGCAGAAAATAAAAAACCGCATATTTCAACACTGCAGTCGTATTCGCTGTTCTACTCAAGGGGCCCCTTTGGTAGATCATTTCATTGAAAAAAACCACTTGCCTGAATCCATTCGCTGGGTGGTCATTGAGAAAATCTCCCTGGGCCCACGGGGGGGAAATTTGAATACGATTCTGGATATAAGGGAATGCAAATGGATGCAAAAGTTTCAGACAATAAGCAAGGGGTTAAATGAACTTGAGGCTAATTTCTCGCAGATGGCGGGATTGAATCCTGAATAGACCATGGGACATCTCCTACTCATTTACTGCATCAATCATTCTCAGTAATGTGTTCACATAACTGTTACATCCAGGAATTGGCTATTGGCTAGCATATGTTGCGCTGTTAGTTTTGTCTGGTCTTTTACATGTTAAAACTGTATATATTACTGTTCCTTTGACAAATTTTACACTTGGATATTTCTGCCGTGACTAAGTACTAACTCGAATACAGGCCGCATCCCTCGACAGGCCCTGGCTCCTTTCCTAACCACCCTTGGAGCTACAAGAGCTCTTTCGAGACGCTCCCTTCAACGAAATGACAAGCCTCGTCTCTGATTGGACCCGCGAGTCGGGCCCCTTTTTCCATTAGTTACTGGCATTGAGCGCCTGCACCGCGAGCACACTCGGATGCAGGACGCCGACGGTGATACAGCACGGCTGTGCGTTCCCGTTTTTCAGGTAACCTTCAGCCCAATCAATGAGACCATCCTTCACTACTCACTATGTGCGGTAGTACGCTTAAACCCATAATGCTAAAATACCACTCCCTTCTTCTTACAGCTTAAAGCTATACCGATACATCGAGGATCTATTCACCAGTGCCCATCGGCTGTGTGTCAACCCACATGCCAAGTAAGTCCCACCCTTTTCGAACCCCCGACCTTTCTTTATTATTATATCTCAGGGCCCTGATGGCACCTTTTAATTACTTTCCAGCACTCTGTGGAGCTCGAGGGAGCCCAGATTTCCCAGACGGAACATTTGATGGCCGTTTTTGACGACGTAGGTAACCACCCACGTCTACTCCCTGTACACTATCACTTATCTCACCACACAAATACTGAATCTTGTGTTACAATTATTTTGTAGGCTCTCCATTTCTCTTCCTGATGAAGACCCCACCATGAGGCTCTGAACTAGCCCTTTAGCGTAACCAGGGGTCGAAACGTAGAACTACGCCTTCACTTTACACACCATAGGAACCAACTAAACGATGGACTCTTGTTCCCTATGTGTGATGTGACTTTGGGAACCTTTGCTCATTAACCTGCTAGTAGAGGTTTTTCAAGTGTCGATTTGGATGTAACCACTTTGTCACCACACCTTTACCCTGTCCCTTTCACTTACTCACTCACTTTCCCTCCTTTTCTCTGAGAGCACGTCCGATGAATACCTTATGTATTGTTTTGAGTACATGTAGATACTATAATATGTTTTGTTCAATTTTTGCTGCTTTTGGATCAAATCTGACCGTGCATGATCAAAAATGCCAAAATGTTTATAAATGAATAAGTTGCATTTTCATTCCGACTCATCTTTTTTAAAAAAAACTCTATGGTGAGTGTGGGTTTGTTGGAAATCATTTGATACTGTTTCAACTCAGACCAAACCTTATTTATACTGACCCACGGACCCAGGTCCTGAGTATTTAGGGCCTTCCCCGTTAATACTCATACTCTCTGAGCAAGGAGTGCCTTGCGAGGGTTCTTCTTATACCTATATAGTATTCTAGATTAATCACAAATGTTGTATAGATAGGCTGTCAACATCATGGAACTTGTGACCCTATCCTATACTGAAGATTACATAAAGAATCTGGTCGGGGCTGACACTGGGACGGTTTTCTTAACCACAACCAATGCTAGTGTAGATCACTCTCTTAATGAAAAAATTAACAAACTCGAAAGATTAGAAAAGAAGTTGGTACGTACCAAACTGCATGGTCATCTTCTAACTGGCTACCTGAGAGCGAACATCATTCCTATCGGACTGCAAGTCCGCAACGAACCCGCCATTTTTGTTGACAATCCCAAATTTAAAGAAGGGTTCAGCTTCGTGGCCAACAACTGCTCCCGGCACTGGATGGTGCTGGGAGTAGAGACCGCCAGAGACCAGGTTGAACAGTTAACCAAGGAAATTGACGAACTGAGGGCCGAGATAGCCAATCATTCGGCTTTTGCGGAGGCCAAGGACACTTTGGAAAGACTCAAGAAGAACTTAAAAGACTTTGACGTTGAAACACAAAACAAAAAGTTGGAGAAATTGGCCAAAGACATTCAATACTACGACCAAAAAAAGACTTATCCTTACTTACAACCGGATTACTACAGACAAGACAATCAAGGCAGGTTCTCTAACCGAGGCAGAGGAGGATACAGAGGCACCAGAAAATACACGAATTTCTCAGATTCGTCCTACAGTGGGGACAGCGACAACGACCACTCAGCATCCAGAGCAAATTACCAACCACAGGATCAATGGTATCAGCCTCCAGAACAACAACCTCCTTTTTTAGGAGATGGTCAATGGAGACCACCGAGAGGACGTGGCCGCGGAGGATCATGGAACAACCGCTCGAACAGAGGAGGCAACCAACAAAATTGGGACGATGGAAGACAGCGGGACAGCACCCCCAAACAAGTACGCTTCCAACCAGAGAACTACAGGGAGATGAGCACCCGGAGGAAGACCTACAGGTGGTAAATAGTGTCCCAGTTAGGACCAATCCGATCATCAATTTGTCCAAATACACACTAACCGAGAATGAAAGCAGCATTCTCTGCAAAGGTTTGTCTTATGTACCTACGACATACCCCAACAAATTCAACATACAGACTGAGCTGACAAGATTCTTCAGGAAAGTGAGGTTGAAATATTTCTTCAGGAACAAACCGATCCCAGTGATGTCGGCCTTCACTAACCTGAGACCTCCTTCCACCTTTATGCCCACATCATCTTCGGTGTCACATGAAATCCTTACATACGAGAGCATTGTTATGAGAGACGTCCTCCGCACCATTGAGAAGAAACAATATGTTAGACACAACATCACAAAGGAGGGGAGACATGCACTGGAAACACTCAAGAACAACAAGGCGGTGGTCATCAAGCCCGCCGACAAAGGCGGATCGATTGTGGTGCTAGATGTGGAAGATTACAAAGCAGAAATTCAATCACAACTATCTGATGGTGTCAGCTACAGACTCCTAAGACGAGACCCAACTAGAGAACTACGCGTAGACATCACAGCCATAACGACCAAGGCACTCGAGATGGGTTTCCTCTCCAAAAAAGAATCGGATTATCTCAATGTGGGTCAACCCAGAATACCAACTATATACGTCTTACCCAAGGTCCACAAGGACCCAGTTAAACCACCGGGAAGACCGATCATTTCAGGGTGTGGATCGCTACTGGAACCACTCTGCAAATACATTGACGTCTTCCTCAAACCATTAGCAGAGGCCACTCCTACATACCTAAGAGACACCACACAAGTCATCACTCTCCTTGATAATAAACCATTCAACAAAAACGAACAGATCCTGGTAACAATGGACATCGTCTCCCTATATACCAGCATCCCACAAAGACCAGCATTGGATTGCATGAGACGAGTACTAGAGGGTCGGGAACAACCCACCCCAGTACCAACAGAATTTCTAGTGGCACTCTTAGAAATCGCAATGACCAGAAACTTTTTCATTTTCCAAAATGCCTTCTATGAACAAAGTAAAGGAGTAGCAATGGGCGCTGCCTTTGCGCCGGACTTGGCCATTCTCTATATGTCCGAAATGGAACAGGATAGTATCCTCTCACACAACAACCCATACAGAGCGATGATTACCTCGTGGTATCGATACATTGATGATGTCCTCCTAATATGGACTGGTCAAGAGTCAACCCTCAATGAGTTCCTGGCCTGGCTGAACAGTCAGTCACAAGACATTAAATTTACCATGCAGTTCAACAAAGAATCGATAGACTTTCTAGATTTAAGCATCAAGGAGAAGGATGGTTACCTGTACACCACTTTGTATCGTAAGCCGTCCGAAAGAAATTCCCTACTACGATATACGAGTCACCACACCAGAGGACTCAGGGACAACTTACCCTTTGGCCAATTTCTTCGGTTACGCAGGAACTGCTCCCTCAAGGAGGACTTCTTTAGGGAATCTGATGATCTTATCAGTCGACTTATAGACCGAGGCTACCCCCAACGCCTTGTCAAGAGATCAAGAAAGAGAGCTTGGTTCCAAGACAGAGCAACACTACTGGAACCTAGGACCAGATCAACAGCCCAGGATCGAATGATTTGTGTGACGACGTTCTGCACTGAAAGCAATGCCATTCGCAAAATTGTCAACCAGCACTGGAACATGGTAGGAGAAATCTTGGGGGTTCCCCATCCCCCTATGCATGCCTTCAAAAGATCCAGGAATGTTAGAGACTTTGTGGTGCGTTCCTTGTTAGGAACCCCACCAGCACCCACGATTCACAGTCTATGGAATCTACCAGAACTAGTGGGCCACTTTAAATGCACCAAATGCAAAGCCTGCCCAATGTGTTTGGAGATCAAACAAATGCAGTACAACGGACTCACAATAGAGCTTAAGTCACTGACCAACTGCAACTCAAGCGGGGTGATTTATGCCATTCTGTGTCCCTGTGACCTTATGTATATCGGTCAGACACAGCAGAAAATAAAAAACCGCATATTTCAACACTGCAGTCGTATTCGCTGTTCTACTCAAGGGGCCCCTTTGGTAGATCATTTCATTGAAAAAAACCACTTGCCTGAATCCATTCGCTGGGTGGTCATTGAGAAAATCTCCCTGGGCCCACGGGGGGGAAATTTGAATACGATTCTGGATATAAGGGAATGCAAATGGATGCAAAAGTTTCAGACAATAAGCAAGGGGTTAAATGAACTTGAGGCTAATTTCTCGCAGATGGCAGGATTGAATCCTGAATAGACCATGGGACATCTCCTACTCATTTACTGCATCAATCATTCTCAGTAATGTGTTCACATAACTGTTACATCCAGGAATTGGCTATTGGCTAGCATATGTTGCGCTGTTAGTTTTGTCTGGTCTTTTACATGTTAAAACTGTATATATTACTGTTCCTTTGACAAATTTTACACTTGGATATTTCTGCCGTGACTAAGTACTAACTCGAATACAGGCCGCATCCCTCGACAGGCCCTGGCTCCTTTCCTAACCACCCTTGGAGCTACAAGAGCTCTTTCGAGACGCTCCCTTCAACGAAATGACAAGCCTCGTCTCTGATTTGGACCCGCGAGTCGGGCCCCTTTTTCCATTAGTTACTGGCATTGAGCGCCTGCACCGCGAGCACACTCGGATGCAGGACGCCGACGGTGATACAGCACGGCTGTGCGTTCCCGTTTTTCAGGTAACCTTCAGCCCAATCAATGAGACCATCCTTCACTACTCACTATGTGCGGTAGTACGCTTAAACCCATAATGCTAAAATACCACTCCCTTCTTCTTACAGCTTAAAGCTATACCGATACATCGAGGATCTATTCACCAGTGCCCATCGGCTGTGTGTCAACCCACATGCCAAGTAAGTCCCACCCTTTTCGAACCCCCGACCTTTCTTTATTATTATATCTCAGGGCCCTGATGGCACCTTTTAATTACTTTCCAGCACTCTGTGGAGCTCGAGGGAGCCCAGATTTCCCAGACGGAACATTTGATGGCCGTTTTTGACGACGTAGGTAACCACCCACGTCTACTCCCTGTACACTATCACTTATCTCACCACACAAATACTGAATCTTGTGTTACAATTATTTTGTAGGCTCTCCATTTCTCTTCCTGATGAAGACCCCACCATGAGGCTCTGAACTAGCCCTTTAGCGTAACCAGGGGTCGAAACGTAGAACTACGCCTTCACTTTACACACTATAGGAACCAACTAAACGATGGACTCTTGTTCCCTATGTGTGATGTGACTTTGGGAACCTTTGCTCATTAACCTGCTAGTAGAGGTTTTTCAAGTGTCGATTTGGATGTAACCACTTTGTCACCACACCTTTACCCTGTCCCTTTCACTTACTCACTCACTTTCCCTCCTTTTCTCTGAGAGCACGTCCGATGAATACCTTATGTATTGTTTTGAGTACATGTAGATACTATAATATGTTTTGTTCAATTTTTGCTGCTTTTGGATCAAATCTGACCGTGCATGATCAAAAATGCCAAAATGTTTATAAATGAATAAGTTGCATTTTCATTCCGACTCATCTTTTTTAAAAAAAAACTCTATGGTGAGTGTGGGTTTGTTGGAAATCATTTGATACTGTTTCAACTCAGACCAAACCTTATTTATACTGGCAGTCGAAGGTAGGCATAGGATTGTGTGTTGTGAAGTTGATGAATGGCTTGATGCGAAGAGAATTGGGCCAATGTGCCTTGCTCTAGGACATCTCCTATTTTGGAGATCCCTATTACATCCCACTGTTTGAAGTCTCTCAGTTTTTGAATCTCTGCTAGTCTAGTTCCCTCCTATAAAGGGGTTTCCCTGGTAGATTTCTTATCCCATTTCATTTGCATCCCAGCACTTTTTCGCGCCACCAGTAGTCTTTGGGTAGCTGGTAGGAGCCGGCTGCTGCCTTTACCGCCAAATATATAGTGTAATTGTGTATGGTCTTGGGATTGTAATCTTTCCAACATGTAGGTGGGGTGGTCTCTCGGAGCGTGGTTCCATTCATTATTTATAATGAGATGGACCGCTCAGTAGTAGGCCCTGATATCCGGTAACGCCAGACCTCCATTGTACAGGTTTCACTGCAGTGTTTGTGGCGCTATTCGCGATGGGTCCCGTCCCATAAAAGCAATCGTAGCTCGCTGTTGAGGGTTGTAAACACAGTCTCCGGTAGTTTGCAGTAGGTGTTTTGCAAAATATAAACTAACTGAGGGATCGTCGGAGTGAGTTTCCTCCACCTCTTAAAGTCTTCCTGAAAATTTAAAAGGATTCGCCTGATATTGTGATCTAAGTTGGTTGCTACCTCAGTGGTGATTGAAAGCCCAAGGTATGTAAACCCCTCCTGAGACAGTCGTAGGCAGCTCAGGTAGGTCTGAGGCTTCACCACCCCTCCACCGAGTATAAGGTGGATTTACTCCAGTTAATCTTATATCCTGCATGGCGGCCATATTCCTCAAGATTTGCACACTTTTGGGGAGTGTATCGGGTGGGTCCCTAAAATATATTTAAATATCATCGGCATTTAGCAATATACGTTCAGCCTCTAAAGCTCGGGACTCATCTATGAAACCACCCAACCCTTGTTGGGTTAGAAATACACAGGCCGAAGGCACCAATATGAAGGTAAATAGTAGGGGAGACAGGGGACAATCCTGCTTAGTGCCTCGTTGAATCGGCCAGCTCATCGATGCAACCCCATTGACCCGGACTCTAGCCTCGGGCGCATTGTGGAGAAGTGCCAACCATATAAATATTGGACCAAATCCAAACTTTGCCAAGGTGCACCTCATGAAGGGCCAATGAATGATATCGAACGCCTTCTCAGAGTCAAGTGAAAGGAGCAGATAGGGGATATCTCGATCCTGAACCGTGTTCATCCAATTAGCCAAGCGCCGTAAGTTAAAGCGTGTGGCTCGTTTTGGCATAAAACCGGATTGGTCTCTATGTATCAGGGGGGCGATAACTGTCAAGAGGCACATCGCAAGAATAGTGGCAAGAATCTTTGTTTCGACATTGAGCAGCGATATGGGTCGATGGGACCCCAATTCCTCTGGAGGTTTCCCTGTTTTATGGATTACCACTACAGTGGCTGTTCGATTATCCTTTGGGAGGATCCCTTGTCCTTTTGAGGCCTGTAACATATGTAATAAACGCGGAGCCAGCAGGCTACTACTCAATTAAAAAAATTGTCCTGGGAGTCCACATGGGCCTGGGGTTTTCCCCGACTTTTGGTGGCCAATGGCCACCATCACTTCTTCTAGAGTAAGGTCTTCCTCTAGCCTATCCCTCTTCTCCTGGTAGAGTGAGTGCGGCTCCATTGTGTCTAAGTATTGGGTTATTTGCGCCTCACTCGTCTGTGATTTAGCTGCATAAAAGGTCTGTGTAATATCAGGCAAAGGCCCGCTATATCCTTAGGTGTGTTGTGTGTTTGATTGTGTTCTTGAATGGACATTACCCATCTCAACTCCATTTCTATCCTGCCCAGCCATGCAAGCAGTTTCCCCACCCTATCGACTGTCTCATACAGCCGATGTTGGACTGCCAATTGTTGACCTGTATCTCTCGAGTCACTAGCACCTGGTACTCCCTTTTGGTTATCTCAAGTTGACAAAGTGTACGGCTACTCAGTGCAGAGGTTCCACTTCTTTCTAGACTTAACAGGTTACATTCTAGAACCCCCATGTCTTGGTTATCTCATCTTTTTTTATGGGCAATTATATGTTGTGCTCTATCTCTGAGCACCGTCTTGTATGCTTCCCATAGAGTGACTGCCGACTGTACGGAGCCGACGTTTTCTTTAAAATAAAGCACTGAGTCTACCCTGAGCTCTTTTGGAACTCTTTCAAAACCCATGAGCTCAGTCTCCAGTCTGCTGCCTAGTTGCCTCCCCTCCCTCCCACCATTAATAGAAGCGGTGAATGGTCCGAGATGCCCCTAGCTAAGTATTCTACTCTCTCCACATGTCTGATCTCTCCTACAGGAGCAAAGAGGTAGTCCAGTCTCCCTGTGAGCCCCCGAGAAATAGAAATAGGCACTTATGGTTGGGTGATGCTGTCGCAATAGGTTGGTCAGTCTGAGGACCTCTTGGAACTTTGCCAATGGTGTGGGTCCATGGGATCCAGGCCGTACCTGAGTTCTATCTTACGATTCCAAATTCCCTGTTTTGCAATGTAAGTCCCATCAAGGTCCACCCATTGTTGAGTAACACAAAAGGGGGGTGATTTTTTAATGAGAATTGCCACTCCCCTCGAACCCTTGGTGAAGCCCGCATATACAAGCGTAATGTAATGCCCTCTTACCAGGAAAGAAGAGCTCAAACCCAACAGGTCCGTCACCTGTAAAAATATTATGTCGGGTTCAAGCCTTTTAAGATAATTGGATACTAGACCCCGTTTGATTTTGTTTCCCAACCCACTGACATTCCATCTCTGTGCCGTGAACCTGCCCTCAGCCATTGCAATACTGCTATTGAATCCTCACATACCCAGCCCTCGCCCAGAGGAGTGCCCACGTCTCTCATACCCATCTAAGACTCGGTGTTCATTTTGATTGAACTGAAAAGAACAGTCCCCCCCTCGCAATAAACGTAATCCACATTTGACAACGTTTAACATCCCCCCACCCGACACTCTTCGGGTACCCACACAGCCCCCCAATTCGTCAACGTGACAACTCTAGCACGGATAATCCACCAAGAGGTCTGTAACCATCCTCCTCCCGCTTCAATTAACTGCACAAAAATGCAATGGCTGCACCCAGTATACACCCCTTTGTAAGGCCAAGTTTCTGCAATGTTTATCAGGCCTTTGGGTTTTCTTACTGTATTTTGGCAGCCGCCAGGCCCGCATCTCATACCTCTTCGCCATTGCTGGGCAGCTGCAGTTGCTGCGTCCCTGTGTTGAGCAGGATAGGGTCTGGAGCTTCCAGCCTTTGAATGCTCTCAAGTAATGGGTGTTCACTATCTGAATCTGCTGATTCTTCTCTCTGATAGTTCAGTGTTGATATTATCTCTCGATCTTTGCAAAGTCTGTCCTGCTTGGTCCCGGATGGCGTCATCGTCCGAGTCTGATATTTGTGAAGTGCTTTCTCTGGGCCTCAGAGATCTTCCCGGTGTTCCCCCGGCTGTATTCCGTACTTTCAGTACATGCCTCCAACGCTTTTCTTGAGGCCTTTCCTGGCTTGAACCCATCCTCTTTTCTGTAAATGGACCTTGAGCCTGGTGCGTCTTAACAGGGGCCGTTCCTCAATCCATGACCATGCCTCGTCTGGGGTATGGAAGAACAGTGTGGAGCCTTGAAAAATGACTACGTTTAGCTGGGAACTGTAACATGTATTGGATCCCGAGTGTGCGAAGTTTCGCCTTGACAGGGTCAAAAGTTCATCTTTGCACGTTTGTACATCACTGGAATAGTCTGGTAATACAATTTTCTTGTGTATTTTCGTATTGTATCTCCCCTTTCTTCCTCAGCTCGCGTAGTATTAGATCCCTATCTTGAAAGTTCAAGAAACGGGCGATCAAGGGTCGAGGGGGAGCCCCCGGTGGTGGGAGGACATTAGGCATCCGGTGCGCTCTCTCTATAATGAAACCGGTCAAAAACTGTGTCAGAAGGGCTTCTTTTAGAAAGGTCAGGAGAAATTAGCCTGGATCTGTTTTTTCCGCATTTTCTGGAAAACCGATAAATCTGAGATTATCCATGTGGGCCCTGTTTTCGGCATTGTCGACCCTCCAGGCCACCTCTTTCATTGATGCTGAGAGTCCGGTCACGCCCTTGCGTGTAGAATGAGAGGTATCTTCAAGTTCCGAGACGCGATGTTCCATCTCGGTGACTCTCTCCGAAACCTTTCATAGGTCGTGACGTAGTAATGTGACCTCTGAGCATATCTCCGCCATCTTCCCCTCCAGGATCTCCCTTGATGCATGAATCGCTTGCAGTATGGTCGCATTATCTGGAAGGGGAACAAGGCCTCCCTCTGCCCCCTCGGGTGCAGGGAGCACTTTGGCAAATCGATCCAGGCTCCTTGTCTCTCGCCATCTTGCCCAGTCGGGTGTGAGATTGTGATCAGGCACTCTCCCCCACAGTTGGGACCTCTTTATCCCTGCTGGTGGCCTCCTCAAAACTCTCACCCTAGAGTTTATCGTAGCTCTGAAAGCAGCGTGGCTGGTGTCTACCAGGCAGCGTAGGGTAGTGTATTGGCCCCAGTGTCTTCCTTGCCCTGTCTGAATTCCAGAGAGGGCCCCAAGGCCCACGCCTCTGTCCAACCCTTCACAATCTACCTCGGCTTGCCACGATACCTACAGAAGGGGGAGAGGCAGAGCCCGGATCCAGGCCCACCAGACTACATGTGGGTCTTCCACTTGGTCTCACTACGCACAAAAGCTGGTGCAGTATGTCCCTCATATTCCTATGATCCCTTTTGTTGCTTCTACAGGAGTACACTTTGATCCCAAGGTTAAATCTCGTAAACTCTCAGTCCATTGTGAAGGGTAACTGCAAAGCCCACTCCACAAGTCCACAGCGCTGCAGTATCCTTATCCATGGAATCCAGGGCTGGTAGTGTGCACCAGGGCCAGCGAGCTCATCATCCCCCCCCCCATCACTCTCCCCACCGGTCCACACCAACGCTATTTGAATCTGTGGGGCAGAGAGGAAGAGTTTGCCAGCTGTCTCACCGGGCCGCCGTATTGGTATTGCAGTTCAGTTTGTGAGTCCAGGCTCATTGCCTCTCTGTCCCACCGCTGCCGGTCTGAGAGAAATTCCCTCTGGGCCAATCGGTTTCAGGTGGGCTGGCTCACACAATCGCCACTGCAGCTACTGCCACCCGCAGTAAGGAAGGAAACGTAGGGGGCCCGCTCTCAACCACAGAAGGACTTGCCAGACCGAAATGCTCAGTTCATGTCTCAGCTGGAAGTGGTATTCGAAGGCAGTATACCAAGCGTCTTCCTAGCTCCAGGGGGAAGGGGGGGCCCACACTCTGGCCCCAGCAGCACTCCCATTGTCTCAGTCCGGAGCCTGGAACACCCAGCATCCCTTACTCGGTCAGCGCCGCTCATAGCTGCCCAGGCTCTTGGTAGGCTCGGCAGATCCCGGGACTCAGCTCCAGCGAAGCGCCATTTGGAGGCACGGCCCACCAATGTCGCAGCAAGAACGGCCTTGCTCACAGCTGCTCCGGGGGGGTCACAGTCTGCCCCCGATATCCCATTGGGTGCCTTAAGGTCGAAACCGGATCATCCAACCACTTTGACACAGTCTCAGGTGCTCAGTGCCGCCCTGGCTCCCCGCAGGCGCAGGACATTGCAGCTTTCAGCTCCGGCAAGGCACCATCTTGCGACGCGGCTCACCGACTTCGGTTTAAGAACGACTTTGCTCACAGCCGAAGATTGCAGCTCTTAGGTCGTTCAGCACGCCATGGCCTCTGGGCACATTCCTGCCACTACTGCTGTGGATCAGGATAAATGGCATGATTCAGTTGGGGCCAGCGGATCTCACTGAGAGCACAGCCATGCTGTTGGCCAAGCCCCGTCCATAGTCATTCTTATACATTTGTAATGCCATTAAGCTCATAACCTACATTACAAACCAGTAAATACGTCATGAAAATCGGCGGGAAACACACTGGGGGCCTTTTAGTAAGTTATCCATCATCCTGGCAAAAGGCATGAAGACCTTTGCATACTACTTAGGTGGAGAGGGCAGGGCCAAATGGGCAGAGCTTCCAGGTGCTTTTGCACACATGCATACTTGCAGTAATTTAAATGGAGAACCATAGACTCTGGTCTCACCAGAAGAGGCCAAGAAAGAACCCACTTGTCACAGTCACTAAAGACTGTGCTCCAAAAAAGGCCTCCATCCTTGGCCCGGACTCTTTATGATGGGTGCACTGAAGCCCACCCAGGGCACCCAGTGTGCTATGTTGGTGACTGTGGAGGGGCCCTCAATGCCCACGCAGTCTCTGCATGTGGGAGCAATCATTTCATCTGTTTTCCTGCCCTTTTGACAGTGGGCAAGAAAAGAGATGAAAACTCTTCTCCCAGTGAGCATGAGCAGTTTTCCTGTTACCGCCTGCTTAGAGCGGAGTTACTGTTTGCTCTTGCTTGGTGGGAGCTGTCAAACTTCCCAACAAAACATAGCAAACAGCTATGTCCTAGGAGTGGGTACCCAAGACATAGGGAGACATTAGTGGCTCTAGTTCTGTTTGAAGGGTATGCCCCATGGAGGTGGTGGTTCCTGGGCCGAAAACAAGGTCCCCATCCTTTCTTTTTGCAAGGTCGTCCTGAGGAGTTGGTGGTCCCCGGGGCCATAAATAGCCATTGAGGGGGGCTGTGCAGACCCCCCTCCCTCTATAAATTGTTTTTGTGGCCCCTGGAAGGTGGGGGTTCCAGGGGCTCATAACAGTCTCAGGAGGAGAGACTCTCAGCCCTCCTACTCGTATTTTATGAATCAGCCTGTCCCGGGGAGGTGGCAGTCCCTGGGGACAAGATTGGCCATGGAGTCCCTTATTTAAAATATAAATGAGTCCCTGGGGTGTAGCCTACTCTGGAGCCCATGTTTAAATAAGTGTGGGATACAGCGCTTATTTTTTTGTTGGTTTATTTCCACAAATTTGCGAATTTGTCACGATTTTCACTACAAATGTTCTTTAAAAAATGTTTTTTTAGGACAGTTGGGTCTCTGAGGGACCACATCAACAGGCCTAGGGGATCAGGGTAGGAATACCCTGCCCTTTTTATTTTATTTTAAATGTTTTTATTTGGAACTCGGGCAAGTGTTATTTTTCAAATGTTTTTTTATTGACTGCAGATGTGTAAGCTGTGCAGAAAAGCAGAGCAGAGAGGAGGAATGCAGGATGTGGCCTGTGGCTGTCTCCAACTGGATTGGGTGTGATGAAGGCTGGTACATGCCTTGGGATGGTAAGCGCCTTTGTGCATGGTTGATGGTCCTAAACAGGGCGCGTTGGGTACACATGAGTTGTGCACAAGACTTGAATGCTGCATCAAGGCTGTACACAGCTGAGGTTGTCTGCCACGTGGATTGGGCGATTGGCCCTGAGGCATACCCTTGCTGCACTTGACCAAAGGCTGTGCACAGACAGGGATTGGGAAGAGCAGCCAAGTCATGTGGCCATCCCTCGCTTTACATCCCAGAAGGCTGTGTACAGCAGGACTAGCCACACAGAGGATTAGAAATAGTGGAATATAACAACATGGATGGTGGATGTAACACATTTGAAACAAAAAGCTGTAAAAATGATGTTAGGTTTAAGTTACAGTTTATTTGGCTCATATGATATTAATGTAAGTTTAAAAAAACCTCTGACATTCTGGGCAGAAAAAAAGTAAAATTAACATTATGAAACAAAAAAAAAACAACTGAAAAACTATTAAGCTGGCCAGTTGTCAACTACATAAAGTATGCCCCTCCTCTGTGTTTGCTTTACTCATCGGTTTACTTTCTTTTTATATTAGCGACCCAAAACAAGCATTGGCACAACCAATATGTCTGGTGTTGGCAGCCAGGCTTCTGGCTATTCTTTTTTTGTTTTGCCTTAGTGTTTGCAAAACATTGTTGTTTGGTAGGTATTCAAACAAAATATAGAGTTTTTAATATCCGGAGACACAAATATCGGGAAACAAATCATAATACAAAAATATTGTGATGTAGAAATATTGTGGTCAAGAATTTTGTTATTTTAGGTAAGTAATACTGTTACAGTATTAACTTTTCATATTGTTGTAAATATTATAGTTGTTAAGACTATTTTTTTTATTAGTTTATTGTGTCTTAGTGGATATATACATTGTATGTGTTATTATGGTTTGTATAATTGTTAATTCATTTTTTTAATATAGTTTGTAATTTTAAGTGATTTAATTTTTTTTAATTTAAATGCTAACAGTAATTTGTACCATTGTAGTGGGCTGTTGAGTTTATAGGGGGATAGGGTAGGAAGTGAAGTAATAAGTAATTAGTTAATCATTTTTAAGTCTATGATTGATACTAATTTTGTTAATTATGTCATATTCAATATTTTAGTTTTATTTTAGGTGCGGTTGCTAGGTTTGTAGTGGAATAGGGTGGTAAGTTATTTAATTAATCATTATATATAATTAGTTATTTAATAATAATTATTAATATTTAAAATTGTTAATAATTATGTATATTGTGTAATCATTTGCTAGTTGAATTATATTTTATGTGTGGGCTTCAGGGATTGTAGGGGTATTGGGTGGGAACTTTATTAAGTAACAATTGATTAACAAATAACTACGAATTGTTGAATTGTTATTTAATTGATTATCAATTCTTTAAATTATGTTATACTTATTTGTCACAGGTATATTTTAGGTGTGGGCTTCTAGGTTTTTAGGGGTATAGGGTGGGAAGATAAGTAATAAATAATTAATTGTGTCTTTAATTATGTAAATTGTTTAACCTCTTGGCTGCTAGGCGTTTTCCCGCTGTGTGCTGGAAAATGCCATTTTAGTGGCACTATGACGAGCTCAGCTCGTCATCAGCACACGACACCCGTGGGTGATGACGAGCTGAGCTCGTCATCAGCATCGAAAGGGTTAATAGTTTTTCATTTAATATATATTTATTGTAAATTAATGTTGTTTATATCAAGTTTCATAATTTTTTTTAAAATTATTAGTATTATTCCAAAATGTGATGCGTTTACGGTGAAGTACTTTCCCTGCTTTTGCAAAGTCTAGAGTGGGAATAGTAAATGTAACACTTTCAAAGTCCAGCACTTACCCTACTGTAGCACAGACTGGAGTGGGTATAGCAAATCTTACCGCTCTGAAGACCAACACTTCCCCTACTGTTATACAGACTCGAGTGGGAATAGCAAATTAAACCCCTCTGAAGTCCAGCGCTCTCTCTACTGTTGCATAGACTGGAGAGGGAATAGTACATCTTCCCCCCTCGAAAGTCCAACGCTTTCCCTATTATTGCACAGATTGGAGTGAGAATATTACATTTTACCCCTCCGAACTCCAAAGTTTTCCCTACTGTTACACAGACAACAGTGGGAATACTAAATCTTACCTCTCTAAAGTCGAACAGTTTTCCCACTTTTACATAGACTAGAGTAAGAATAATAAATATAACCAATGTGATGTTCAACACTTGTCCTACTTTTGGACAGACTGGAGTGGGAATAGAAAATCTTACCTCTACAAAGTCAAACACTTTCCCTGCTGTTGTACAGACTAGAAAGGGAATGGTAAATTTACCCCCTCTGAATTCCAACACTTTCCCTACTGTTATATAGACCGGAGGGAGAATAGTAAATCTTTCTCATTCCAAAGTCCAACGCTTTTCCTACTGTTGTAGAGAATAGAGTGGGAATAGTATATTTAACCCCTCTGAAGTCCAATGCTTTCCTTACTGTTGCACAGACTGGAGGGGGGATAGTAAATCTTACCACATCTAAAGTGTAGCGCTTTCCCGACTACTGCACAGACTGGAGTGGGAATTGTAAAATTTACCCCTCTGGAGTCTAATGCTTTTCCTACTGCTGCACAGACTAGAGTGTGAATAGTACATTTGACCCCTTCAAATGCCAACACTTTCCCTACTGTTGCACAGACTGCAATGGGAATAGTAAATTATAACTCTCTGAAGTCAAACAGTTTTCCTACTGTTACATAGACTGGAGTTGAAATAGTAAATGTAACCACTATGATGTCCAACACTTTCCCTACTATTGCACAGACAGGAGTGGAAATGGTAAATTTAACCTCTCTGAAGTCTAGCGCTTTCCCTACTACTGCACAGACTGGAGTGGGAATAGTAAATCTTCCCACCTCTGAAGTCAATTCCTTTACCTACTATTACACATACTGGAGTGGGAATAGTACATTTAACCACTCCATAATCCAACGCTTTCCCTACTGTTGTACAGACTGGAGTGGGAATAGTCAATTTAATCACTCTGAAGTCCCATGCTTTCCCTACGCTTTATAGTATTTTTATTGAATGTGTTTTTTGAGGTTTTAAATGTAAAATATTTAATTTATTGTATACATTAACCCCTTTGGTGCCAAGGACATAATGGTTACGTCCTCAGCAGTGGTTCTGCAATGCCAAGGACGTAACCATCATGTCCGGACACTGCCCCACAGGGGAAACACTGGCGCTCCTCCAGTGGGGCACCCACCCACATGACTTCACTGGGAATAGCAGTAGAAGCACTTCCTCTGCCACCCCTAACCCCTCCCCTGATGACTTTGACACACTAACGGCATGCCAACGTCATAAGGTGCATCCAGGGAGATGCTGAAAACCATTTACTCCCAGCACGTCGAGGGAGAGGACATGTTTTGGTGAGTCCTCCTCCCGTTTTATTTTTTTTAGTAAGAGTACAGATGCAGGGGGAATGACTTTCCCCCTGCACCTGTACAAAGTGGATTACTGCCCCACGATTGCGGGTGGGACAGCGATTGTGACGCAGGGATCCAATCCTCTAGACACCAAAGTTTTTAGGTCTCGCCTGAACGCGCATGCCCTTCTCTGGCGAGACATTTAGTACCTGCTTAAAAAGTGCTACCATGCCAGCCACCAGCATGCTATTACGGGCACAAGCGTGTGTGTGCACAGTACTTATTCCCGTCACACGCGCGCGCACCACTCGCATTTTTTTTCTGCGAGCACAGAGCGCGTCATCGCGATTGTGATCACTTTTGCTTTCACCATGATCGCAATGACTTTTGCTTTTACGGCCGCGCGGCCAATGCTTGTTTTTCTTTTAGCTTCTCCCCTCAATGTTGCTTCCTCGTCTTTGCTTGCACCTGCCTGCCTATCATTGTTGTTGTTTGCACCCCTTCCACCACTGTTGGCCACTCGTCTCTTATTCCTCCTCTCACTGTTGCTTGTCTCTTCTCTCTCCCGTTGTTGTTGCTTTCCCACCAGCCCCCATGCACCACTCACCCATCCCATTGTTGTCTGGAATGCCCACAGTTTTCCAATGTGGGTTAGCATGAAAGAAAAGTGTTACAAACAATCAGCTCCTTGTGCCACTTTTGTGGATTTGAATAGAGCTGCCAGCATGCCTGCCATACCCTTCTTCAACCCCTTTTTCACAAGCGCAAGCTCTCTGCAGCATTCAGAGTACTGGCAACTTATTCTTTCAATAAATACAATAAAACGATGATCATTACACTTCCATCATATGCATAGTCTTGCCTGTGGAAAAGACAAATTATGCACAAATCCTAAAGTCAAGCAGACTAGGAGACACAGAACCAGGAACAGACCAGCCCGCAGAGAAACTAAATGCAGAGAGTGTATTACACACTGTTGCTTTTCGACTTGGGATGTTTTTCTGTCGCTACACTTGGTGGATTTTAGAGGGCTGTATCAGCTGTTAATCTTGAAAGAAAACTCAAGGCACACAGATTTGTTGTGTAGCTGGGGGCATTGGCACATATATACATGTGAGAACAGACACAAAACTCATAAAAGAACGAGACATGCACATTAGCTACAGAGCCAGAAGCATCACAGAAGAGTAGGTCGCTAACATAGATTGACACATTAGCACACTTTATGCCATCTTCTGATATTCTGAAGTTACAAAGCTGTGACCCCTTTCAGCACCTTACTCTTGTAATTTTGAAAGTTTGTAGTTCTCGTCACTGGAACTTACTTATGACTCAAACCATGTCATGCAGGGTAGCAGTGTATGTTTGTTTGCCACCTTTAAGAACTCGGTTTTCTCTCTGAAGCTTTATTGTTAAGAGAGATACAGTTTGTAATATTACTCTGTACTCTAGCTGTAATTAACCTTTTTGAAATTTTTGGAAGAAGTTCTTAAATGTATACAATGCTTTAGGTACATATGTAAATCCATGTTTTGTGTTGCTCACAGATTTATTGTACATAAATTAGTCAGGATTTAGTAGCATGCGGTGTATTTTACAAGGGTGATTCTACATTACGTGTTGGGGGGCTTGATCGTCTGAGATGAGATTACGAGCTTCAGTAGAAGTGTGCAGGTATTGGGACCAGTAAAATGCATGTTTGGGTAGCAGGTCTAACTATTATTAATTATTTACTTTTAAACTTGACAGTGGGAATTGCTCACTGGTGGGTGGATGTTAGAGTTCATGGGCAGGGTCCAATCTATTTTGAGGGCTTCATCATCATCTTCGCTTGCCTGTTGTTCTAGCACCAGTCAGACTCCCATCGCCATTCGCCCTCTTCTACCCGTCACTGTTGTTTGCAACCCTTACCCGTTTTGTGTCCATCGTCATTCACCCTCTTCTACCCATCACTGTTGTTTAAAACCCTTACCCGCTGTGTGCTATTTGGCACCTCTATTCCCCCTCTCGTCATTATTTGCCACCCTTCCCATCGTGATTGCAGGTCTCCGCTCACTCAGCCATCCCATCCTTGTTGCTCGTCTCCCCCTCTGTCGCCAGTACTGCTCATATTGCTTGCCTCCCTCGCCTCTGCCCTCCTGCTGTTGCTGCATCACAACAACCATCTACACATTCTTGCATGCCATGACCCCTTCCCCAATTGTTGCTTGCCCCTTCCTAGCCCAAGAAAAAAACAAGCATTGGCATAGCCAATAGGTCTCGCAATTGGGACCTTATAAGTGTTTAGCCATACAACAGTTGGTGTTGTTGCACCAAGGACATTCTGCTGCATAACTAAATACTTGTAGGGTCCAAAAAGCGAGACCTATTGCCTATGCCAATGCTGGTTGTTTTTTTAAATTGGGGGGTGTGACCCCTTAGGCAAGGGTTGCTCCCCAGGGGCATATTAGATCCATGTTTCAACCTCCCTTGGGAGCTGATTTGGCTGTATTTTTGGCCATTCAGCCCCAGGGGGGGGGGGGGTCAAAACCCACTAGGCCCCTGGGAGTTCTTTTAATTTTATTTTTAAGGGATCAACCCCTTGGGCAAGGGTTGTTGAGCATATTTTCCTGTGTTTCAGACCCCTTGGGCTAGATGTTTTTTGGCCGACCTGCCCCCCCCCTCCCCCCACCCCCCACTAGAAGCTATGGATTTTGTGCATTATGTTTAGGGGTAGGGTTGCATAATGTACATTCCTAGGGCAACTTGGACAACAGCAATTTCCAAAACCAGCAAGGAAATATTAGGGGAGACACGTGTAATAGAAACATTCAAAATTAGTTATTTATTGATAGTAGTATATTCTTTTTTCCAAGATAAAATATAAGCAACCTACATACAGGCCACATCCATCTAATCATACACACTCAACATTCAGAATATATACATGTACAGGTTTATTCAATACTCAAGACCTTGTCTATCAACATATTTTGTAAATTTTTTGATTCATTTGATCTTAATAACAATACATGATTATTTTTAATATTTTCCAAAAATTGGCCTTGTCTATAGGCTTTTAATATAAAGCATGTATCTGTGTCGTGAAGCAACTGCAGTTCCTGGGTGGTTTCTACGCGCGTTATGGCATAAGCATGCCTTATTCAGGAAAAACCACCTCAGATACAGGTACTCTCTATGATTCTGAAAAGAGTCTAGCCAGACCAATGCAGAAAAAAGGGCGTCTTGCGATCAAAAGGAACGTCACAATATCGTCATGGATTGGTAGCAAACCGCTTGGAGGATAATGCCTCAGAAGTGGTGGTTGCCAATGTACTTTGTTGTTTTCTACAAATACAAAGACCAGTGGCCGGTAGTATTTTTCGAGTTCAAAACCCAATAGAAGGTTACCACATTAGGGCAGAGGAGTTGTCTTCTAACTAGGGGGTCCATAGCGGCGCCCAACGAGTTATCCACCGCATGTGCTGGAAAATGATGCACACGGAGCACTGTTTCCGAACGAGTCTAGGGTTGCTCCCCCAATTGGCACATTGATAATTTGGCCATTTCTGCCTCCTTGAAGGCGGATCAGCCATATATTTTTTAGGCCGATTTGCCTGGGCGGGGGGGGCGGAAGAAGCCCCTAGAGCACCAAGGATTATGTTTATATAATCCAAAATGTTTTGGGTCTTTTGGGAGAGACCCCTTGAGCAAGGGCCTAACCCCTTTTTAGGCATGAAAATGTGGTTGTTTCTCCCCCCTTGGGGGCAGATTGGCCTTCTATTTTTAGGTCCATCTGCCCCCAAGGGGGGCAAAGCCACCAGAGATGTTATTATATATGGCACATAATGTATTGGGGAGCAGTCCCTTGGCCAAGGGTTGCTCTCCTTTTTGGGGTGAATATTTTGGCTGTGTCTGCCCCGTGGCAGATCATCCATGTATTTTTAGGCCGAAGCCTCTGGACCACCTGGGGAAGTGTGTGTGAAGTGTAGTTTGGCTGACTGTGTGTGGATTGGCACTTGGCTGGTGGTGTGTGTGGCTGGCATTTGGATTGTGATGGGCAGACTTCACAGTGTTTGATATTGTTAACTGTTATTTTTTGTCATTATTGGTGATTGTAATGTTTTTTTCTCCTTTTTCCACTAGTGTAAAGCTTTTGGTTTTCCTCGTGGTTGTGGCTTTAGCACTGGTAGATCTGCAGTTTGTATAGTTGCAAGCATTTGGTAAGAAAAAGTTGTTTTTATGCCTGTTTACTCCAAATTAGTATCTATTACCTGCATGAATGTGTTTTTTAGAAATGCTGTAATAAAATCAGCCTATTTAGCTTCTGTTTGGATGTGTGCACCGTCTTGTATGCTTCCCATAGAGTGACTGCCGACTGTACGGAGCCGACGTTTTCTTTAAAATAAAGCACTGAGTCTACCCCGAGTTCTTTTGGAACTCTTTCAAAACCCATGAGCTCAGTCTCCAGTTTGCTGCCTGGTTGCCTCCCCGCCCTCCCACCATTAATAGAAGCGGTGAATGGTCCGAGATGCCCCTAGCTAAGTATTCTACTCTCTCCACATGTCTGATCTCTCCTACAGGAGCAAAGAGGTAGTCCAGTCTCCCTGTGAGCCCCCGAGAAATAGGAATAGGCACTTATGGTTGGGTGATGCCGTCGCAATAGGTTGGTCAGTCTGAGGACCTCTTGGAACTTTGCCAATGGTGTGGGTCCATGGGATCCAGGCCGTACCTGAGTTCTATCTTACGATTCCAAATTCCCTGTTCTGCAATGTAAGTCCCATCAAGGTCCACCCATTGTTGAGTAACACAAAAGGGGGTGATTTTTTAATGAGAATTGCCACTCCCCTCGAACCCTCTGTGAAGCCCGCATATACAAGCGTAATGTAATGCCCTCTTACCAGGAAAGAAGAGCTCAAACCCAACAGGTCCGTCACCTGTAAAAATATTATGTCGGGTTCAAGCCTTTTCAGATAATTGGATACTAGACCCCGTTTGATTTTGTTTCCCAACCCACTGACATTCCATCTCTGTGCCGTGAACCTGCCCTCAGCCATTGCAATACTGCTATTGAATCCTCACATACCCAGCCCTCGCCCAGAGGAGTGCCCACGTCTCTCATACCCATCTAAGACTCGGTGTTCATTTTGATTGAACTGAAAAGAACAGTCCCCCCCTCGCAATAAACGTAATCCACATTTGACAACGTTTAACATCCCCCCCACCCGACACTCTTCGGGTACCCACACAGCCCCCCAATTCGTCAACGTGACAACTCTAGCACGGATAATCCACCAAGAGGTCTGTAACCATCCTCCTCCCGCTTCAATGAACTGCACAAAAATGCAATGGCTGCACCCAGTATACACCCCTTTGTAAGGCCAAGTTTCTGCAATGTTTATCAGGCCTTTGGGTTTTCTTACTGTATTTTGGCGGCCGCCCGGCCCGCATCTCATACCTCTTTGCCATTGCTGGGCAGCTGCAGTTGCTGTGTCCCTGTGTTGAGCAGGATAGGGTCTGGAGCTTCCAGCCTTAGAATGCTCTCAAGTAATGGGTGTTCACTATCTGAATCCGCTGATTCTTCTCTCTGATAGTTCAGTGTTGATGTTATCTCTCGATCTTTGCAAAGTCTGTCCTGCTTGGTCCCGGATGGCGTCATCGTCCGAGTCTGATATTTGTGAAGTGCTTTCTCTGGGCCTCAGAGATCTTCCCGGTGTTCCCCCGGCTGTATTCCGTACTTTCAGTACATGCCTCCAACGCTTTTCTTGAGGCCTTTCCTGGCTTGAACCCATCCTCTTTTCTGTAAATGGACCTTGAGCCTGGTGCGTCTTAACAGGGGCCGTTCCTCAATCCATGACCATGCCTCGTCTGGGGTATGGAAGAACAGTGTGGAGCCTTGAAAAATGACTACGTTTAGCTGGGAACTGTAACATGTATTGGATCCCGAGTGTGCGAAGTTTCGCCTTGACAGGGTCAAAAGTTCATCTTTGCACGTTTGTACGTCACTGGAATAGTCTGGTAATACAATTTTCTTGTGTATTTTCGTATTGTATCTCCCCTTTCTTCCTCAGCTCGCGTAGTATTAGATCCCTATCTTGAAATTTCAAGAAACGGGCGATCAAGGGTCGAGGGGGAGCCCCCGGTGGTGGGAGGACATTAGGCATCCGGTGCGCTCTCTCTATAATGAAACCGGTCAAAAACTGTGTCAGAAGGGCTTCTTTTAGAAAGGTCAGGAGAAATTAGCCTGGATCTGTTTTTTCCGCATTTTCTGGAAAACGATAAATCTGAGATTATCCATGTGGGCCCTGTTTTCGGCATTGTCGACCCTCCAGGCCACCTCTTTCATTGATGCTGAGAGTCCGGTCACGTCCTTCCGTGTAGGATGAGAGGTATCTTCAAGTTCCGAGACGCGATGTTCCATCTCGGTGACTCTCTCCGAAACCTTTCATAGGTCGTGGCGTAGTAATGTGACCTCTGAGCATATCTCCGCCATCTTCCCCTCCAGGATCTCCCTTGATGCAGGAATCGCTTGCAGTATGGTCGCATTATCTGGAAGGGGAACAAGGCCTCCCTCCGCCCCCGCGGGTGCAGGGAGCACTTTGGTAAATCGATCCAGGCTCCTTGTCTCTCGCCATCTTGCCCAGTCGGGTGTGAGATTGTGATCAGGCACTCTCCCCCACAGTTGTGACCTCTTTAACCCTGCTGGTGGCCTCCTCAAAACTCTCACCCTAGAGTTTATCGTAGCTCTGAAAGCAGCGTGGCTGGTGTCTACCAGGCAGTGTAGGGTAGTGTATTGGCCCCAGTGTCTTCCTTGCCCTGTCTGAATTCCAGAGAGGGCCCCAAGGCCCACGCCTCTGTCCAACCCTTCACCGTCTACCTCGGCGTGCCACGCGACCTACAGAAGGGGGAGAGGCAGAGCCCGGATCCAGGCCCACCAGACTACATGTGGGTCGTCCACTTGGTCTCACTACGCACAAAAGCTGGTGCAGTATGTCCCTCATATTCCTATGATCCCTTTTGTTGCTTCTACAGGAGTACACTTCTGATCTCAAGGTTAAATCTCGTAAACTCTCAGTCCATTGTGAAGGGTAACTGCAAAGCCCACTCCACAAGTCCACAGCGCTGCAGTATCCTTATCCATGGAATCCAGGGCTGGTAGCTACTGCCACCCGCAGTAAGGAAGGAAACGTAGGGGGCCCGCTCTCAACCACAGAAGGACTTACCAGACCGAAATGCTCAGTTCATGTCTCAGCTGGAAGTGGTATTCGAAGGCAGTATATCAAGCATCTTCCTAGCTCTGGGGGGAAGGGGGGGCCCACACTCTGGCCCCAGCAGCACTCCCGTTGCCTCAGCCCAGAGCCTGGAACACCCAGCATCCCTTACTCGGTCAGCGCCGCTCATAGCTACCCAGGCTCTTGGTAGGCTCGGCAGATCCCGGCACTCAGCTCCAGCGAAGCGCCATTTGGAGGCATGGCCCACCAATGTCGCAGCAAGAACGGCCTTGCTCACAGCTGCTCCGGGGGGGGTCACAGTCTGCCCTGGATATCACATTGGGTGCCTTAAGGTCGAAACCGGATCATTCAACCACTTTGACAGTCTCAGGTGCTCAGTGCCGCCCTGGCTCCCCGCAGGCGCAGGACATTGCAGCTTTCAGCTCCGGCAAGGCACCATCTTGCGACGCGGCTCGCTGACTTCGGTTTAAGAACGGCTTTGCTCACAGCCGAAAATTGCAGCTCTTAGGTCGTTCAGCACGCCATGGCCTCTGGGCACATTCCTGCCACTACTGCTGTGGATCAGGATAAATGGCAGGATTCAGTTGGGGCCAGCGGAGCTCGCTGAGAGCACAGCCATGCTGTTGGCCAAGCCCCGTCCATAGTCATTCTTATACATTTGTAATGCCATTAAGCTCATAACCTACATTACAAACCAGTAAATACGTCATGAAAATCGGCGGGAAACACACTGGGGGCCTTTTAGTAAGTTATCCATCATCCTGGCAAAAGGCATGAAGACCTTTGCATACTACTTAGGTGGAGAGGGCAGGGCCAAATGGGCAGAGCTTCCAGGTGCTTTTGCACACATGCATACTTGCAGTAATTTAAATGGAGAACCATGGACTCTGCTCTCACCAGAAGAGGCCAAGAAAGAACCCACTTGTCACAGTCACTAAAGACTGTGCTCCAAAAAAGGCCTCCATCCTTGGCCCGGACTCTTTATGATGGGTGCACTGAAGCCCACCCAGGGCACCCAGTGTGCTATGTTGGTGACTGCGGAGGGGCCCTCAATGCCCACGCAGTCTCTGCATGTGGGAGCAATCCTTTCATCTGTTTTCCTGCCCGTTTGACAGTGGGCAAGAAAAGAGATGAAAACTCTTCTCCCAGTGAGCATGAGCAGTTTTCCTGTTACCGCCTGCTTAGAGCGGAGTTACTGTTTGCTCTTGCTTGGTGGGAGCTGTCAAACTTCCCAACAAAACATAACAAACAGCTATGTCCTAGGAGTGGGTACCCAAGACATAGGGAGACATTAGTGGCTCTAGTTCTGTTTGAAGGGTATGCCCCATGGAGGTGGTGGTTCCTGGGCCGAAAACAAGGTCCCCATCCTTTCTTTTTGCAAGGTCGTCCTGAGGAGTTGGTGGTCCCCGGGGCCATAAATAGCCATTGAGGGGGGCTGTGCAGACCCCCCTCCCTCTATAAATTGTTTTTGTGGCCCCTGGAAGGTGGGGGTTCCAGGGGCTCATAACAGTCTCAGGAGGAGAGACTCTCAGCCCTCCTACTCGTATTTTATGAATCAGCCTGTCCCGGGTAGGTGGCAGTCCCTGGGGACAAGATTGGCCATGGAGTCCCTTATTTCAAATATAAATGAGTCCCTGGGGTGTAGCCTACTCTGGAGCCCATGTTTAAATAAGTGTGGGATACAGCGCTTGTTTTTTTGTTGGTTTATTTCCACAAATTTGCGAATTTGTCACGATTTTCACTACAAATGTTCTTTAAAAAATGTTTTTTTAGGACAGTTGGGTCTCTGAGGGACCACAGCAACAGGCCTAGGGGATCAGGGTAGGAATACCCTGCCCTTTTTATTTTATTTTAAATGTTTTTATTTGGAACTCGGGCAAGTGGTTTTTTCAAATGTTTTTTTATTGACTGCAGATGTGTAAGCTGTACAGAAACGCAGAGCAGAGAGGAGGAATGCAGGATGTGGCCTGTGGCTGTCTCCAACTGGATTGGGTGTGATGAAGGCTGGTACATGCCTTGGGATGGTAAGCGCCTTTGTGCATGGTTGATGGTCCTAAACAGGGCGCGTTGGGTACACATGAGTTGTGCACAAGACTTGAATGCTGCATCAAGGCTGTACACAGCTGAGGTTGTCTGCCACGTGGATTGGGCGATTGGCCCTGAGGCATACCCTTGCTGCACTTGACCAAAGGCTGTGCACAGACAGGGATTGGGAAGAGCAGCCAAGTCATGTGGCCATCCCTCGCTTTACATCCCAGAAGGCTGTGTACAGCAGGAGTAGCCACACAGAGGATTAGAAATAGTGGAATATAACAACATGGATGGTGGATGTAACACATTTTAAACAAAAAGCTGTAAAAATGATGTTAGGTTTAAGTTACAGTTTATTTGGCTCATATGATATTAATGTAAGTTTAAAAAAACCTCTGACATTCTGTGCAGAAAAAAAGTAAAATTAACATTATGAAACAAAAAAAACAACTGAAAAACTATTAAGCTGGCCAGTTGTCAACTACATAAAGTATGCCCCTCCTCTGTGTTTGCTTTACTCATCGGTTTACTTTCTTTTTATATTAGCGACCCAAAACAAGCATTGGCACAACCAATATGTCTGGTGTTGGCAGCCAGGCTTCTGGCTATTCTTTTTTTGTTTTGCCTTAGTGTTTGCAAAACATTGTTGTTTGGTAGGTATTCAAACAAAATATAGAGTTTTAATATCCGGAGACACAAATATCGGGAAACAAATCATAATACAAAAATATTGTGATGTAGAAATATTGTGGTCAAGAATTTTGTTATTTTAGGTAAGTAATACTGTTACAGTATTAACTTTTCATATTGTTGTAAATATTATAGTTGTTAAGACTATTTTTTTATTAGTTTATTGTGTCTTAGTGGATATATACATTGTATGTGTTATTATGGTTTGTATAATTGTTAATTCATTTTTTTTAGTATAGTTTGTAATTTTAAGTGATTTAATTTTTTTTAATTTAAATGCTAACAGTAATTTGTACCATTGTAGTGGGCTGTTGGGTCTATAGGGGGATAGGGTAGGAAGTGAAGTAATAATTAATTAGTTGATCATTTTTAAGTCTATGATTGATACTAATTTTGTTAATTATGTCATATTCAATATTTTAGTTTTATTTTAGGTGTGGTTGCTAGGTTTGTAGTGGAATAGGGTGGTAAGTTATTTAATTAATCATTATATATAATTAGTTATTTAATAATTATCATTAATTTTTAAAATTGTTAATAATTATGTATATTGTGTAATCATTTGCTAGTTGAATTATATTTTATGTGTGGGCTTCAGGGATTGTAGTGGTATTGGGTGGGAACTTTATTAAGTAACAATTGATTAACAAATAACTACGAATTGTTGAATTGTTATTTAATTGATTATCAATTCTTTAAATTATGTTATACTTATTTGTCACAGGTATATTTTAGGTGTGGGCTTCTAGGTTTTTAGGGGTATAGGGTGGGAAGATAAGTAATAAATAATTATTTAATTGATAATTAATAAATTGTGTCTTTAATTATGTAAATTGTTTAATAGTTTTTCATTTAATATATATTTAATGTAAATTAATGTTGTTTATATCAAGTTTCATAATTTTTTTTAAATTATTAGTATTATTCCAAAATGTGATGCGTTTACGGTGAAGTACTTTCCCTGCTTTTGCAAAGTCTAGAGTGGGAATAGTAAATGTAACACTTTCAAAGTCCAGCACTTACCCTACTGTAGCACAGACTGGAGTGGGTATAGCAAATCTTACCGCTCTGAAGACCAACACTTCCCCTACTGTTATACAGACTCGAGTGGGAATAGCAAATTAAACCCCTCTGAAGTCCAGCGCTCTCTCCACTGTTGCACAGACTGGAGTGGGAATAGAAAATCTTACCTCTACAAAGTCAAACACTTTCCCTGCTGTTGTACAGACTAGAAAGGGAATGGTAAATTTACCCCCTCTGAATTCCAACACTTTCCCTACTGTTATATAGACCAGAGGGAGAATAGTAAATCTTTCTCATTCCAAAGTCCAACGCTTTTCCTACTGTTGCAGAGAATAGAGTGGGAATAGTATATTTAACCCCCCTGAAGACCAATGCTTTCCTTACTGTTGCACAGACTGGAGGGGGGATAGTAAATCTTACCACATCTAAAGTGTAGCGCTTTCCCGACTACTGCACAGACTGGAGTGGGAATTGTAAAATTTACCCCTCTGGAGTCTAATGCTTGTCCTACTGCTGCACAGACTAGAGTGTGAATAGTAAATTTGACCCCTCCAAATGCCAACACTTTCCCTACTGTTGCACAGACTGCAATAGGAATATTAAATTATAACTCTCTGAAGTCCAACAGTTTTCCTACTGTTACATAGACTGGAGTTGGAATAGTAAATGTAACCACTATGATGTCCAACACTTTCCCTACTATTGCACAGACAGGAGTGGAAATGGTAAATTTAACCTCTCTGAAGTCTAACGCTTTCCCTACTACTGCACAGACTGGAGTGGGAATAGTAAATCTTCCCACCTCTGAAGTCAATTCCTTTACCTACTATTGCACATACTGGAGTGGGAATAGTACATTTAACCACTCCATAATCCAACGCTTTCCCTACTGTTGTACAGACTGGAGTGGGAATAGTCAATTTAATCACTCTGAAGTCCCATACTTTCCCTACGCTTTATAGTATTTTTATTGAATGTGTTTTTTGAGGTTTTAAATGTAAAATATTTAATTTATTGTATACATTAACCCCTTTGGTGCCAAGGACATAATGGTTACGTCCTCAGCAGTGGTTCTGCAATGCCAAGGACGTAACCATCATGTCCGGACACTGCCCCACAGGGGAAACACTGGCGCTCCTCCAGTGGGGCACCCACCCACATGACTCCACTGGGAATAGCAGTAGAAGCACTTCCTCTGCCACCCCTAACCCCTCCCCTGATGACTTTGACACACTAACGGCATGCCAACGTCATAAGGTGCATCCAGGAAGATGCTGAAAGCCATTTACTCCCAGGACGTCGAGGGAGAGGACATGTTTTGGTGAGTCCTCCTCCCGTTTTACTTTTTTTAGTAAGAGTACAGATGCAGGGGGAATGACTTTCCCCCTGCACCTGTACAAAGTGGATTACTGCCCCACGATTGCGGGTGGGGCAGCGATTGTGGCGCAAGAATCCAATCCTCTAGACACCAAGGTTTTTAGGTCTCGCCTGAACGCACATGCCCTGCTCTGGCAAGACATTTAGTAGCTGCTTAAAAAGTGCTACCATGCCAGCCACCAGCATGCTATTATGGGCACAAGCGCGCGCGTGCACAGTACTTATTCCCGTCACACGCGCGCGCACCACTCGCATTTTTTTTTGCGAGCACAGAGCGTGTCATCGCGATTGTGATCACTTTTGCTTTCACCGTGATCGCAATGACTTTTGCTTTTACGGCTGCGCGGCCAATGCTTGTTTTTATTTTAGCTTCTCCCCTCAATGCCGCTTCCTCGTCTTTGCTTGCACCTGCCTGCCTATCATTGTTGTTGTTTGCACCCCTTCCACCACTGTTGGCCACTCGTCTCTTATTCCTCCTCTCACTGTTGCTTGTCTCTTCTCTCTCCCGTTGTTGTTGCTTTCCCACCAGCCCCCATGCACCACTCACCCATCCCATTGTTGTCTGGAATGCCCACAGTTTTCCAATGTGGGCTAGCATGAAAGAAAAGTGTTACGAACAATCAGCTCCTTGTGCCACTTTTGTGTATTTGAATAGAGCTGCCAGCATGCCTGCCATACCCTTCTTCAACCCCTTTTTCACAAGTGCAAGCTCTCTGCAGCATTCAGAGTTCTGGCAACTTATTCTTTCAATAAATACAATAAAACGATGATCATTACACTTCCATCATATGCATAGTCTTGCCTGTGGAAAAGACAAATTATGCACAAATCCTAAAGTCAAGCAGACTAGGAGACACAGAACCAGGAACAGACCAGCCCGCAGAGAAACTAAATGCAGAGAGTGTATTACACACTGTTGCTTTTTGACTTGGGATGTTTTTCTGTCGCTACACTTGGTGGATTTTAGAGGGCTGTATCAGCTGTTAATCTTGAAAGACAAACTCAATGCACACAGATTTTTTGTGTAGCTGGGGGCATTGGCACATATATACATGTGAGAACAGACACAAAACTCATAAAAGAACGAGACATGCACATTAGCTACAGAGCCAGAAGCATCACAGAAGAGCAGGTCGCTAACATAGATTGACACATTAGCACACTTTATGCCATCTTCTGATATTCTGAAGTTACAAAGCTGTGACCCCTTTCAGCACCTTACTCTTGTGATTTTGAAAGTTTGTAGTTCTCGTCACTGGAACTTACTTATGACTGAAACCATGTCATGCAGGGTAGCAGTGTATGTTTGTGTGTCACCTTTAAGAACTCGGTTTTCTTTCTGAAGCTTTATTGTTAAGAGAGATACAGTTTGTAATATTACTCTGTACTCTAGCTGTAATTAACCTTTTTTAAATTTTTGGAAGAAGTTCTTAAATGTATACAATGCTTTAGGTACATATGTAAATCCATGTTTTGCGTTGCTCACAGATTTATTGTACATAAATTAGTCAGGATTTAGTAGCATGCGGTGTATTTTACAAGGGTGATTCTACATTACGTGTTGGGGGGCTTGATCGTCTGAGATGAGATTACGAGCTTCAGTAGAAGTGTGCAGGTATTGGGACCAGTAAAATGCGTTTTTGGGTAGCAGGTCTAACTATTATTAATTATTTACTATTAAACTTGACCGTGGGAATTGCTCACTGGTGGGTGGATGTTAGAGTTCATGGGCAGGGTCCAATCTATTTTGAGGGCTTCATCATCATCTTCGCTTGCCTGTTGTTCTAGCACCAGTCAGACTCCCATCGTCATTCGCCCTCTTCTACCCATCACTGTTGTTTGCAACCCTTACCCGCTGTGTGTCCATCGTCATTCGCCCTCTTCTACCCATCACTGTTGTTTGCAACCCTTACCCGCTGTGTGCTATTTGGCACCTCTATTCCCCCTCTCGTCATTATTTGCCACACTTCCCATCGTGGTTGCAAGTCTCTGCTCACTCAGCCATCCCATCCTTGTTGCTCGTCTCCCCCTCTGTCGACAGTACTGCTCATATTGCTTGCCTCCCTCGCCTCTGCCCTCCTGCTGTTGCTGTATCACAACAGCCATCTACACATTCTTGCATGCCATGACCCCTTCCCCAATTGTTGCTTGCCCCTTCCTAGCCCAAGAAAAAAACAAGCATTGGCATAGCCAATAGGTCTCGCAATTGGGACCTTATAAGTGTTTAGCCATACAACAGTTGGTGTTGTTGCACCAAGGATATTCTGCTGCATAACTAAATACTTGTAGGGTCCAAAAAGCGAGACCTATTGCCTATGCCAATGCTGGTTGTTTTTTTAAATTGGGGGGTGTGACACCTTAGGCAAGGGTTGCTCCCCAGGGGCATATTAGATCCATGTTTCAACCTCCCTTGGGGGCTGATTTGGCTGTATTTTTGGCCATTCTGCCCCGGGGGGAGGGGGGGGGGTCAAAACTCACTAGGCCCCTGGGAGTTCTTTTAATTTTATTTTTAAGGGATCAACCCCTTGGGCAAGGGTTGTTGAGCATATTTTCCTGTATTTCAGACCCCTTGGGCTAGATGTTTTTTGGCCGACCTGCCCCCCCCCCACTAGAAGCTATGGATTTCGTGCATTATGTTTAGGGGTAGGGTTGCATAATGTACATTCCTAGGGCAACTTCGACAACAGCAATTTCCAAAACCAGCAAGGAAATATTAGGAGAGACACATGTATTAGAAAAATTCAAAATGAGTTATTTATTGATAGTAGTATATTCTTTTTTCCAAAATAAAATATAAGCAACCTACATACAGGCCACATCCATCTAATCATACACACTCAACATTCAGAATATATACATGTACAGGTTTATTCAATACTCAAGACCTTGTCTATCAACATATTTTGTAAATTTTTTGATTCATTTGATCTTAATAACAATACATGATTATTTTTAATATTTTCCAAAAATTGGCCTTGTCTATAGGCTTTTAATATAAAGCATGTATCTGTGTCGTGAAGCAACTGCAGTTCCCGGGTGGTTTCTACGCGCGTTATGGCATAAGCATGCCTTATTCAGGAAAAACCACCTCAGATACAGGTACTCTCTATGATTCTGAAAAGAGTCTAGCCAGACCAATGCAGAAAAAAGGGCGTCTTGCGATCAAAAGGAACGTCACAATATCGTCATGGATTGGTAGCAAACCGCTTGGAGGATAATGCCTCAGAAGTGGTGGTTGCAAATGTACTTTGTTGTTTTCTACAAATACAAAGACCAGTGGCCGGTAGTATTTTTCGAGTTCAAAACCCAATAGAAGGTTACCACATTAGGGCAGAGGAGTTGTCTTCTAACTAGGGGGTCCATAGCGGCGCCCAACGAGTTATGCACCGCATGTGCTGGAGAATGATGCACACGGAGCACTGTTTCCGAACGAGTCTAGGGTTGCTCCCCCAATTGGCGCATTGATAATTTGGCCATTTCTGCCTCCTTGAAGGCGGATCAGCCATATATTTTTTAGGCCTGGGCGGGGGGGGGGGGTGGAAGAAGCTCCTAGAACACCAAGGATTATGTTTATATAATGCAAAATGTTTTGGGTCTTTTGGGAGAGACCCCTTGAGCAAGGGCCTAACCCCTTTTTGGCCATGAAAATGTGGTTGTTTCTCCCCCCCTTGGGGGCAGATCGGCCTTCTATTTTTAGGTCCATCTGCCCCCAAGGGGGGGCAAAGCCACCAGAGATGTTATTATATATGGCACATAATGTATTGGGGAGCGGTCCCTTGGCCACGGGTTGCTCTCCTTTTTGGGGTGAATATTTTGGCTGTGTCTGCCCCGTGGCAGATCATCCATGTATTTTTAGGCCGAAGCCTCTAGACCACCTGGGGAAGTGTGTGTGAAGTGTAGTTTGGCTGACTGTGTGTGGATTGGCACTTGGCTGGTGGTGTGTGTGGCTGGCATTTGGATTGTGATGGGCAGACTTCACAGTGTTTGATAATGTTAACTGTTATTTTTTGTCATTATTGGTGATTGTAATGTTTTTTTCTCCTTTTCCCACTAGTGTAAAGCTTTTGGTTTTCCTCGTGGTTGTGGCTTTAGCACTGGTAGATCTGCAGTTTGTATAGTTGCAAGCATTTGGTAAGAAAAAGTTGTTTTTATGCCTGTTTACTCCAAATTAGTATCTATTACCTGCATGAATGTGTTTTTTTAGAAATGCTGTAATAAAATCAGCCTATTTAGCTTCTGTTTGGATGTGTGTGACATTTTCCTTGTATTTGTGCACAAAGTTTATTGTATTTCCTTGTGTGTAATTTTCTTTCGGTTTTTCTTTTCTAGTGGGTTTTGTTGGTGCTTGCTGTATCTGTGCAGAGTAGGTGCTGGTGAGCCTAGCTGTCTTTAGCCAGTGAGTGGTATTGTTTTATAGTATATAGGTGTTTGTGTGCTTTGTATTGGTTGATTGTACCTTGCAATTGCTATATGTCAGTAGTTTTACTTTTTGTTTTATAAATTCACTCTTTATTTATTACTTATTTTACACAGTGTTGGGTATTCATTTGTAAGGTTACTTCTCTTGGTAAGGATTATAGCTAGCTGCAGGATGAACGCACAAAGCAGGTTGTTGGTATGCTTTTCGAGTCTTCTACTGACCATGATTATGAGACTGACTGCATCTGAGGCAGAAGAGGAAGGTCAGAATTCTGGAAAATCATCTGATGATGAAGCTACACTGAGTGCGGATGAAGCTACTCTCAATGCGGATGAAGTGCCTGCTTTAGAGAAGGACAACTGATGTGCCAATAGTGCTGCAAGAGGCATCTGGAATGCAGCCCAGGACGGCACGGCTTCCTATTTGAAGTGCTGGACCTCGGTTGACCCAAACATGGTGCAGCTGATGTTGCCTGTCTTTTGTGGTGTTGCAAGGTGTAGAGTGAAGTGTGACATTTTTTTTGCCTATAAAATTCTTGGTTGATGATGTATTTTTGGCTGAGATTGTTGAGCAGACTATTTTGTATGCTTTACAGTATTTGATGGACAACAGTGCCAGACTTAAGCCACAATCTAGAGCTAACCGGTGGACTGTCACAAATCTGGATGAGCTTGGGTTTAACTTTTTTGATGGGCCTGATAAAGGAAGCCGTCGCGGTCTACATATTGGTATACTAATCCCTTGATGGCAACATATATATATATATATATATATATATATATATCCTGCAGTCGTAATTGGTATTTGCTGCTTCTTCTGATGTCACATTTTGTTGAAATGCTTTAGCATTGACTCGGGATCACCCTGATTGTGACCGTCTTTTTAAGGCTCGGCCTGTCCTTCATCACTTTGTAGATCGATTTTCAGAGATCTATATGCCAGGGAAAGAAATGGCTGTGGATGAATTTTTGGTCCTGTTCAAGGGCTGATTGGTTTTTAGGCAGTACATTCCTAGCAAGAGGACACATTATAAATTAAGATGTATATGCTGTCGGGGAGTAGTACTGGATATGTCTATAAATTCAGGGTCTACCTGGTAGGGATTCCAATATTTACCCCCCTGGTTGTCCGTCCACTTATGGAGTTACAGAGAAAATTGTGTGGGAACTTGGTAGAGAACTTTCTAACAAAGGTCACCATTTATATGTAGATAACTTTTACACTGATGTACCATTGTTCAGGGAGTTGTTCGAAGTTGACACTGTTGCTTGTGGCACAATCCGCTCGAACTATAAAGGTTACCCAAAAGAGCTGGTTTGTAAAAAACGTGTGAAGTGACGGTGCAGGGCCATGTGTAGTGATAAGTTTCTAGCTCTGAAATGTACTGCCAGGAGAGATGACTATATGCTGACTACCATCCATGATGAAAGTACGTCACCTGAGACTGTTTGGGGTCAGATTGCTCAAGTGCGCAAACCTGTGTGCATTTTAGACTACAATAAGCACATGGGTGGTGTTGTTTGAGTAGAACAGAGGTTGGAACCTTAGACCGATGTTCGTAAGGCATACGTTTGGTATAAGAAGTTGGCTATCCATTTATTCCATTTATCAAGCTACAATGCCTTTGTTGTATTTAAGGATTGCTCTCCAGAGTCAAAGATGACATTTGTTCACTTTCAGCAGTCTCTGATAGACCTTCTTGTTTAATGGAAAAGGCAGGAGTTCTTAGAGAATCAATGGTGGAGGATGTGGCTAGATTGAACGATTGCCACTTTCTTGATCACCTTCTTCCCACAGCCCAAAAAATGTTTCCGCTAAAAAATATAGAAGAGGTGCCTGAAGAGGTGAGCAGAAGTAAAGTCGTATGTACTACCCCTATTGTCCTTCTGATCCTGGGCTGTGTGTTCCCACATGTTTTAACTCGTACCACATGCAACTGAGTTTTGGTTGCAACAGTGATAATAAAAGTAAACTGACTGGTCTGTATTGTTTTATATTTTCTGTTCAGATTTCATGGTTGGCATAAGTGTGATATATTTAGTTAGAGCTGTTGTGCTTGTAGTTATAGTTTTATATCTATTGCTAATTGGTTTGTGTTTTCTTTTTTGCATAGCAAATGTGATGGTGGTGTGTTTACTGGCGCTTGGCTGGTGGTGTGTGTGTACTGGTGCTTGGCTGGGGGTGTGTATGGACTGGTGCTTGGATGGTGGTGTGTGTGCGCTGGCACTTGGCTGGCAGTGTGTGGACTGGCACTTGGCTTGCAGTGTGCGTGGACTGGCGTTTGGCTGGCGTTGTGTTTGGACTGGCACTTGGCTGGTTGTGTGTGAGTAGTGACTTGCTGCTGGTCACTACACACTGCTAGCCAAACGCCAGTCCACACACTCCATCAACGGGTGTGGTTACTGTGTCAAGTATGTGGGCGTATGAAAATGATGATTCCTTGAATGGCACTGCCTGTTGATGTGAGTGTTGTAATGTGCTGGGCCCTTGGCTTAAATGTGTCACGAAAGAAAGGTGTGTGAATGGCCTGTAGAAGCTGGTGCCCTGTCGTGGCATTACAGCTCATGAGCTGTGAATCTTTGGTTCAGGTTTTTAACATTTTAACTATTAACAGTGCATTTCTTTTTTGTGAAATCTCTTGTTGATAACATTTTACGCTCTGAACCTTTACTTACCCTTGTGCCAAATCCAACCAGTGTGTACTTGAGGAATAGTTGGTTGTGAAGTAATACTTGCATTTTCAGGATTTCTCTGCCAGGCTGTACATTCTCCATGCATTTTCTGTTGCTGTGAGTGTTGGCATGTGCTGGGCCCGCATCAGGCAGTCTGAATAGTCTTGAAAGCGTCACATATGAAAGTAGTGTGAAAGACTTGTAAAGAGGTTGGTGCCTTGCTGTGGCATTACAGGTCACAAGCTGTGAGGCAGAGGTTCAGGTTTTTACCTTTTAACTATTAATAGTGCATTTCCTTTTTGTGAAATCTCTTGTTATTAAAATGTTATGCTCTGAAATTTCACTCACCCTCATCTAAATCTAACCAGTATGTGTGTAGGAAAAGTTGCTTGTGAAATAATATTTGCATTTCTGGCTTTCTCTGCCAGGTGTACATCATCTCCAGGGAAAATCTACCAATTCTCAATATTTTCATGAAGTAGAAACCCAGGGGAGTACAGGGTGGTGTACCTCTCCTGGATCCCAACAAGTTTTCCTAACCAAAATGACCTGCAAACCTCTAAATGTGACTACAGTCACATATTTTCCTTGCATTACTGTGCAATATTTTTCAAGAATCAGAAAGAATCCACAAATTTCGTGACACCCAGCATTCCCCCAGGTCTCCCGATAAAAAATGGTACCTCACTTGTGTGGGTGGGCCAAGTGTCTGCCACAGGGAAGGGCCTAAAACATATTATGGAGGCATACAAAATTATCAACCATGACTGATATAATATGTGACGTCATCAGCAGTGCATTGCAGGGGCGCTAGTTACAGTTAGCTCAGCTAACTATAAAGGGTGAATTTCTTTGGTTTTGTGCGAGTAAAATGTCTAGCTAACTATAAAGTCCCTGCTACCTTTGTTTTTTCTCTGAATTTCTAGTTTTTTAAATGCTAATTTCTAACTATAACGTCCCTGAAACCTGTGTTTTTTTCTGTGAATTTCTAAGGTTTTTTAAATGCTAATTTCAAACTATTATATCGTTGAAACCTGTGGTTTTTCAGTGAATTTCTCAGTTTTTTAAAATGTTAATTTCTAACTATACCTACATAGGTAGAACATGTGCAGAATGAGGAAGAAAGACACTGAAATAAATATAAGAGAAGTGCAGAATGGAGGCAAGAGAGGTACAGAAAGTATAAGAAAGAGGCAGAAAGAAGCAAGAGAAATGTAGAAAGAGGCAAGAGACGTGCAGAAAGAGAAAGAAAGGTACTTAAAGAAGCAATAGAAGACTAGAAAGAGGCAAGAGGCGTGCAGAAAGAGGCTTATTTCAACTGTACCTTTCCACAGACTCATGAAGTAGCCTACTCACTAATACTTCTCCCAAGATGTCCTAAATCTCACTTTTCTCTTGAAGGTTCACTATTCATCGACTGCTCAGAATGTTAGGCCTACCAAATATAAAACAGCAATCCTAACCATATTACTGTTGTAAGTCTCACCAAGTTTGTGAAGGTATGCATGCATGTGTTTACCCTAGTGACATGTTACTTAAAAATAAACATACAAACATTTGAGTACCTGTGTTTCAAACAGCATACTCCAAAAATGTGTGTGCAAGAAGGTGTATGTATTTCTTTCTTCTCAGAATACAGGGCACATGGGCACTCAATAGTACATTTGATGGGCTCTATAACACCTCCATGAGTAAGATATGTCTGCCTGTGCAAACGAATGACAGAGCAGAACTAGGAAGATTTGACAAACTATCGATTTTAAAGTTACCATCTTCGGATATATAACACATGTGAGCATACATGTACAAGTAGACATATACCTCAGTCACAAGAGCACACAGATCTTCAAACTTGACAGTGCGCACTTCCCATTTGAGTACAGAATGAGGCAATAGAAGTACAGAAAGAGGTAAGAGAAGTGCAGTGAGAGGCAACCGAATTGCAGAAAGAGGCAAGAGAACAGCACAAAGAGGCAAGAGAAGTGCAGAAAAAGCAAAAATAGTGCAGAAAGAAGCTAGAGAGGTGCAGAAAGAAGAACAAAGAAGAAAGATGTGGAAAGAGACAAGAGAGGTATAGAAATAGGAAGAAAGGAACAGAAAAAAGCAAGAAAAGCACAGAAAGCGGCCGTAGAAGTGTAGAAAGAAATAGCAAGACAAAGCAGAAAGAGGGTAAAGAAATGCAAAAAGAGTAAGAAAGGTGCAGAAAGAACAAAGCTGTACAGAATGAAGCAAGAGAGGTGCAGAAAGAAGCAGGAAAAGTGATGAAAGACAAGAGAGTTGCAGAAAGAAACAAGAGAGGGATAGAAAGAAACAAGAGAGGTGCAGAAAGAGGCAGGAGAGGTGCAGAAAGAGGAAAGAGAGGTACAGAAAGAGGAAAGAGAGGTACAGAAAGAGGCAAGAGATATACAGAAAGAGACAAAAGAGATACAGAAAGAGGCAAAATAGGTGCGGAAACAGGGGTGCAGAAAGAGGCACAAGGGATACAGAAAGAAGCAAGAGAAGTACAGAAAGAGACTGGAGGGTTGCAGAAAGAAGCAAGAGAGGTGCAGAAAGAAGTACGAGAGGTGCAGAAAGAAGCAAGCAAAGTGTAGTAAGATGCAAGAGATGTGCAGAAAGAAGCAAGAGAACTGCAGAAAGGTGCCATAGAGGTGCAGAAAGACGCAATAGAGGTGCAGAAAGACGCAATAGAGGTGCAGAAAGAGACAAGTGAGGTGCAGAAACAGGGAAGAGGTGTGCAGAAAGAGGCTAAGGGGATGCAGATAGAAGCAAGAGAGGTGCCTAGGAAGAAAGAGAAGTACAGAAAGTAGCAAAAGGGAGGGAGGACGAGTGCAGAAAGAGGCGAGAGGGATGCAGAAAAGAAGCAACAGATGGGCAGAAAGAGGAAAGAGGGTTGCAAAAAGCAGCAAGAGAGGTGCAGAAATAAATAAAAAAAGTGCAGAAAGAGACAAGAGCGGTGTAGAAAGAGGGAAGAGAGGTGCGGGAAGAGGGAAGAGGGCTACAGAAAGAGGCAAGAGGGGTGCAGAAAGAAGCAGGAGAGGTGCAAAAAAAAGGTACAGGTGCAGAAAGAGGACAGAGAGAGGTGCAGTAAGAGGCAAGAGAGGTGCGGTAAGAGGCAAGAGAGGTGCATTAAGAAGCAAGAGAGGTACAGAAAGAAGCAAGAGAAGTGCAGAAAGAAGCAAGAGAAGTGCAGAAAGAAGCAAGAGAAGCACAGAAAGAGGTAACAGAAGTGCAGAAAGAGGCAAGAGAGGTGCACAAAGACCCAAGAGAGGTAGCGAGGGAAGATGGGAGCAGAAAAAGCAAGATGGGTGGAGAAAGAGGCAAGAGAGGTCCAGAGAGAAGCAAGAGAAGTACAGAAAGAGACTGGAGGGTTGCAGAAAGAAGCAAGAGAGGTGCAGAAAGAAATAAGAGAGGTACAGAAAGAAGCAAGCGAAGTGTAGAAAGAAGCAAGCAAAGTGTAGTAAGATGCAAGAGATGTGCAGAAAGAAGCAAGAGAACTGCAGAAAGATGCAATAGAGGTGCAGAAAGAGACAAGTGAGGTGCAGAAACAGGGAAAAGGTGTGCAGAAAGAGGCTAAGGGGATGCAGATAGAAGCAAGAGAGGTGCCTAGGAAGAAAGAAAAGTACAGAAAGTAGCAAAAGAGGTGCAGAAAGAGGCAAGAGAGGTGCAGAAAGAGGCAGGAGAGGTGCAGAAAGAGGCAAGAGAGGGAAGATGGTCGCAGAAAGAGGCAAGATGGGTGGAGAAAGAGGCAAGAGAGGTCCAGAAAGAAGCAACAGAAATGCAGAAAGAAGCAACAGAGGTGCAGAAAGAGGCAACCGAAGTGCAGAAAGAGGCAACAGAAGTGCATAAAGAGGCAAGAGAGGTGCACAAAGACCCAAGAGGGATAGAGAAAGAGGGAATATGGGTGCAGAAAGAGGCAAGATGGATGCAGAAAGAGGCAAGAAGGGTGCAGAAAGAAAAAAGAGAAGTGCGGAAAGAAGCAACAGATGGGCAAGAAAGAGGAAAGAGGGTTGCAAAAAGCAGCAAGAGAGGTGCAGAAAGAAATAAAAGAAGTGCAGAAAGAGACAAGAGCGGTGTAGAAAGAGGGAAGAGAGGTGCGGGAAGAGGGAAGAGGGCTACAGAAAGAGGCAAGAGGGTGCAGAAAGAAGCAGGAGAGGTGCAAAAAAAGGTACAAGTGCAGAAAGAGGACAGAGAGAGGTGCGGTAAGTGTGGAATTTTGGTTTGCGGGCTAACCATCATCTGCGCCAGCTTGTCCCCCACGTACAACGCGCACGACAGCCATTTTAGGTATCATGGTCTCCCTGTCCACGATCTATCGCCAGCGCGCCCCTCTGACCCAGCAAGCATCCTCCGCGCACCCTGGCTCCCCCTCCCTCCCTCTCATGAGCATAACCCTTCTGCATGACCCTGTCCTTGGGAGTCACGCCTGCGCCTGACCAGCACCTCCTCTCCTTCCATGAATGCCCCTCTGTTGACAAGCCTTCCCTCCGCGCTCGATTGTCCACGCGGCATGAATACCACTCCTTTGATGACCCCTTCCCCCGTGTCCGGCTGTCCACACAGGTCCAAGGCCATCGCCTAAGCCGGGAGATATCATTTACTGCCCCTTATTGTTCGAAGTCGCTCCTCTTCAAAGGACACACTGTTGATCATGGCCTCCCCACCCCATGGGATACAATCAGGCGCACACATCCTAAGAATCGACGGAACACTCAGCCGTGTGATAGCCCCCTCCTGTTATCAGCGGGGTGAGGACCTCTATTGTGGATGTATATGGGGGTGGGTTTGACACGAGGATTATGGGGACGTCATTTCATAAGTTTAAAGAGTCTTTTATGCAATAAAGAATGCTGACATGTCATAAACCAGGGTATAAGAGGCCAGGCCTCAGAGAGGCTGTTAGAGCACCTCGAGACGATACCTTGTTGTCTGATCTGATGTGTTCTGCTCCGTCGGAATAAAACTTCTGTTTCCTGCCTTCTGGTCTCCGGCGCCTGCCTCATTGCTTGGTAATTTGAATGGTACAAAGGCGGTTAGCACCGGGCAAATCTTGAAAAAGGTCATAGCCCTACCTTTTTCCACAATTGGTGTCCCAAAGCGTGGGGCCCATCAGCGACACGTGGATCCAGTGGGAGAGGTCCCGACGACAGAGTGAACGACTGCAACGATCGGGAGAGCTCGTGTCCGATAGACCCTCGTCTGACAGCCGATCATCCGACCTTCACTAGTTCCGAACAGACCTCTCTCGAGTGATCTACGGTCCTGACTGGGAACCATCAGGAGTGCCACGAACATCACGAAGAAGAGAGGACGATGGGGCGCTGGATTCAGAAGACAGGAAACCGTCCATGCGGTCCGGGTAAGGTCGTGTAGACACGACAAACTGAGAAATGATTGTTTGGTTTGGATAATACTAGTATTACGCTTTGTTGATACCTCTGGAGATTCACCGTCTGCAAACGGAGAAAACAACAGGCTCTCTCTTTGCAAGCAGTGAAGGATAGGTAACGCAGACTTTTGTCCCCATTGTAATCCGTCGTGCCTATCTTCCTCCCCCACTGTTTTCCCGAACTGTCGTTCGTGGATTGTTGTCTGGAGATTCTTTATCTGCAAACAGGGAAGAACAAGGTCTCTCTTTGCAGGTAGAGAAAGAGTGGGTAACGCAAAACTTTAACACGTCGTACCCACTTATTCTCCCCATTGATTGTTTGATTGACCGTACATTAAGTGTTCGGTATTGGTTCTTTTGAGGTATTCAAGGCCTACAAACAACGTAGAATAGAAATATTCTGTCTAGTCTTTGTCCGCCGTGATAAGATAGGTAGTGCAGACCTTTGTCCCCGTTGTAACCCGTCATGCCTATCTTCTCCCCACTGATTGGTAGCCTGTACAGCCCGGACCGCTTATTAGAGATGAACCATCCAGCTCCACTGGAAGGCACCCCTAATAAGGACATGTTCACTAAGCATGGACTAGTCGCTATAGCTTATACTAAGCTATGGCATAAATATACAAAGAAGAACCCTGAAAGTCAGTGGCCACTGATAGGTTCCTTTGATGAAAATAAAATAAAAACATTGGAAATAGCGCCCCAGAAAAATAAGACCACGCCCACTATGCTCGGTAGTATAGGCATGTGGCGCAAAGAAACGGAACAACGAAAGAAAAGGGAAGAAGCAAAAATAGGGAAAGAATTACGAAAGGCAGCCCACCTAGCCGCTAAGCAACTAGAAGAAGAAAGAAAAGAAAGAAAAGAAGCTGCACAAAACCAAGAATCAGGGTCGACAGGTCAATGTCCTGTTAGGACCCCCTCTGCGCTCTACCCTGAATTGCCCTCCAAACAACGGGCGAACGATGAGTTACTGCTAGGTCCCCCGATCATCTACATGCCCCCTCCATATGCCCCCTGCCAACAAAGCTTGCAAGCCCCGAGTGCGAGTGAAAATGACCTTAGTGCTAGTGCACCAGCCCTCACGGCCTCCGCACCAGCCACATTAACAACATCGCCAGACGACCTCGAGGCTAGCAAACAACCACCAGCCAGACCAAATAGGTTGAGCAAAGATGAGCGGGATGGGATCGACAAAATAGCAAAGACATTAGTAGAACGAAGGGAGAGCGAAGAATACACAATGAACATATATAATTCGCATGCCGACAGCCACAGACGGCATTTCATTTTGCGATTCAGCTACCACACCCTGAACGCATATGAGGATAGGTATCAAAGTAAGGGCCCCGCTAAACTAACAACGCTGTATAGGAAGATTGATGTTGGAGATGGGACTGAATGTGAGGCGACGGAGCTCTTCATGCAGATGCTTGAGGTCTTCCGCCACCACACGGAACAAAAACCAGAAGCCAAGGTTACAGTCCCTGAAACGACCTCAGTAGAAGTAGCCAATACTATGATGCCCATCAGAGAGGCGGCCCCTTACTGGATCCCGCCACGTGGCCAGGGAACAAGCGATGATATTAATCATGCAGATGCAAAAGGGAGGGTTGTGTACAATTGGGTTTACCAACCATGGGACCGACAAGATATCCTAACCTTTAAACAAACTCTGCCCGATTTAAGAAAGAACCCGACAGCATTCTATACCGAATTAGGCACAGCCTTGGGTTCGACGATAATGACTTTAGCGGACATTGACTTGTTCTTCGGGTTATGCCTGCCAGCTGACGTGTGGAAGCAAATCCGGAAGGCTGACCACACGGATCTGTTTGGACATACCTGGGACCAACTCGGTAAACTAGATAGACAGTGAGAGCCTGGAAGGAAACCAGTAAAGGACATACTAGAACTCCCAGACAAATTAGTTCAGAAGTTAAAGACACTGATCCCAGAGAAAAAGGTAGATTGGTCGATAGTCACGGCCTGTCGACAGAAACCCCAGGAAGATGTGTCAGAATACTTCTCCCGATTCGAGACAGTGTTCTCCGACTACAGTGGCCAAGACATGACCACCGCAACCGGACAGCACCTGTTCGTACAAAATTATGTAAAGGGCCTATCACAAGAGGTCTCCCAAAAACTGCAGACGAGTGAGAGTAGTTGGAGGGCCTCCAAACCCGCAGCTATCCTTCAGATGGCTCAGTATTACGAGCACCAAAAGAATGTGAATGATAGGGCGTCCGAGAAAAAGAAGAAAGATTTAAAAGAAAGGGTGATGATAGCCCAGATACAAGGTATAGCGGTAGGACGGGAACACCAAAGGGGGAACTACCAATCGACCACCCCCAGAAATCTACCCCCTAAAGATCACACCCCAACACCCCACACTGGACGTAGAGACGTTAGCAATGACCAATGCGCCTTCTGCAAAGGATTCGGCCATTGGAAATCCCAGTGTCCGGTTCTGCTAGAGATGAATAGAAATAGGGACCCCAGGGATGTGGCAGGTGGTCCGAGAAATAGAGTACAAGGACGAGGGCACACAAACGACAATGACAGATCAGGGAGATTGAACACATTTGACCGCCCCTGACAGAACCAATATCAACTATCCGATGGTGAGAATGCCCCCGATTTTGCATAGGACTGCCAGGGGCAAGGGAGGGATCCAGTTGAGCTCTGTGTTGGCCAGCAAGGTCCTTATGTCACCGCTAAGGTCCTGGGTACAGAGTCTCCATTTTTGGTAGACACTGGAGCGACACGTAGTGTGTTATCGAAACGACTGATTCCAAGGGCACCCTTGTCTGGCTCACACATTACATCGATAGGTTTCGATGGGACGCCCTCCACTAACCCCCTGTCCGTACCTATCACCTTTGACCTAGAAAACAACACCACTGACACGACATTTCTGCTCTCCTCCAACTCCCCTGACGCCATTATGGGCATTGACTTACTGAAACATTTTCGAGCTACCATTAGGTGTTCCCCAGATGGAATCCGAGTCATCCTGTACGACAACCCAGATATACCCAAATCTTGCCCCGCACGACACATGTGCTCCATAACTGATGCTGACCTGTCCATGCTTGATACCCTGCCTCCATACCTATGGGCCAAAAATGACTCTGATGTGGGACGAATGATGATTGACCCCATTCATATAACTGTAAGACAGGGCGCTATGCTCCCGAAACTCCCACAATATCGGATATCCCCCGAGGGCGAGAAGGCACTGGTAGCGATTATTCAATCTCTGGTGGATGCGGGAGTGGTTGAAGACGTGGTTAGCAACGTCTGCAACAGCCCAATCCTACCTATGGTTAAGAAGCAAGGCGAAGGAGATGAGAAAGCATACCGCTTCATCATCGACCTGCGAGAAATTAACAAAGTGGTTGTACCCCAATACCCTGTAGTCTTCGATATTACCACCATTCTGACCCTCATCCCGTCCACTGCCACCACCTTCACTGTTATCGACCTTAAGAATGCGTTTTTCTCTATCCCCATCCATCCAGACAGCCGTTATCTCTTCGGCTTCACTTTAAGATCCCGCTCGTACCGATTTTGTAGAGCTCCCCAGGGGTACACTGAAAGTCCCAGCATTTACAGCCAGGCCCTCAAAAGACAGCTGGATGCCTTCCAGCTACCAGATGGAGTGGTGTTGATCCAATATAACGATGATATCCTTTTGGCGGCCGACACCGCCCCACTTGCAATAACAGCCACTGTCCAACTCCTACACTTTCTTGCAGAAAATGGCCATAAAGTTTCCAAAAAGAAGTTACAGTTCTGCCAGCCACAAGTGACTTACCTAGGCCATCTCCTGTCCAAAGAAGGGAGGAAACTGACACCCGACCGAATCCAAACCATCCTAGACACCCCCATCCCAAAAACGCAAAAGCAAGTCCGCTCTTTGGTTGGCCTAACCTCTTTTTGCAGACAGTGGTTACCTAACTTCAGCCTCATTGTAAAACCCCTACTTGCCCTATTAACCAAAGATGCCTCCTTCCCGCTCCCTTGGACCCCTGAGTGTCAAGCATCCTTTTGTGAATTACGAAATGCACTCTGTTCAGCACCCGTCCTAGGAACCCCGGATTACTCCAAACCCTTCTCCCTCTTCACCCACGAAAGGGAGGGGTGTGCATTGTCTGTCCTAACTCAATCAATTGGTCCTAAGCAGCGCCCTTGTGCCTACTTCTCCGCCACTCTTGATCCTGTAGCCAGAGCTTTGCCTGCCTGCCTTCGAGCAGTAGCTGCCGCTGCTGTCTCTATCCGCCAGAGCGAAGGAATAGTACTTTCAAACTCCCTCACCGTGTTAGTACCCCATGCTGTCGACACCCTTCTGAACCAAACCAAGACTCAACATTTGACTAGCGCACGACTAACAGGGTACGAATTGACGCTACTTGCACCCCACATCACACTAGAGCGATGCACGACTCTGAACCCTGCCACATTACTGCCCCTGCCTGAAAATGACCGCGACGTTCCTCCCATACACGACTGTGTGACCCTCACGGACGAACAAACTAGGAGTAGAGTTGACCTCCGAGACACTGCTTTCACTGACCCCGATGGAGAGCTATGGGTAGACGGCTCATGCATCAAGCTCCCAGATGGCACCACTTCAGCTGCCTATGCAGTAACGACAGCCCGAACAGTAGTTGAAACAGCCTGCATCACACAACGATCTGCCCAGGCAGCAGAGCTGATAGCCCTCACACGAGCATGCATCATAGCCACAGGGACCACCGCGAACGTATATACAGACAGCCAGTATGCCTTCGGGGTGGTCCACCATTTTGGACTCCTGTGGAGGGAGAGGGGATTCCTGACGTCCCACGGCACCCCTATCCTCCACGGAGATCTAGTCTCCGCCCTGATTGAAGCAGTTCTCCTCCCCAAACGATTAGCGGTGATCAAATGTCAGGCACACAAAAGGGTGACAGACTTAGTCGGACAAAGGAATGCACTGGCCGACATCACTGCACGAACCACAGCTGAGAATAGGACGGTGACACGCATGTATCTGACCAGGTCACAAGCAGAGAAATGGACTGACACAAGGGAAATGATCAGAGACATCCAGTCGGCCAGCACCCCTCACGAACTGATTAAATGGGCAGGGGTGGGTTTGAAGGATGATGAGGGCTGCTGGCGAACGAAGGATGCCAACAGATGGTTGCTGCCTGACTCATATCTGATCCCCATACTGACGATGGCACATTCCCCCGCACAAATAGGATCTGCACCCATGATCGAACTCATTTGCAAAGTCTGGCACAACGACAAAATCCCCGACTCAGCCAGACGCCTAGTCCAGCAGTGCCTTATCTGTCTGCAGCACAACCCCGGGAAAGGAACTGTGGTACCCCGGGGAGGGTTTGGGACCCCCAATCACCCCTTTGAGGTCCTTCAGATGGACTACATCCAACTAGAGAGATGCCGAAGCTTGAAGTATGTACTAGTCATCGTATGTGCCTTCAGCAAATGGGTAGAGGCCTATCCAACCCGTGACAACACTGCCATGACAACTGCCAAAGTACTACTGAAAGAATTCTTCCCTCGCTATGGCCTTTGTCGAATTTTATGGAGCGACAATGGCCCCCACTTCATAGCTGAGGTTATCCAACTAATCCTAAAAGGATTGGGGGTGAAACAGAGATTTCACGCAGTCTTCCACCCCCAATCCGCCGGCCTGGTGGAACGCCATAATGCCACACTGAAGTTAAAATTGTCAAAAATAGTGGCAACCACCGGACTTAAATGGCCAGACGCTCTCCCTTTGGCCTTGCTATCGATGCGCTCTACTCCCACCAAACACCATTTGACCCCCTACGAGGTCGTATTCGGGCGACCGATGAACCTCTGGACTGCTCCCAAGCCAACCTCCATTCATGACGTCCCGGACGTCCTACTGTCTGATTATTTGTGCAAATTAACTAAAACGTCTGTCATTCATAAACAGGTGCAGCAGGCCATCCCCGATGCTTCCAGGGGCCCCGGCCACGACATCCAACCGGGAGATTTCGTTCTAATACGAAATTTCCAACGGACCAAGAGTCTGGAACCCCGGTGGACGGGCCCCTGGCAAGTGCTGATTACCACACGGACGGCGCTTCGAGTGGAGGGGAAGAGGCACTGGCTGCACGCACATCACTGCCGGAAGGTCTCAGCAAACCTGGCCACGACAGAAAACGTCAACACCCAAGAAGAGCTCCTGAACAAAGACCGACCGACATTGAACTGTTATCCCGATACTGAGGCACTCGAACTTGCAAAATTCTCTGACCCCACTGTGCCATCCAGAGAAGGGTATTTCCTGCGTCGAAAGGAGGGAGCTTCGGCTAAGTAGGCCACGGACTAAGTTGAATCTCAGAACGGTGACCTAAGCACAACCAAGGGTTGCCGGGAGAGAAGCTAAACGAAGTCTGTGGTTCTGCCCGCTACCGAGCCCCTTGAAGGTGATGGAAGCGCCAGATAAGAAGATGATGGAAGCGCCAGATAAGAAGATGATGGAAGCAACAGAAAATACCCACTATAGAAACCCAAAGACTGACAATTTGCACAAATCAAAGACAATCGCCCTCTTTATTGTCTTCCTCTTCTGCCTCCTCCTCATGACCTCCTTCTGGATTCTGGAGGAAAGCACACCGGCTCATGAGGCATTGCTACCTACTGCACAACCAACACCCCTGAAAGAGCATCACCTAATCTCTCTGTCGCCTCAGCTCCGAGAAAGGCGCAGGGAATTCTGGAACAATTCCTTCGTGCAACTGTTGCACCAACACAACCTTGCTGCAAATGCTACGAACTGCTGGACCTGTGGGTTGCTCCCGCATGCCACTGGACACTCCATCCCCTTCATCCCTTCCCCTTTCTCAGTTCACGGCTCCTGCCTCGCCTGGTTGATCCTCATGCAAGACAGCCACAAGGACAACGCCGCTTCCAGCCAGACAGTGTCGCACTTCTACTCTGGGTTCTGGCTGAACAAAACCGGAAAGACCTCTGCTCCCCTGTGTCCTGCGCTCACAGGCGCCACCTTCCTTAAAGACATTCCAGCCAAAGAACGTGTTGAAGTACAGGTACTCCACAATCCAGCTAGATTCACCTTCTCTCATCTGCAAAAACAAACCACCGCCACTCTGACTGTGGCTCTGTCTGTTATCAATGTCACAGGTCTTGTGTGCCTGGAAGGTCAGGAAACGCAGCTGGTGGGTCACAGTTCCTGCCGAATCACCAGAACATTGAACTCAGTTGATTCCCCTTCCTTTGTTGCTTCTCCAAATATGTACTTTGTGTGTGGCACCAAAGCTTACACCTGGCTCCCGAAAGGTTGGAAGGGTATCTGTTACATTGCCTTCGTTCTTCCACCCACATATGTAGCCCCTGCCAACCATCACCGGCAGAGGCGTGCAGATGACATCGGACAAGCCGACTCCACTGGAGCCCAGTTCCTAGATGCAGCAAAGGGACTTGTTCCTCTGTGGGGCCCAATGGCAAACAGCCGCGCTATCCGACACCTGACCCAGGCAGTAGAAACAACGATCAACATCACGGCTGGCATCCTCGCCAACAACACGGCGGAGCTTCAGGCGGTCCGCCTTGCGACCCTTCAAAACCGCCTTGTCCTAGATGTGGTCCTAGCCGACCGAGGAGGAGCATGCCGCATCATCGGATCTAGCTGCTGCACCTACGTGCCAGATAACTCGCCTTCAGTCTACAAAGCCATTGAACACCTCCACAGACTTTCCTCAGAGGTTCACCAAGAGCAGGAAGGATGGTCGCTTGGGAGCTGGTTTTGGGACACTTTGAGTACCTGGGGTTGGAGGTTGTTTTCCTTCGTACTGATACCTGTTGTGATATTATGTGGGTGTTGCTTGGGTATTCAATGTCTACCCTCCTTGTGCAGCTTCGTTTCTAACTGTATGTGCCCAAAGACTTTGGACTTCCGAAATGAGCACATGAGTCCCCTCTATGAACTAGAAATACATGGCCTTATGGGGATAAATCCGAACTGACAAGTTGGCGAGACATGTTAAAAGGGAGGACTGTGGAATTTTGGTTTACGGGCTGAACATCATCTGCGCCAGCTTGTCCCCCATGTACAACGCGCACGACAGCCATTTTAGGTATCATGGCCTCCCTGTCCACGATCTATCGCCAGCGCGCCCCTCTGACCCAGCAAGCATCCTCCGCGCACCCTGGCTCCCCCTCCCTCCCTCTCATGAGCATAACCCTTCTGCATGACCCTGTCCTTGGGAGTCACGCCTGCGCCTGACCAGCACCTCCTCTCCTTCCATGAATGCCCCTCTGTTGACAAGCCTTCACTCCGCGCTCGATTGTCCAAGCGGCATGAATACCACTCCTTTGATGACCCCTTCCCCGTGTCCGGCTGTCCACACAGGTCCGAGGCCATCGCCTAAGCCGGGAGATATCATTTACTGCCCCTTATTGTTCGAAGTCGCTCCTCTTCAAAGGACACACTGTTGATCATGGCCTCCCCACCCCATGGGATACAATCAGGCACACACATCCTAAGGATCGGCGGAACACTCAGCCGTGTGATAGCCCCCTCCTGTTATCAGCGGGGTGAGGACCTCTATTGTGGATGTATATGGGGGTGGGTTTGACACGAGGATTATGGGGACGTCATTTCATAAGTTTAAAGAGTCTTTTATGCAATAAAGAATGCTGACATGTCATAAACCAGGGTATAAGAGGCCAGGCCTCAGATAGGCTGTTAGAGCACCTCGAGACGATACCTTGTTGTCTGATCTGATGTGTTCTGCTCCGTCGGAATAAAACTTCTGTTTCCTGCCTTCTGGTCTCCGGCGCCTGCCTCATTGCTTGGTAATTTGAATGGTACAAAGGCGGTTAGCGCCGGGCAAATCTTGAAAAAGGTCATAGCCCTAACTTTTTCCACATAAGAGGCAAGAGAGGTGCATTAAGAAGCAAGAGAGGTACAGAAAGAAGCAAGAGAAGTGCAGAAAGAAACAAGAGAAGCACAGAAAGAGGCAACAGAAGTGCAGAAAGAGGCAAGAGAGGTGCAGAAAGAAGCAGGAAAAGTGATGAAAGACAAGAGAAAGAGAATTGCAGAAAGAAACAAGAGAGGGATAGAAAGAAACAAGAGAAGGACAGAAAGAGGCAAGAAAGGTGCAGAAAGAGGCAAGAGAGGTGCAGAAAGAGGAAGGAGAGGTGCAGAAAGAGGAAAGAGGTACAGGAAGAAGCAAGCAAAGTATAGAAAGAAGCAAGCGAAGTGTAGTAAGATGCAAGAGATGTGCAGAAAGAAGCAAGAGAACTGCAGAAAGATGCCATAGAGGTGCAGAAAGACGCAATAGAGGTGCAGAAAGACGCAATGGAGGTGCAGAAAGAGACAAGTGAGGTGCAGAAACAGGGAAGAGGTGTGCAGAAAGAGGCTAAGGGGATGCAGATAGAAGCAAGAGAGGTGCCTAGGAAGAAAGAGAAGTACAGAAAGTAGCAAAAGGGAGGGAGAACGAGTGCAGAAAGAGGCGAGAGGGATGCAGAAAAGAAGCAACAGATGGGCAGAAAGAGGAAAGAGGGTTGCAAAAAGCAGCAAGAGAGGTGCAGAAAGAAATAAAAGAAGTGCAGAAAGAGACAAGAGCGGTGTAGAAAGAGGGAAGAGAGGTGCGGGAAGAGGGAAGAGGGCTACAGAAAGAGGCAAGAGGGGTGCAGAAAGAAGCAGGAGAGGTGCAAAAAAAAGGTACAGGTGCAGAAAGAGGACAGAGAGAGGTGCGGTAAGAGGCAAGAGAGGTGCGGTAAGAGGCAAGAGAGGTGCATTAAGAAGCAAGAGAGGTACAGAAAGAAGCAAGAGAAGTGCAGAAAGAAGCAAGAGAAGCACAGAAAGAGGTAACAGAAGTGCAGAAAGAGGCAAGAGAGGTGCACAAAGACCCAAGAGAGGTAGCAAGGGAAGATGGGTGCAGAAAAAGCAAGATGGGTGGAGAAAGAGGCAAGAGAGGTCCAGTAAGAAGCAAGAGAAGTACAGAAAGAGACTGGAGGGTTGCAGAAAGAAGCAAGAGAGGTGCAGAAAGAAGTAAGAGAGGTGCAGAAAGAAGCAAGCGAAGTGTAGAAAGAAGCAAGCAAAGGGTAGTAAGATGCAAAAGATGTGCAGAAAGAAGCAAGAGAACTGCAGAAAGATGCAAAAGAGATCCAGAAAGACGCAATAGAGGTGCAGAAAGAGAAAAGTGAGGTGCAGAAACAGGGAAGAGGTGTGCAGAAAGAGGCTAAGGGTATGCAGATAGAAGCAAGAGAGGTGCCTAGGAAGAAAGAAAAGTACCGAAAGTAGCAAACGAGGTACAGAAAGAGGCAAGAGAGGTGCAGAAAGAGGCAGGAGAGGTGCAGAAAGAGGCAAGAGAGGGAAGATGGTTGCAGAAAGAGGCAAGATGGGTGGAGAAAGAGGCAAGAGAGGTCCAGAAAGAAGCAAGAGAAGTGCAGAAAGAAGCAACAGAGGTGCAGAAAGAGGCAACAGAAGTGCAGAAAGAGGCAACAGAAGTGCAGAAAGAGGCAAGAGAGGTGCACAAAGACCCAAGAGGGATAGAGAAAGAGGGAATATGGGTGCAGAAAGAGGCAAGAGGGATGAAGAAAGAGGCAAGAAGGGTGCAGAAAGAAAAAAGAGAAGTGCGGAAAGAAGCAACAGATGGGCAAGAAAGAGGAAAGAGGGTTGCAAAAAGCAGCAAGAGAGGTGCAGAAAGAAATAAAAGAAGTGCAGAAAGAGACAAGAGCGGTGTAGAAAGAGGGAAGAGAGGTGCGGGAAGAGGGCTACAGAAAGAGGCAAGAGGGTGCAGAAAGAAGCAGGAGAGGTGCAAAAAAAAGGTACAGGTGCAGAAAGAGGACAGAGAGAGGTGCGGTAAGAGGCAAGAGAGGTGCATTAAGAAGCAAGAGAGGTACAGAAAGAAGCAAGAGAAGTGCAGAAAGAAACAAGAAGAGAAGCACAGAAAGAGGCAACAGAAGTGCAGAAAGAGGCAAGAGAGGTGCAGAAAGAAGCAGGAAAAGTGATGAAAGACAAGAGAAAGAGAATTGCAGAAAGAAAAAAGCGAGGGATAGAAAGAAACAAGAGAAGGATAGAAAGAGGCAAGAAAGGTGCAGAAAGAGGCAAGAGAGGTGCAGGAAGAGGCAGGAGAGGTGCAGAAAGAGGAAAGAGGTACAGGAAGAAGCAAGCAAAGTATGGAAAGAAGCAAGCGAAGTGTAGTAAGATGCAAGAGATGTGCAGAAAGAAGCAAGAGAACTGCAGAAAGATGCCATAGAGGTGCAGGAAGATGCAATAGAGGTGCAGCAAGACGCAATAGAGGTGCAGAAAGAGACAAGTGAGGTGCAGAAACAGGGAAGAGGTGTGCAGAAAGAGGCTAAGGGGATGCAGATAGAAGCAAGAGAGGTGCCTAGGAAGAAAGAGAAGTACAGAAAGTAGCAAAAGGGAGGGAGGACGAGTGCAGAAAGAGGCGAGAGGGATGCAGAAAAGAAGCAACAGATGGGCAGAAAGAGGAAAGAGGGTTGCAAAAAGCAGCAAGAGAGGTGCAGAAAGAAATAAAAGAAGTGTAGAAAGAGACAAGAGCGGTGTAGAAAGAGGGAAGAGAGGTGCGGGAAGAGGGAAGAGGGCTACAGAAAGAGGCAAGAGAGGTGCAGAAAGAAGCAGGAGAGGTGCAAAAAAAAGGTACAGGTGTAGAAAGAAGACAGAGAGAGGTGCGGTAAGAGGCAAGAGAGGTGCGTTAAGAAGCAAGAGAGGTACAGAAAGAAGCAAGAGAAGTGCAGAAAGAAGCAAGAGAAGCACAGAAAGAGGTAACAGAAGTGCAGAAAGAGGCAAGAGAGGTGCACAAAGACCCAAGAGAGGTAGCGAGGGAAGATGGGTGCAGAAAAAGCAAGATGGGTGGAGAAAGAGGCAAGAGAGGTCCAGAAAGAAGCAAGAGAAGTGCAGAAAGAGGTAAGGGAGGTACAGAGAGAGACACAAGGTATAGAAAAAGACAAGAGAGGTACAGAAAGAGGATGAAAGGTGCAGAAAGAGGCTCGAGAAGTGCAGAAAGAGGAAGAAGAGTGCAGAAAGAAGCAACAGACGTGCAGAAAGAGGCAAAAGAGGTATAGAAAGAGACAATAGAAGTGCACAAACTGGCAAGAGAGGTGCAAAAAGAGGGAAAAGGAGTGCACAAAAAGGCAGAGTGGTGCAGAATGAAGCAACAGAGGAGCTCAAATAGGCAACAGAAGTACAGAAAAAGACAAGAGAAGAGCAGAAAGAGGGAGGACGAGTGCAGAAAGAGGCAAGAGGGATGCAGAAAAGAAGCAACAGAGGTGCAGAAAGAGGCAAGAGAACTGCAGAAAGCGGCAAGAGTGGTGCAGAATGAGGCACCAGAAATGCATAAAGACACAAAAGAGCTGCAGAAAGAGGCAAGAGAAGTGCAGAAAGAGGCAAGAGGGGTACAGATAGTTCAAGTTCGGAGATTTTTATAGCGCACTACTCACCCAGAGGGTCTCAAGGCGCTTGAGGGAGGGTTGGGTGCTTTACTTATCGAATATCCAATTTTTTAGTTGCTTTCTGAAGGCGAGGTGGTTCTGTGTAAGGTGGAGGTGGGTGGGGAGAGGATTCCAGGTTTTGGCCGCTAAGTAGGAGAAGGATCTTCCCCCCATGGTGGATTTATGGATGCGCGGAATAGTGGCGAGGGCTTGATTGGACAACCGTAGTTGGCGGGAGGGGGTTTAGAAGGACAGTCACGTGTTGAGGCAATCGGGTCCTTGGTCGTAGAGGGCTTTTTGTGCGTGGGTGAGGAGGCGGAACGCTATTCTCTTGTTGACGGGGAGCCAATGGAGGTCTTTTAGGTGGTCAGAAATGTGAGCTTGCCGAGGGATGTCCAATATGAGTCTGGCTGAGGCGTTTTGGATTCGTTGGAGTTTTTTCTGTAGTTTGGCTGTGGTTCTGGCGTAGAGGGTGTTTCCGTAATCCAGTCGGCTGGTGACCAGTGCGTGGGTGACCGTCTTTCTTGTTTCAGTTGGGATCCAACAGAAGATTTTTTTGAGCATGCGGAGGATGTTGAAGCAAGATGATGAGACGGCGTTGGCTTGTCTGGTCATCGAGAGGGAGGAGTCCAGGATGAAGCCAAGGTTACGTGCGTGATCCGTAGGTGTGGGTGCGGTTCCCAGGGCCGGTGGCCACCAAGAGTCGTCCCAGGCAGAGGGGGATGATCCTAAGATGAGGACTTCCGTTTTGTCCGAGTTTAGTTTTAGACGGCTGTTCTTCATCCATTCGGCTACGTCTTTCATCCCTTCGTGTAGGTTGGTTTTGGCGGTGTTTGGGTCTTTGGTGAGGGATAGGATCAGCTGAGTGTCGTCTGCGTAGGAGATAATGTTGAGGTTGTGTTGGTGTGCAATGGATGCGAGGGGACTCATGTATACGTTGAAGAGGGTGGGACTGAGTGATGATCCTTGTGGTACGCCGCAGATGACTTCAGTGGCCTCTGATCTGAAAGGGGGGAGGCGGACTCTTTGGGTTCTTCCAGCGAGGAACGAGATGATCCAGTCCAATGCTTTCCCTTGTATTCCGATGTTGCTGAGGCGTTGTAAGAGGGTGCTATGACAGACTGTGTTGAAGGCTGCGGAGAGGTCGAGTAGGATGAGGGCAACTGTTTCTCCGCTGTCCAGTAGTGTTCGAATGTCGTCTGTTGCTGCGATGAGGGCGGTTTCGGTGCTGTGTTTGGCTCGGAAGCCGGACTGTGAGGGGTCGAGGGATTTGTTGGAATCAAGGAAGGCGGCGAGCTGATTATTGACGGCTTTCTCAATGACTTTGGCAGGGAATGGGAGGAGCGAGATGGGGCGGTAGTTCTTAAGTTCAGTCGGATCTGCTGTGGGTTTCTTCAGAAGGGCGCTGAGTTTGGCATGTTTCCAGCTTTCCGGGAAGGTAGCGGAGTTGAAGGAACAGTTGATGACGTCGCGGAGATGGAGTCTGCTTTGTTGAAAATGTGGTGGGGACATGGGTCGGTTGGCGATCCTGAGTGGATGGAGTTCATCAGGCGGATGGTGTCTTCGTTGGTGATTGGGTTCCAGGCGCAAAGGTTGTTAGAGTGCGGTTTTGGTTCGGAGGTGGGTGGAGTGGGCTGGTGTTCTGACTGGTTTTCAAAGCTGTTATGTAAGTCGGCGATTTTGTTGTAGAAGAATGAGGATAGAGAGTCGCAAAGGTCTTTGGAGGGAGTGATGTCGTTGGCGCCGGCGGTGGGGTTGGTAAATTCTTTGACGATGTTGAATAGTTCCTTGCTGTTTTGGGCATTGTTGTCAAGTCGATCCTTGAATGCTGATTTCTTGGTGGATCGGATCAGTTGGTGGTGTTTGCGGGTGGCGTTCTTGAAGGTGGCCAGGTTGTCAGTGGTTGGGTTTTTTCTCCAGGCTTTCTCAAGAGTCTGACAGATCTTCTTGGATTTCTTAAGGTCATCGTTGAACCAGGGGGCTTTTTTGCTACTTTTCTTGAAAAGATGGTTCTTCAAGGGTGCTAGTTCGTTGCCGCTGTGGGTGATCCATTGTGTGAGGTTGGTGGCTGCTTGGTTTGGGTCCGATGATATGGCAGGGGGGTTTGGTGGAGCGAAGTGAAGAGCTGGTCGGTGGTGATTTTGTTCCAGTTTCTTCGAGGAATGGGATGTGGGGGGTTGTGGGTCGTGGTCTTTTTGTAGCTGAAGTGAACGCAGCTGTGGTCCGTCCAATGGAGGGCTGTGGTGTGATCAAAGGAGATGTGCTTGCTGGAGGTGAAGATAGGGTCGAGCGTGTGTCCGGCAAGGTGGGTGGGGGTGTCAACAAGTTGTTTGAGTCCGAGATTGTCCAGTTTGTCCAGAAGGGAGGTGGTGTTGCTGTCATTTTTCTTTTCCAAATGGAAGTTGAGGTCTCCTAGTAGAATATAGTTCTCGGAGGTGATGGCATGTGGGCTGATGAAGTCAGTGATGTCTTCACTGAATTGTGTGCGGGGTCCTGGTGGTCTGTAGACGAGGGTGCCTCTGAGTGTGGTCTTGGTTTTGGTGTGGATCTGGAAGTGAAGGTGTTCCGCGTTAGCGAGGTTATCGTCGGAGCTGGTTGTGATGCAGATGGTGTTCTTAAGGACGATGGCGATGCCTCCTCCTGTTTGGTTGATGCGGTCCTTTCGGATGATCTTGTAGCCGTCCGGGATGGCTGTGGCAATGTCGGGTGCTGAAGAGGCGTTCATCCAGGTTTCTGTAAGGAAGGGGACGTCCGGTAAAGTAGTGTCGAGTAGGTTCCAGAGTTCAATGGAGTGTCTGTGGACCGAGCGGGTGTTCAACAGGATGCACTTCAGGTGGTTAGAGTCAGAATTATGTCTGGAGTTGGAGGATTTGGTGTGGGTCCTGATGCAGTCGAATTTGCAGGATTGGCAGGAGAAAGGTCCGTGGGTGTGTCCTGGGGCAGCTTGGTAGCATTGTGGTGTGCGGCCGGGGTTAAGTGCTGAGAGGGTTGCGGCGTCGTACGTTATGCGGGTGGAGTGGGTTATGCGGGGGCCAGGGGGTCTGGCACTGGGCGCGGTCCAGGCGCGGACGGGCGTAGACGGGCTTACCTTTGGCAGACCTTCGGCGCGCATGGGGCGCGCATGGGGCGCGACCGCTGCGCGTGAACGCTGCGTGCAAGGCATCTGTCATATGTGGATGGTGGAGGGGGAGAGACGAGGGAGGAGCAGCCTGGAGGCGGGGGCAGGGTGGAGAGCCGGGCAGGGAGGCACAATAACAAACAACAAAATGGATGGTTGCGAGCCAAAAGCGAAAGAGGATTGGGGCACAAACAATTAAAACGCGAACAAATTGGCAATGGCAACGGCACAATCAGGCACAAGACAAATAATTAGGCCAAGGCAGCACAGCACAGTACAATGATATTGAAAGCGCACATTCGCACTATAGCACTATTATACATATGTAATGAGCAGTCAGGCACTACTGATTTTGTGAGCAATGCGAGCTAGCAGGTATTAATTTTGCAGTCTGGCGCTACGATACCAATCAGCTGGGAGCAGCGTGAGGAGCGACCGCTTCTGATCGGATCAGGACGAGAGAGTTGAGGCAAGAGAGTTACCAAAAGAAGAATGAGAAGTGAAGAAAGAAGCAACAGAGGTACAGAAAGAGGCAAGCAATGTGCAGAAAGAGGGAAGACAGGTACACAAAGAGGCAAGATGGGTGCAGAAAGAGGCAAGATGGGTGCAGAAAGAGACAAGATGCGTGCAGAAAGGGGCACAATGGGTGAAGAAAGAAGCAAGAGAGGTCCAGAGAGAAGAAAGAGAAATGCATAAGGAAGCAACAAAGGTACAGAAAGAGGTAACAGAAGTGCAGAAAGAGGCAAGAGAGGTGCATGAAGAGTGGTACAGAAAGAGGGAAGATGATGCAGAAAGATGCAAGAGGGGTGCAAAACAAAAAAGAGAATTGCGGAAGGAAGCAAGAGAAGTGCAGAAAGAGGCAAGAGAAGTGCAGAAAGAGGCAAGAGAGGTGCCGAAAGAGTCAAGAGGGATGCAGAAAGAAGCAAAAGAAATGCAGAAATAAGCAAGAGAAGTGTATAAACAACCAACAGAGGTTCAGAAAGAGGCAAAAGGGTTGCAAAAAGAAGCAAGAGAGGTTCAGAAAAAAGCTAAAGTGCAGAAAGAAGCAACAGATGTGCAGAAAGAGACAGGAGCAGTGCAGAAAGAGGGAAGAGAAGAGCGGGAAGAGGGCTACAGAAAGAGGCAAAAAGGGTACAGAAAGAGGCAAGAAAGGTGCATAAAGATGCAAGAAAGGTGCAGAAAAAAGTAGAATAGGTGCAGATGCAGAAAGAGGACAGAGAGGTGCGGAAAGAGGGATGCAATAAGAGGCAAGAGAGGTGCAGAAAAAAGCAAGAGAAGCACAGAAAGAGGCAAGAGAAGCACAGGAAGGGGCAAGAGAGATGCACAAAGAAGCAAGGGAAGTACAGACACAGGCAAGAGAAGTCCAGAAAGAGGCAAGAGAAGTGCAGAAAGAAGAGTGTAAGGTACAGAAAGAGACAAGTGAGGTGCAGAAAGACACAAGAGAGATACAGAAAAAGGCTAGAGAAGTACAGAAAGAGGCAGAAGTCCAGAAAGAGGCTAGATGTATAGAAAGAAGCAAGAGAGGTACAGAAAGAGGAAGAAAGGTGCAGAAAGAAGCAACAGAGGTTCAGAAAGAGGCAAAAGGGGTACAGGAAGAGGTAAGAAGTGTAGAAAGAGACAAGAAAGGTGCAGAAAGAGACAAGAGAGGTGCACAAAGAGGGAAAGGAGTAAATAAAGAGACAAGAAAGGAGCAGAAGAAGCAAGAGAGGTGCCAATGGAAGCAAGAGAAGTGTAGAAAAAAGCAACAGAAGTGCAGAAAGAAGCAAGGCAAGTACATGAAGAAGCAAGCGATGTACAGAAAGAAGCAAGAGATGTGCAGAAAGAGGCCTACTTAAACTGTACCTTTCAACCGACTCATACAAAGTAGCCAAATCACTAATCCTTCTCCAAAGATGTCTTAAACCTCACTTTTCTCTTGAAGGTTCACTATTCATTGACTGCTCAGAATGTTAGGCCTGCCAAATGTAAAACAGCAATCCTAACTATATCACTGTTAGGTCTCACCAAGTTTGTGAAGGTATGCATGCGTGTGTCTGTGCTTTAACCTAGTGACATATTACATAAAAATAAACATACAAACACTTGAATACCTGTGTCTCAAACAGCATACTTTGTAAATGTGTGTACAAGAATGTGTTTGTATTTCTTTCTTCTCATAATACAGTGCATATGGGCACTCAATGGTATATTTGATGGGCTCTATAACACCTACATGCGTAAGATATGTCTGCCTGTGCAACCGAATGACAGAGCAGAACTGAGAAGATTTGACTAACTATAGATGTTAAAGCGACCATCTTCAGATGTATAACACATGTGAGAATAAATGTACAAGTAGGCATATACCTCAGTCACGAGAGCACACAGATCTTCAAACTTGGCAGTGTGCACTTCCCATTTGAGTAAAGAAAAAGGCAATAGAACTACATAAAGAGGTAATAGAAGTGCAGAAAAACAAGAGAAGTGCAGAAAGACGCAAGAGAACTGCACAAAGAGGCAAGAGAAGTGCAGAAAAAAGCAACAATAGTTCAGAAAGAAGCCAGAGAGGTGCCGAAAGAAGAAGAAAAATGTAGAAAGAGGCAAAAGAGGTGTAGTAAGGGGAAGAAAGGTATAGAAAAAAGCAAGAAAAGCACAGAAAGAGGCCATAGAAGTGCAGAAAGAAGACAAAAGATGCAGAAAAAAGCAAGAGAGATACAGAAAGAAGCAAAGCAGAAATAGGCAAAAGAAATGCAGAAAGATTAAGAAAGGTACAGAAAGAACAAAGAAGTACAGAACAGAGCAAGAGAGGTGCATGAAGAGTGGTACAGAAAGAGGGAAGATGATGCAGAAAGATGCAAGAGGGGTGCAAAACAAAAAAGAGAATTGCGGAAGGAAGCAAGAGAAGTGCAGAAAGAGGCAAGAGAAGTGCAGAAAGAGGCAAGAGAGGTGCCGAAAGAGTCAAGAGGGATGCAGAAAGAAGCAAAAGAAATGCAGAAATAAGCAAGAGAAGTGTATAAACAACCAACAGAGGTTCAGAAAGAGGCAAAAGGGTTGCAAAAAGAAGCAAGAGAGGTTCAGAAAAAAGCTAAAGTGCAGAAAGAAGCAACAGATGTGCAGAAAGAGACAGGAGCAGTGCAGAAAGAGGGAAGAGAAGAGCGGGAAGAGGGCTACAGAAAGAGGCAAAAAGGGTACAGAAAGAGGCAAGAAAGGTGCATAAAGATGCAAGAAAGGTGCAGAAAAAAGTAGAATAGGTGCAGATGCAGAAAGAGGACAGAGAGGTGCGGAAAGAGGGATGCAATAAGAGGCAAGAGAGGTGCAGAAAAAAGCAAGAGAAGCACAGAAAGAGGCAAGAGAAGCACAGGAAGGGGCAAGAGAGATGCACAAAGAAGCAAGGGAAGTACAGACACAGGCAAGAGAAGTCCAGAAAGAGGCAAGAGAAGTGCAGAAAGAAGAGTGTAAGGTACAGAAAGAGACAAGTGAGGTGCAGAAAGACACAAGAGAGATACAGAAAAAGGCTAGAGAAGTACAGAAAGAGGCAGAAGTCCAGAAAGAGGCTAGATGTATAGAAAGAAGCAAGAGAGGTACAGAAAGAGGAAGAAAGGTGCAGAAAGAAGCAACAGAGGTTCAGAAAGAGGCAAAAGGGGTACAGGAAGAGGTAAGAAGTGTAGAAAGAGACAAGAAAGGTGCAGAAAGAGACAAGAGAGGTGCACAAAGAGGGAAAGGAGTAAATAAAGAGACAAGAAAGGAGCAGAAGAAGCAAGAGAGGTGCCAATGGAAGCAAGAGAAGTGTAGAAAAAAGCAACAGAAGTGCAGAAAGAAGCAAGGCAAGTACATGAAGAAGCAAGCGATGTACAGAAAGAAGCAAGAGATGTGCAGAAAGAGGCCTACTTAAACTGTACCTTTCAACCGACTCATACAAAGTAGCCAAATCACTAATCCTTCTCCAAAGATGTCTTAAACCTCACTTTTCTCTTGAAGGTTCACTATTCATTGACTGCTCAGAATGTTAGGCCTGCCAAATGTAAAACAGCAATCCTAACTATATCACTGTTAGGTCTCACCAAGTTTGTGAAGGTATGCATGCGTGTGTCTGTGCTTTAACCTAGTGACATATTACATAAAAATAAACATACAAACACTTGAATACCTGTGTCTCAAACAGCATACTTTGTAAATGTGTGTACAAGAATGTGTTTGTATTTCTTTCTTCTCATAATACAGTGCATATGGGCACTCAATGGTATATTTGATGGGCTCTATAACACCTACATGCGTAAGATATGTCTGCCTGTGCAACCGAATGACAGAGCAGAACTGAGAAGATTTGACTAACTATAGATGTTAAAGCGACCATCTTCAGATGTATAACACATGTGAGAATAAATGTACAAGTAGGCATATACCTCAGTCACGAGAGCACACAGATCTTCAAACTTGGCAGTGTGCACTTCCCATTTGAGTAAAGAAAAAGGCAATAGAACTACATAAAGAGGTAATAGAAGTGCAGAAAAACAAGAGAAGTGCAGAAAGACGCAAGAGAACTGCACAAAGAGGCAAGAGAAGTGCAGAAAAAAGCAACAATAGTTCAGAAAGAAGCCAGAGAGGTGCCGAAAGAAGAAGAAAAATGTAGAAAGAGGCAAAAGAGGTGTAGTAAGGGGAAGAAAGGTATAGAAAAAAGCAAGAAAAGCACAGAAAGAGGCCATAGAAGTGCAGAAAGAAGACAAAAGATGCAGAAAAAAGCAAGAGAGATACAGAAAGAAGCAAAGCAGAAATAGGCAAAAGAAATGCAGAAAGATTAAGAAAGGTACAGAAAGAACAAAGAAGTACAGAACAGAGCAAGAGAGGTGTAGAAAGAGGCAGGAGAGGTGCAGAAAAAGACAGGAGAGGTGCAGAAAGAGACAGGAGAGGTGCAGATAGAAGCAAGAGAGGTACCAAAAGAAAAAAGAGAAGTGCAGAAAGAAGCAACAGAGGTACCGAAAGAGGCAAGCGAAGTGCGAAGTGCAGAAAGAGGCAAGAGAGGTGCAGAAAGAGGCAAGAGAGGTACAGAAAGTGACAAAAGAGATACAAATACAGGAAAAAGAGGTGCAGAAAGAGGGGTTCAGAAAGAGGCAAGAAGGATACAAAAAGAAGCAAGAGAGGTGCAGAAAGAACCAAGAGAACTGCAGAAAGAAGCAAGAGAAGTACAGAAAGAGGCAGGAGGGTTGCAAAAAGAAGCATGCGAGGTACAGAAAGAAGCAAGCAAAGTGCAGGTAGAAGCAAGCAAGAGATGTGCAGAAAGAGGCAAGAGAACTGCAGAAAGATGCAACAGAGGTACAGAAAGACGAAAGAGAGGTGCAGAAAGAGGCAAGTGTGGTGCAGAAAGAGGGAAGAGGGGTGCAGAAAAGGCAAGAAGGTTGCAGAAAGAGGCAAGGGGATGCAGATAGAAGCAAGAGAGGGGCCTTGGAAGAAAGATAAGTGCATAAAGAAGCAACAGAGGTATAGAAAGAGGCAAGAGAGGTGCAGAAAGAGGTAAGAGAGGGGCATAAAGAGGGAAGAAGGGTGAAGAAAGGGGCAAGACAGGTGAAGAAAGGGGCAAGACAGGTGCAGAAAGAAGCAAGAGAGGTCCAGAAATAAGCAAGAGAAGTGCAGAAAGAAGCAACAGAGGTGCAGAAAGAGGCAACAGAAGTGCTGAAAGAGGCAACAGAGGAGCACCAAGATCCAAGAGAGGTACAGAAAGAAGGAAGATGGGTGCAGAAAGAGGCAAGAGGGGTGCAGAAAGAAAAAAAAGTACGGAAAGAAGCAACAGATGTGCAGAAAGAGACAAGAGAGGTACTGAAAGAGTCAAGAGCGGTGCAGAACAAAGCAAGAGAAATGCAGAACCAAGCAAGAGAAGTGCAGAAACAACCAACAGAGGCGCAGAAAGAGGAAAGAGGGTTGCAAAAAGCAGCAAGAGAGGTGTAGAAAGAAACAAAAGAAGTTCTGAAAGAGGCAACAGATGTGCAGAAAGAGATAAGAGTGGTGCGTGAACAGAGGTGCAGGAAGAGGGAAGAGGGCTACAGAAAGAGGCAAGAGGGGTGGAGAAAAAAAGCAAGAAAGCTGTAGAAAGAAGCGAGAAAGATGCAGAGAGAGGTGCAGTAAGAGGCAAGAGAGGTGTATAAAGAAGCAAGAGAGGTACAGAAAGAACCAAAAGAAGTGCTGAAAGAAGCAAGAGAAGCACAGAAAGAGATAAGAGAAGCGCAGAAAGGGACAAGAGATGTTTAGAAAGAAGCAAGAAATATGCAGAAAGAAGAGAAGTACAGTAAGAGGCAAGAGATGTGCAGAAAGAAGAGAGTGGGGTGCAGAAAGAGACACATGAGGTACAGAAAGACGCAAGAGAGATACAGAAAGAGGCAAGAGAAGTACAGAAAGAGGCAGGAGTATTCCAGAAAGAGGCAAGAGAGGTGTATAAAGATGAAAGAGAGATGCAGAAATTAACAAAAGAGGTACAGAAAGAGGTAAAGGAGGTACAGAGAGAGACAAGTAGTATAGAAAGGGGCAAGGGAGGTACAGAAAGAGGAATAAAGGTGCAGAAAGAGGCAAGAGAAATGCAGAAAGAGGCAACAGAGGTACAGAAAGAGGCAAAAGGGGTACATAAAGATATAAGAAGTGCAGTAAGAGGCAAGAGAGGTGCAGGAAACTGGTAAGAGAAGTGCAAAAAGAGGGAAAAGGAGTGCACAAAAAGGCAAGAGAGGTGCAGAAAGAAGCAACAGAGGTACCCAAATAGGCAACAGAAGTGCAGAAAGAGGCAAGACTGGTGCAGAAAGACGCACCAGAAATGCAGAAAGGCAATATCTGGAATCGGCCAGCCCGAGAGGCAAGATGGCCGCGAGTGGGGTATAGTGGATAGTCGCACATACTCCCTCTCCCGACTTGCAGGACGTGGATGCTGCCCTGAAGCGACGCCGGCACTGGCTATGTGGTTGGTCTTTTGGATAGCTGGTACGCAGAGCGGAGGGCCAAATATTGCAGAAACGAGCCTCAGAAAAAGAACTTTGATAGTGATCGAGACAGTGATTAAGACTGCGCGAAATCACTGGAAAGTGATCTGCAATAGCCTGAGCGGAATGTCACAGCGAGGAAAGAATGAAAAGCCGGTTAAAGAAAAAGAGAAAACATTGCCTACAGCGGTCACCACGAATAAACCGCAGGGAACCGGCACGATCCCCAAAGTCCCCCTTCCAGGCAAACGCGGGACCCCAGCACCAACTATGGCTCAGAAAACTCAACAAAGAAAAGCCGAGAAAGAGAGGAAAACAGAAGCTAAATCCACCGCTACGCGGAACGATGTACCGCTCACTGCATCTGGGCTAAATAAAGACGCACCCGCACAAAGCAACAGGACGGCGGCTACAAAAGATGTTAAGGAGTTGACCTTCAGACAGCCTACCTTATCGGAGTCCTGTAGTGCGAGGCCCACAGCAAACGTATTAGTTAAATCTCCAGCAGAACAATCCCCGGTAGAGAACACCAACGAAGACGCCAAAGGACACGCGAGAGCACTGGGAGCCGTCCTCGAGGACGTAAGCATCTCGGTTACCAAGCAACAAGCAAACCCAGCTACGGACTGCGCGTCTTCGGCGGGAGCAGCAGAGACAGGAGAGCTGGAAGAGGTGAGCGGTAACTCGAATAAGCAGGGGAGTCAGGGGCCTGAATCAGATGCAACCAGAATGGCAGAAGGGGTAAGAAATGCTAATAATGCCCAGATGATGGATGCACTTTTGCAGGTTGAGGAGGAAATGGCTAATAATATGAGTCAGCTTAAATGTGCAAAGTGGGGGAGCCTGGCAAGTATTGAATCTCAGAGAGAACGAGAAGGCGATACATTCTTTTCTGTCAATGAAGGGTCAGACACTACCTCCAGTGAAGAGGAAGGCAAAATTTCAACAGAAATTAGCTCAGACACAGAGGAGAGTGAAGACAGAAATACAAAGAAAAGGAGGAAACCGACCGCAAGGCGAGGGGGCTCCCCAGATAAGACTAATAAAAAACTTTTATGGGACTATTCAGCAACTTCATGTGTCCATCAGGAGGCTTTACAAGGGGAAGGTGGAGCAATGGGAGGAGGGGAATCTGGAGCCTCACAACATGCTACGATGGACATGTTGTTTAACACATTAAAACAAATGCAGGCTGAAGCGAGAACAGGGAGCAGGAGAGCCAGACATGACACTAAGAAAATTCAAGCATCAATAAGGAAAATGAACAAAAAATACGAGGAGGTGGAAGAGAGAGTCGTACATGTAGAGGAACGGACGGGCAGAATGGAGGATGAGATTACAGACTGGCAGTCATTCAAATTGGAACAGTCTAAAATAGCAGAGGATCTGCAGTGGAAAATTGAAGATTTTGAGAACCAGCAGAGACGGAATAACGTGAGACTCCTTGGACTTGAGGAAGGGGTGGAGGGGCAGGACCCAAGAGGTTTTGTTATTAAGTTACTGAAAGAGGCTTTTCCAGAAGTACAATGGCAATGGAAGTTAGATGTCCAACGGGCACATAGGTTCCCACTGTCAAACAAAAAGAAGAAAGATGGTCGACAGGATAATTTGCCTAGAGCCATGCTAGTTTTTTGTGGCAATTATTTGGCAAGACAGGAAATAATTGAAAAAGCCAGACCAGATGCTAAAAAAACAGTACAGGGAGTAACCTTCGCCCGACCCGATTTCTGCCACGTTACTGTAGAGAGACGGTGGCGACTCAGACAAATGATAACACCTTTTCAGCAACAAGGGGCAGAGGCTTATTTAATGTTTCCTGCAAAGCTGATGATTATCACAGGCGGTCGTACTAGGATGTTTTTCTCTGAAGTAAAGGCCGGAGAATACTTAACAGAACTTACCGAGATGAACAAGGGAAGAGGAAACAGATAATTGTTCAGATTGTTAGATGTACATTAACGGTAGGATAGAGATGTAGCACAGGGGGACAGGGCAGCAGAACAGGAGGGAGGGGAGAAATGATGGGACAGAAGGAGGGAGAGGGAGGCGACTTTACATCACACAGCAGTCACATATAGGTCATGTGTGACCTATTTGCCTGTGAACGGGGGGGTGGGAGTCTTGGGGGAGGGGGGGATGTGGAGAGGGAGGGGGTACAGGGCGGGGAAGGGGGAGGCTGGAATCTGGAAAAAAATAGCACAAAAAATCAAAAAGGAAAACAGTAGAGAGAAGGATGCGTCACTAAAAGCTTTCATGAGCAGAATGGAAATATTACAATGCTCGAGAGGGGGAAACCTAGAAAAATGTAAATGGCATTAAGGATTATTTCTATAAATGTATGCGGTTTGAATAATGGAGATAAAAGACAGAAAGTCGCTGCCATGCTAAGAATGCTCAGATTAGAGATAATGTGTCTGCAGGAGACACACATTTCAGGAAAGGAAACATTCTTGCTGGAATAAATGGGGTTTGACATTCTTGCCCATACAAAACAAGAAACTAGAACAAGAGGGGTGGCAATATTAGCTAAAAAAGGGGCTGCTAAACTCAAAAGGAAAAAAGAGGATCAAGAGGGAAGATGGGTAATTGCGGAGGTGGAAACACATGCTGGTTGTTACACAATGGTATCAGTTTATGCCTCTAATGATGATGAACCAGTGATTTTCGAAATGCTAGACATAGAACTCGCATTATGGCCTGAACCTATAATATGTTGTGGAGATTTTAACATTAATGGTTTGTATGGGGCGAGCATGTTGAACAGAGGAGGATATGTTGGACGAAAGAAAAAAACATGTAAGGCCATACACAATATGGCGCTACACAATGCCCTAGTGGATGTATGGGCAGAAAAGAACCCACTAGGGTCAGGGAGTACGTTTTATTCAGCTCCCCACAAGATGATAGCTAGATTAGACTATTTTTTTATATCAAGATCAATAATAAGTGAATCTAAATTAGAAAGGTTGCCCAGGGTAGTTTCGGGCCATAACCCACTGGTGTTAAATCTGCCACTGATCACTAGGAGGGCGGGTAAAAATAGCACAAGGACATTCGAGAGAGGTCTACTGAGAGAGCCTGGATATATAAGGCATATGCAGGAATGGATTCCCCAATTCTGGGAGGTTAACAGGAATACAGCCTCAATTAATATGACCTGGGACGCATTCAAGGCCGGCGTTAGGGGGAAATATTAAGTTATACACTACAAAGAACTAAGAAAGAGAAGATCAGGATGGATGACAGGCTGAGGGAATTGGGGACTCTAGAAGAGAGATTAATTATGGCTATATCTAAACGAGAATCATTAGAGGGAATACTACTGGAAATAGAATTGAATAAAGCAGAGGCAGGGGTAAGCCTGGCTCAGAAAGTGGCAGGGAATTACCTGGCAAAAAAAGAAAAGTGTTACGAATTTAATGAAAGAGTTGGACACCTCCTAGCAATATGCACCCGACAAAACCTATCAGCAGGGGATATAAAGGAAATTAGAGATAGCCTAAGAAATGTGGTTAATACACCAGAAGAGATACAGGAGGTTTTTAGGAGTTTTTATGGCAACCTATATGAAACAAACCTAAGTAATATAGATGAGAAGATTACAGAGTACTTGGCAGGGATGCAGCACGATATACTAGATACGGAGGCTAAAGAGGAATTAGACCTTCCATTAACACTACAAGAAGTAAGGGAGGCTGTGAATAAACTACCAGCGGGAAAAGCCACAGGACCAGATCAAATACCGGCTGAATTTTATAAGACTTTTTGGGACCTACTGGGGGGAGATATGTTAGAGATCTTTAGACAGGCACAGCTAGGCAGATCGGTTCCACCTTCATGGGCAGGCATGGACATTATAGTGATTTTAAAGAAGGATAAGCCAGCATTAGAGCCCGGGTCCTACAGGCCAATTACTCTCTTAAACGCAGACACAAATTTGTTTTCAAAATCATTAGCTCAAAGACTAAGCAAAGTTATTGAGGGGTTAGTTATCACTTCACAACATGGCTTCATTCCTGGGAAAGGCACGACTCAGCACACTAGGCAAATGATTACTAAACTGGATGCCGTGGAAGTGTCACGAGACACTGTCGCGGCCATATTTCTCGATGCTGAGAAGGCTTTCGGCAGGGTCTCCTGGGACTACCTGTGGAGGGTTATGAAGTGGTTTGGGATAGGCGAGGGCTACATCAAGGCAATCCAGGCTCTCTACGAACAGCCAACAGCAAGGGTAAGAATAAACAGAAATTACACAAAGGCAGTTCAGATCAGACGAGTGACCAGACAGGGCTGCCCAGCCTCGCCCTTGTTGTTTGCTTTATATCTGGATCCATTTTTAAGAAAACTAGCAAGCAATATTAACATCTACCCGGTTACTCTGCATGGGAGGGAGTATAAGCTATTCGCATATGCAGATGATGTGGCTATCATAACACCGAAGCCAGGGAGAGCGATAGCTGAAATAGAGCAGGAGGCCTTGAATTTTGGGATTATTGCAGGCTACTCGATTAATAAAGGCAAAACCCAGATTGTGCAGAATAAGCACACAATACACCAAGATACTAGAATTGTCCCCGAAGCCACATATCTAGGGGTAAAGGTGACCTCCGATTTAGATAATCTAGTAGGACTTAATATGAATCCACTATTAGATAAAGTAAAAAGAAATACCGAAAGGATTCACAATTTACATTTGACATTAATGGGTAGGATAAACGTCATCAAGATGATCACTTTTCCGAAATTTCTGTACCTTTTTAGAGCAATCCCATTGTTCTTCGATCAGTCATGGTTCAGGAAACTGAAATTAATACTTAATAGACTGATCTGGGCACAAGGGAAGACTAGAAGAGTGTATCGACACATGGTACTTCCGAGGGCGAAGGGGAGGATGGGGGGCCCCGGATTTCAGACTCTATTATTGGGCAGCGGTTTTGCAGTATACACAGGGATTATTAGGTGGCGGGGGAAACGAGATTCAAGATGGCAGATTGGCTACACGAATGTATATAGAGCACTAGTCGGGGAGGAAGCCGAGAATGGCCTGCTGAAAACAGTTGATTGCAACTACTTTAAACATACTAAGTTTAAGAGTCTACGAGCAGCATACAATGTCTGGAAGGTGGTGGCAAAAAAGCTTGGCATTGGCCGATATAATTACTATGCGCGCCTGTATAATAATCATTCACTGCCAGGTGATATATTCAGGGACGCAATTATGAAGGATTCGGATAATAAGGGGATCAAGAAGATAGAGGATTTACTGGACACGGAGGGGGTAATTAGACAATTTCAGGACTTACAAACGAAATATGGGATAATGGGCAACAATTTTTTTAAATACTTACAGATAAGAAGTTATCTCGCAAATAAAAGAGGTGGATTAATAGGGTTTGAGCATAGTAGAATTATGGATCACTTTGAGAGGGCGAACCGCTGTACAATTCGACAGCTGTATGCAGAATTGTATGTATTAAAAACTGATGATAGAGATAAATTCGCTACCAAATGGGTGGAATAGGTGGGTGCGTCCTTGGAGGATTTACAGACATCTTTGGATTTAGGGCATACAGTTCTATGTTCTGCGACATTACAATCGCAACATTATGAAACATTATAATCCCTATATCACACGCCAGCCAGAATTGCACAGTGGGGTGGGGACATAGGAATCACTTGCCCACGATGTGATTCAAGAGAGGCGGACATTGTCCATATGTTCGCCCAATGCCCGCAATTACATACACTAAAAGGGGCAATTGAGAATTTTCTGGAGAATTCACTGGGAGTTAAGAGTAAATTGACGGATGATATAAAAATCCTAGGAGTGTCGGGTGGAACAGAGGACCACCATATAGAATTTTTGTTTATGGGAGCGGCGGTCTACCGAACTGGAATTGCAAGGGCATGGCTCGATAGGGCTCCCCCTACATTTGAAATGTGGATAGCAAGGATGATCTCTACGTATAATTTGGAGAAAGCTATCTATGAAAGGAAGGGTAGGAGGGCGAGAGCATTGGGTGAAAGAATCTGGCAACCATTAGATCTGTGGAAAAATAGTCAGAACTGAGGAAGGATACCCACGGTTGGAGTAGGAGAAGAAAGGAGTAGATACAAAGCACTCAATGTTAATGTTATGACTTACATCAAATTTGATATCATGTGGAAAGTACTTGTGTGAATATGATTTCATGTTTTGAATTCTTTTTGTGCTGTACTGAAAATACTGTAAAATGGGGTGAAAACTTTGAATAAAAAAATTTAAAAAGAAATGCAGAAAGACGCAAAGGAGCTGCAGAAAGAGGAAAGAGAAGTGAATACAGAAGTAACAGAGGTACCGAAAAAGGCAAGCGAAGTGCAGAAAGAGGCAAGAGAGGTGCAGAAAGAGGGAAAAGGGTTGCAAAAAGAAGGAATACAAGTGCAAAAAGAGGCAAGATGGGTACAGAAAGATGTAAGATGAGTGCAGAAAGAGGCAACACAGGTGTAGAAAGAAGCAAGAGAGGTCCACAAAGAAGCAAGAGAAATGCAGAAGGACGCAACAGAGGTGCAGAAAGAGGCAATAGAAGTGCTGAAAGAGTCAAGAGGGGTGCAGAAAGAAGCAAGAGAAATGTAGAAAGAAGCAATAGAAATGTAGAAATAAGCAAGAGAAGTGCAGAAACAACCAACAGAGGTGCATAAAGAAGCACGAGGGTTGCAAAAAGAAGAAGAGAGGTGCAGAAAGAAGCAAAAGAAGTACAGAAAGAAGCAACAGATGTGCAGAAAGAGACAAGAGCGGTGCAGAAAGAGGGAAGAGAGGTGCGGGAAGAGGGCTACAGAAAAAGGCCATAGGGGTACAGAAAGAAGCAAGAAAGGTGCAGAAAAAAATAGGAGAGGTGCACAAAAAGGTACAGGTGCAGAAAGAGGACAGAGAGAGGTGCGGGAAGAGGGATGCAGTAAGAGGCAAGAGAGGTGCATAAAGAAGCAAGATGGGTATAGAAAAAAACAAGAGAAGCGCAGATTGGGGCAAGAGCTGTGCGGAAAGAAGCAAGAGAGATGCAGAAAGAACAAAGAGAAGTGCTGAAAGAGGCAAAAGAAGTACAGAAAGAGGCAAGAGAAATTACAGAAAAAAGAGAATAAGGTGCAGAAAGAGACAAGTGAGGTGCAGAAAGACACAAGAGAAATACAGAAAGAGGCAAGAAAAGCACAGAAAGAGGCAGGCGAAGTCCAGAAAGAGGCAGGAGAGGTGTAGAAAGAAGCAAGAGAGAAGCAGAAAGTGGCAAAAGAGGTGCAGAAAGAGGCAAGGGAGGTGCAGAAAGAGATAAGAGGTGTAGAAAGAGGCAAGAGAGGTACAGAAAGAGGAAGAAAGGTGCAGAAAGAGGCAAGAGAAGTGCAGAAAGAGGCACGTGAAGTACAGAAAGAGGACGAAAGGTGCATAAAGAGGCAACAGAGGTGCAGAAAAAGGCAAATGGGGTACAGAAAGAGTTAAGAAGTGTAGAAAGAGACTAGAGAAGTGCAGAAAAAGACAAGAGAGGTGCACAAAGAGGGAAAGGAGTACAGAAAGAGATAAGAAAGGAGCAGGAGAAGCAAGAGAGGTGCCGATAGAAGCAAGATAAGTAGAAAAAGAAGCAAGAGTGGTACAGAATAACCAAGATAAATACAGAAAGAGCCAGGAGAAGTGAAGAAAGAAGCAAGAGAAGCACGGAAAGAGGGAAGAGAAGTGCAGAAAGAAGCAAGAGAAACACAGAAAGAGGCAAGAGAAGCGCAGAAAGTGGCAAGAGATGTGCAGAAAGAAGCAAGAGATGCAGAAAGAAGCAAGGGAAGTGCAGAAAGAGGCAAGAGAAGTCCAGAAAGAGGTAAGAGAAGTGCAGAAAGAAGAGAGTAAGGTGCAGAAAGACACAAGTGAGGTGCAGAAAGACTGTCACAATCCGAGCCCAGAGTCCGAGGAATCCAGTTGCCGCATTTTCACACCGCCCGCAGCTCGCAGCAGCTCGCAGCCAGGAGTGGGAAAGGACGCCGACATCGGCCGTGGCTTTTTCCGCGGCTTATTCCGACTTCTCAACCTTCTCAACCTCACGCCCCCTGACCCCCGGACTTTCTACCAGGGGGTACAGCGGGATTCCTCGAGCATTCCACAAGCGTTTGAGTGCTTCCTCGTAGGCTAGCTTCATCAGCCCCATTTGCCGCCCTCCCTGCCCCTTCTGCTTCTTCCCCCAGCCTCCACGGCCAGCAGACAGTAAGACCTGCACCGAAGCTCAAGAGCCACAAGATGGCTGTGCAGGGGTGAGTGGGGGCCAAGGTCAGAAGTGCCTCAGGAGGTGGAGGTGCAAGTGGTGTGGCAGCCAAGAAGCACGAGGCGTGGCAGCCAAGCAGCAAGTGGTGTGGCAGCCAAGCAGCACGAGGTGTGGCAGCCAAGAAGCAAGTGGTGGGGCAGCCAAGAAGCAAGCGGTGTGGCAGCCAAGCAGCCAAGCAATGACACAGGCAAGTGGGCAGGAGCGCTGGTGGGTCATTGGTGGGTTTCCAAAGTGTGTAGAACGGCGAGCAGGAGGAGGCCCCAGACTGAAGTGCCAGTAGATTCGCGGTAGCGCCCAGCCTGCGATCTCCAGCAAGACCAGCTACCTGCTTCCCTTAACCCCCCCACCACCACCCATTGTCATCACTGTCATCACTGCCACCGCAACCAACTGCCATCCGGCCACTGTGCCACTGCGCAACAGAACACAGAACCCAGCTGCCTCGCACATCCCGTGGAACTTGTCCACCTCCTAATTCCCTCTATCCAATCGCACCCACACCCATACCCACTCCCTCTCCTAGGGGTGGTGTAACGGAAGATGCGGTCAGGGAGAGTAAGAAGCACACCTCCACCAAAGAACAAGGAGAAAGCTAAAGCGGCAGCAGCCAAAGAACTCCAATGTACGACCTCCTCCGGCCCCTGTTCTTCTGCCAAATATGAAATACATCAGCGGCCAGAACTTGGATCTTCAATAGATAAGCAGCCACTGCTTACAAAAGCTAAAGCAACAACTGTAGCAACTACAAGCAATTGGTTAACTGCTGCACTAAAAAAACCTATAGTGGCGACTCCTGTAGCAAAATTGGGCGGCAGCACCAAGACCATCCCGATAGCTCCACCAAGGCATCACCCAGTACCAAATAACAGTAAACGGGCACTGATCCCGGACTTTTAAAAAGTTGTAATAGAATCTACCTCATCTAACCGACTCCGCAGTAACTCCGGCGCCCTCAACACAAGAGGCGAAACCAGAACTACCCCAGCGAGCGAGGTCACAACACGCACCCCTAGTGGGAAAACTTTGAACCTGGAGTGCGGTAGGAAAGGTTCCCAGTCACCCAACATTTGGAAGCCCCCCATGAAGCACTTACTGGCATCCCAAGCCTCCAGTTCCTATCGTCCAACGTCCTAATCCCTTTCGAACTCAGTCATAAGCAGCACAACCAAGTCTTCGAGGCACAAATACATAACCCTCCCACTTCAGTCGATTATCTCAAACATCGGACATCATTTTCATTTTCATTTTACCCACGTATAGATGGACCGCAAAGTCACAATGAAGGTGCCCCCGCTGAGGAGACAACCACAAACATCTCGCATTTGACTGGTTACATCTGGGCCCAAGGATTCGCCAACCCCAACCCCATTAACAAGCCTTTTTTTCCTCCACTTTTGTTTGAAGCACAAGCAGAACAGAACCACTCCCAGTCCCCCCGTCAGGAAACCCAACAGGAGGTACAATCCCCCCTCCCTGCAGAGCAGGACTTAAACCTTTTTCAGCAATCATCCCCAACCAGGGAATCACTTAGCAGGACTCCATCCTTTCCACACTCCCCTGGGTCAGTACGCTCAATACAAAGGACAAACGGCGCCCAGGCTTCTCCAACCGAACCAGGCAATAAATCAACTCCATCAGCCTGGCAGCTCTTGCTACAAACAATGGACACAATTGCCAAAGCAATGTCTTACCACGCAGACAAGCTGGATACCGAAGTGGACCTTCTAAACATCTTAACAATCCACGTTCAGGGGGTAGAACAGAAACTGTAAAGTTTCAACGAGATGGTCTTGAGGGTCCAGCGAGACCAGGAAACTACATATCAAACGTGTACCTGCCATTGCACCCAAATAATAGACAAACTAGCGGAGGTCTCCACCATCCTCTCATATCTACTTGTCACAAGAAGGGAAGCCACAGAAAAGCATGCCCCGCAAACAGTGCAAGATAACAACGCCCTAAGGGTGACTGACCCCGATCCACCAAGCCACATGGGCGAACAGACACAAAGCGGTGCTGTTTCCATTTCAGAACAATTACAGTTAGACCTCACAGCACCTAGGCCAGCAACTACTGTTACCAACCCAAATATCTCAGCCCTTCAACCAACTGAAAATGGGGATCAACCACTACCCGAGCCACTCACACCAATTAAGTCACTAACCAAGCGTGAGAGAAAATGTCTAAGAAAAACAAGAAACAAAAGGCAATCCAGACAGGCAACCAACTTATTTCCTGTCCACACCGATCAGGGACAAACAGAGTGACCCCAATGCACCCCTCACTCCCCCAGACACAACTCTATATAATGACCAATTGAACCATGCATCCATGCAATTCACCGGCGCCAACCGTCCAAATAACATCAAAAGGGAACTACCGCTGTCAGAGAAAGTATGCAGTATATTTAAGCCACCATTGAAAGAAAAACACTTTAAATCCACCAAGGCAATACACTCAGAGAACTCTCCAATTAAACTAAAGAAACCTACGATAGACACAAATACATCAAGTTCACGTATTGCATCTTCAGTTACTGAAAACCTAAGGGAAGACATCTGTCAAACTGACATAGGCAATAACTCTAATGAGGGAAGCAACCAAGCAACCCAGATAATTGTCCACAAACATCCAACCCAAAACAACGCAGACGTAACCTTGACCACTTCTTTGAGAACAACAGAGTCATCACCTGCCGATAATGTCTTGGGAAGGGCAGTACATCTAGCGTCGCACCAGGATTCCTTCTCAAATTCCAACAAATTAGACTTCATGCCCCATTATGTATCAAGGGGAACCCACGACAATCTAAATAGAAGTATCCTACTCACACTCTTTAAAGCTCTGCCCCCCTGAGTCACATAACTACCAGCGACATTGTCAGTATTGCATTCAAGCAAAACACATACTTCATGGGACAAGAAATCACCACAGCCTCGTTCTCAGCCACCTCCTTTATTGAACAAATTTGGCAGCAGAGGGACCAATTTGCAAAGTGGGGCATCAAGTTAAAAAAGATCGACCCCCCCTGCTACCCCAACCTGCTCCAACCAGTCTACCAATCAGAGGGTCTGCTAAAGGGGGCAAAAGGCTCAGCCCATCAAACTTCACAAAAAAGAAATGAGTGCACGGCTAAGAACATTACCTTTGCTAACCCAGAATCCATTAAGCCCCTTGGACCCCGGGACCGAACCGCAGCCGGACCATATCAAGATATGGAATGAATCAACACCCACGCAGCTCCCAATCGACTTCAAGGCTGCAACATCTGCTCCTGGAATTTGTTCGGGCTTAGCACAAAACTTGAAGATCAGGGCTTCATGGAATTTATTTTAAAGTATAAAATTCTTCTCTTCCAGGAAACTTGGATGATTAACCCTACTCCCATAACTGGATACAAGGAATTTCAGAACCCCGCCGAAAAGGCAGGAAAACTAGGGAGAGCCAAAGGAGGTCTTTCAACGTTTGTCTCAACCGATACTCCATGGCAAGCTTCAATAATAGACCTCGAGTCTTCTTGGCTGCAATATGTCAAACTCGAAGCCCTGCCTCTAACTTGTCTGCTGATACTTAACATCTATATCCATCCAGTGTAAAGTTGGAAAAATATATGTGTAGTCCATTTATTAGCAACAATGACAACCCTAAAACTCACCTACCGGGATGCAAATATCATCCTGTCAGGGGACTTTAATATGAACTTACTGCAAGCCATTAACGAGTGTACACACGCACTGAAACAATGAGATACGCTCGGCAAGAGATGTGCGGCCAGTCTGGGGGAGCTTTCAATGAGTATGCTAAACGGGAGCAGCCCGACAGACTGTCCAGCTGCACATACCAGGATTACTCACAAATCTGCTTCAACAATAAACTACACTTTCACGGATCATGAGTTCTTCCCCTCTATCACAAACTTCCAAATACTGGATAGGACTGAAAGCGACCATGAACCGCAAACATTCACGTTATTAATTAACACAGACAACCCAGTGCCATCCAGAGTACTATCACACCAAACGCAATGCTTTAATTTAAAACGTCTGGCTTGGAAACCAGATTCGATTAACGACATCATGGGAACCTGCACCAGCCTCATAGAAAGACTTCAAACAGAACCCATAAACACTCAGGCATGGGAGCGCTTTATCCTAGAATTAAATCAAACATTTTGCAAGCAGGCCACAGGAAAAAAAGTCAAAAGTCACCAAGGGGCTGAATGGTTCTCTAAAAACCTCACGATGCAAAAACAATAATTGAACAAACACCTCAGGAGATTACGCACCCAGTGCTCCGCCCCCTCCCAGGACCTCCTGCAACTAATCACCAAAGCCAGAAAAGACCTAAAAAAAGCACTCATGGCAGCATAAAAAGCATTCCAAGAACAACTCCGGGCCAAACTCCACCATTCTACCAAACAAAGGGACTCGAGGCAGTTCTGGGCAATAATCAACCAGTTAGCAAACGGCAAGAACCGGCACTACAACTCTGATATCATGGAGGACTCCTGGAGTGCCCACGTTGATTACCTATATAACGATATGTCAATGGTTCGTCCGGTAACTCACGGCCCAGGACCAGGCGAGGAGTCAATTGTTGCAGGCCATACCAGAAACACCCCCAACCCTGAAGCATTTGAATATTCTCCGCAAATCCGGAAGGAGCAAGTACTAAAAATCATTAAAAAGCTGAGACCCGAGGGAGCCCCAGGACCCAACGGGTTGCCAAATGCCTTGTTCCGGCACAATCCCCTATTCTGGTCTGAACTCCTCATGCCACTTTTTTCTTCAATTTTAGCTTCTTCTACCAACCCAGACTCTTGGAGAAGCAGTATTTTAAATCCAATATACAAGTCGGGTGCCCGCGCCGACCCCTCCAACTACCATCTGATAGCCTTAATCGATGTGGAGGCCAAAATGTATGCATCAAACCTGCTGGCTGACCTGGAGGACTGGGCCAGAAGCGGTAACCTCATCCCCTACACCCAAACAGGTTTCGGGGCAGGGATGGGCACACTCACCAACATCTCTGGGGTTACCCTGCTAGCCAACCAAGCTCTTGAAAAGTCCAGGCCTTTGTATGCATGCTTCATAGACCTGAAAGCAGCCTTCAACAAAGTCCCAAGAGCCAAGCTATGGATAAAAATGCACAACTGGGGTGTTCCAACCAAACTCCTGGACGCCATAATCAACTTGTATTCCCAGACATGGGTCCAGGTCAGGAAAGGCGACGGGCACAGCATAATCAAAAAGATTCAAACCCTTAACGGGTTAAAACAAGGGTGTGTGCTGGCACCCTGCCTCTTTAACATCTATATCGCTGATCTAGATAACCAACTACGGTCAATTCCATCAGACCCCCCAAAACTGGGTAACGTCCCTACACCCAGTCTTCAATACGCGGACGATATTGTGCTCCTCGCTCTAACACCTGTAGGTCTGCAGCGACTCATCACCAAACTAGGAGCTTATACCACCAATGCCCAATTAACCATCAACCATCAAAAAACAAAAGTGATGTGCTTTGCCAGACGAGTTAAAACCAAGGCTCATCGCAAATTCACCTGGTACTTGGACGGGCAACCTTTGTCCCCAGTAGACTCATATAAATATCTAGGTTTCCTAATAGACCGCAACCTCAACTTCAAATAACAACTGAGGCAAGGCCGTACCAGAGCTAAACAACTGCAGTTCGCCTTCAGAGTCTTAAAGAAAAAACTTACAGGGTGCTCTACAGGCCATTTGCTTAAAGCTATTTCAGCAAAATTCTTAAGCTCGATTTCATACGGCTTGGAAATCCTAAACATGAAAGATGCCATCTCCCTTAACTCAGCACAATCAACCCTTTTTAAGGTCCTGTTCTCCATCCCCCGACACATTTCACCATCCCAAATTCGTATAGAGTATGGCCTGAGAAACTAGACCCCCGACAGACAAGGGGCATTAGTTAAATACTACTGGAGAATGAGGGATGCAGAGGACAACACCCTAGCACACTACTGCTGGAAGGAAATTGAAACCCAATCCAGGCTAAGTAACTCAATGCTCAGTGTTCTGAAAGACTCCCTCGCGGGATTGCAAGTCGAGGAGGCCTGGCTCACCCTCCCCACTTACTCCAGTTTTAAAACCGAAGTGAACAACGGAATCAAAAGGACCTCCCTATTAATGGACAAAACAGCTGTCTCAAAAAAACACGCCTGGACCGTGATTCAAGGCTATCAGCGGCTGAAACTTCAATCATATTTACTTGATCATTTCTCCCAGGATAGAAAACACTACTTAACGTTATTGCGGCTGGGGTTATTTCCATCAACAGATCTGACACCAAAATGGAAATACCCCTGGCAATCCAAGGAATGTTGCTTATGCGGAGGTTGGGACGAGCCCCTCCTACACTTACTATGCATTTGCCCTTCCCTGGTAGTGACCCGAAGAACGGTCCTCCGGGAAGCCTTCAGGAAGGAACAAATATGGACATGCAGAGCTGCTGTCACCCAATGCCTCGGGGGGCTATCAATCCAACTGTCCTGCAGAGCAAAAACATTTTCCAAAATGGCAGCAATAGAACTGGAAAAAAAGGAAATAATTCACTAATTTAATAAGTTTCAGCATACCCATTAACGGCATTGTCTTAATGTTTCAAATTCTTCTGTTTTTAAATTTAAAATGTATTTTTACTTATGGTGGTTCCTCACCCTTTTATGATTTTTATTAAATGAAATCAAATAAAAGTATTTCTGACTGACTAACTGGCTGACAGACACAAGAGAGATACAGAAAGATGCTAGAGAAGTACAGAAAGAGGCAGGAGAAGTCCAGAAAGAGGCAAGAGGTGTAGAAAGAGGCAAGAGAGGTACAGAGAGAGGAAGAAAGGTGCAGAAAGAGGCAAGGGGAATGCAGAAAGAGGCAAGTGAAGTACAGAAAGAGGCAGACAGGTGTATAAAGAAGCAACAGAGGTGCAGAAAGAAGCAAAAGGGTATAGAAAGAGGTAAGAAGTGTAGAAAAAGACAAGAGAAGTGCAGAAAGAGACAAGAGAGGTGCACAAAGAGGGAAAGGAGTATAGAAAGAGACAAGAAAGGACCAAAAGAAGCAAGAGAGGTGCCGATAGAAGCAAGAGAAGTGGAGAACGAAGCAACAGAAGTGCAGAAAGAAGCAAGACAAGTGCATAAAGAAGCAAGTGAAGTGCAGAAAGAAGCAAGAGATGTGCAGAAAGAGGCCTACCTAAACTGTACCTTTCCACCGACTCATACAAACTAGCCTACTCACTAATCCTTCTCCAAAGATGTCTTAAACCTCACTTTTCTCTTGAAGGTTCACTATTCATTGACTGCTCAGAATGTTAGGCCTACCAAATGTAAAACAGCAATCCTAACCATATCACTGTTGTAAGTTTAACCATGTTTGTGAAGGTATGCATGCGTGTGTCTGTGCTTCAACCTAGTGACATGTTACATAAAAAAACATACAAACACTTGTGTGTACAAGAAGGTGTTTGCATTTTTTTCTTCTGATAATACAGGGCACATGGGCACTCAATAGTATTTTTTGATGGGCTCTAGAACACCTAGATGCGTAAGATATGTCTGCTTGAGCAACCAAATGACAGAGCAGAACTGAGAAGATTTGACTATCTACAGATGTTAAAGCTACCATGTTCAGATGCATAACACATGAGAATAAATGTACAAGTAGACATATACCTCAGTCACGAGAGCACACAGATCTTTAAACTTGACAGTGTGCAGTTCCCATTTGAGTACATAAAAAGGCAATAGAACTACATAAAGAGGTAAGAAAAGTGCAGAAAAAACAAGGGAAGTGCAGAAAGACGCAAGGGAACTTCACAAAGAGGCAAGAGAAGTGCAGAAAAAAGCAAGAATAGTTCAGAAAGAAGCCAGAGAGGTGCAGAAAGAAGAAGAAATATGTAGAAAGAGGCAAGAGAGGTGTAGTAAGAGGAAGAAAGGTACAGAAAAAAGCAAGAAAAGCACAAAAAGAGGCTGTTGAAGTGCAGAAAAAAGATGCAGAAAAAAAGCAATTCAAAGCAGAAACAGGCAAAAGAAATGCAGAAAGAGTAAGAAAGGTGCAGAAAGAACACAGAAGCGAGAGAGGTGCAGAAACAAGCAAGAAAAACGATGAAAGAGACAAGAGAGGTGCAGAAAGAAACAAGAGAGGTGTAGAAAGAAACAAGAACAGGATAGAAAGAGGCAAGAGAGGTGCAGAAAGAGGAAGGAGAGGTGCAGAAAGAGACAAGAGAGGTGCAGAAAGTGACAAAAGAGGTACGAATACAGGCAAAAGAGGTGCAGAAAGAGACAAGAAGGATACAGAAAGAACCAAGAGAACTGCAGCAAGATGGTTGCAAAAAGAAGCAAGAGAGGTGCAGAAAGAAGCAGGCGAAGTGCAGATAGAAGCAAGCGAAGTGCAGGAGGAGGCAAGAGAACTGCAGAAAGATGCAATAGAGGTGCAGAAAGACACAAGAGAGGTGCAGAAAGATACAAGTGAGGTGCAGAAAGAGGCAAGTGAGGTGCAGAAAGAGGCAAGAGGGGTGCAGAAAGAGGCAAGGGGGATGCAGAGAGAAGCATGAGAGGTGCCTAGGAAGAAAGAGAAATGCAGAAAGAAGCAACAGAGGTGCAGAAAGAGGCAAGCAAAGTGCAGAAAGAGGCAAAAGAGGTACAGAAAAAGGCAAGAGAGGTGCAAAAAGAGGGAAGAGGGGTTAAGAAAGAGGCATGATGGGTTCAGAAAGAGGCATGATGGGTGCAGAAAGAGGCAAGACAGGTGCAGAAAGAGGCAAGACAGGTGCAGAAAGAGGCAAGACAGGTGCAGAAAGAAGCAAGAGAGGTCCAGAAAAAAACAAGAGAAGTGCAGAAAGGAGCAAAAGAGGTGCAGAAAGAGGCAACTGAAGTGCAGAAAGTAGCAACAGATGTGCAGAAAGAGACAAGAGCGGCGCAAAAAGAGGGAAGAGAGGTGCGGGAAGAGGGGTGCAGAAAGAGGTAGGCCGGGTGCAGAAAGAAGCAATACAGGTGCAGAAAGAAGCAAGATGGGTGCAGAAAGAGGCAAGATGTGTTCAGAAAGAGGCAAGACGGGTTCAGAAAGAGGCAAGGCGGGTTCAGAAAGAGGCAAGATGGGTGCAGACAGAAGCAAGACAAGTGCAAAAAGAAGCAACAAAGGTGCAGAAAGAGGCAACAGAAGTGCAGAAAGAGGCAAGAGAGGTGCACTAAGGCATGAGAGGTACAGAAAGAGCAAAGATGGGTGCAAAAAAGGCAAGAAGGGTGCAGAAAGAAAAAAGAGAAGTGCAGAAAGAAGCAAGAGAAGTGCAGAAAGAGGCATGAGAGGTGCAGAAAGAGTCAAGAGGGGTGCACAAAGAAGCACAAGAAATGAAGAAATAAGCAAGAGCAGTGCAGAAACAACCAACTGAGGTGCAGAAACAGGCAAGGGGGTTGCAAAAAGAAGCAAGAGAGGTGTAGAAAGAAGCGAGAGATGTGCAGAAAGAAGCAAAAGAACTGTAGAAAGATGCAATAGAGGTGCAGAAAGACACAAGAGAGGTGCAGAAAGGAAGGGGGTACAGGAAGAGGCAAGAGGGGTGCAGAAAATAAGAAAGAGAAGTGCAGAAAGAAGCAACAGAGGTACCGAAAGAGGCAAGCGAAGTACAGAAAGAGGCAAAAGAGGTGCAGAAAGAGGCAAGAGAGCTGCAGAAAGAGGGAAGAGAGCTGCAGAAAGAGGTAATATGGGTGCAGAAAGAGGTAATATGGGTGCAGAAAGAAGCAAGATGGTGCAGAATGAGGCAAGATGGGTGCAGAATGAGGCAAGATGGGTGCAGAAAGAGGCAAGAAGGGTGCAGAAAGAAGCAAGACAAGTGCAAAAAGAAGCAACAAAGGTGCAGAAAGGGGCAACAGAAGTTCAGAAAGAGGCAAGAGAGGTGCACAAAGGCATGAGAGGTACAGAAAGCGAAGATGGGTGCAGAAAGAGGCAAGAGGGCTGCAGAAAGAGGCAAGAAGGGTGCAGAAAGAGTCAAGAGGGGTACAGGTAGAAGTAAGGGAGGTGCCAAAATAAGAAAGAGAAGTACAGAGAGAAGCAACAGAGGGACTGAAAGAGGCAAGCAAAGTACAGAAAGAGGCAAAAGAGGTGCAGAAAGAGGCAAGAGAGGTGCAGAAAGAGGCAAGAGAGCTGCAGAAAGACGGAAGAGAGCTGCAGAAAGAGAGAAGAGAGCTGCAGAAGAGAGGTACACAAAGGCATGAGAGGTACAGAAAGCGAAGATGGGTGCAGAAAGAGGCAAGAGGGCTGCAGAAAGAGGCAAGAAGGGTACAGAAAGAGTGAAGAGGGTTGCAAAAAGAAGCAAGAGAGTTGCAGAAAGAATCAAGATAAGTGCAAGAAGAAGCAACAGATGTGCAGAAAGAGACAAGAGCCGTGGAGAAAGAGGGCTACAGAAAGCAGGAGGAGGGGTGCAGAAAGAAGCAAGAAAGGTGGAGAAAGAAGCAAGAGAGGTACAGAAAAAGGTACCGGTACAGAAAGAGGACAGAAAGAAGGAAGAGGGGTGCAAAAGAAGCAAGAGAGGTGCTAAGATAAGCAAGGGAGGTGCCAAAAGAAGCAAGGGAGGTGCCAAAAGAAGCAAAAGAGGTGCCGAAAGAACAAGAGAAGTGGAGAAAGAAGCAACATAAGTGCAGAAAGCAGCAAGACAAGTGCATAAAGAAGCAAGCAAAGTGCAGAATGAAGAAAGAGATGTACAGAAAGAGGCAAGAAAACTGCAGAAAGATGCAATAGAGGTGCAGAAAGACGCAATAGAGGTGCAGAAAGACGCATAAGAGAGGCAAGTGAGGTACAGAAAAAGGGAAGAGGGGTGCAGATAGAAGCAAGAGAGGTGCCAAAAGAAAGAGAAGTACAGAAAGAAGCAACAGAGGTACTTAACGAGACATGCAAAGTGAAGAAAGAGGCAAAAGATATGCAGAAAGAGGCAAGAGAGGTGCAGAAAGAGGGATGAGAGGGACAGAAAGAGGGAAGAGAGGTAGAGAAAGAAGGAAGAGGGGTGCAAAAAGAGGCAAGACCGGTGCAGAAAGAAGCAAGATGGGTATGGAAAGAGGCAAGATGGGTGCAGAAAGAGGCAAGATGGGTATAGAAAGAAGCAAGAGAGGTTCAGAAAAAAGAAACAGAGGTGCGGAAAGAAGTAACAGGGGTAAAGAAAGAGGCAACAGAAGTGCACAAAGACACGAGAGGTACAGAAAGAGTGAAAATGGGTACAGAAAGAGGCAAGAGGAGTGCAGAAAGAGGCCCGAGGGGTGCAGTAAGAAAAAAGTGAATTGCTGAGAAAGAAGTAAGAGAGGTGCAGAAAGAAGCAAGAGAAATGCATAAATAAGCAAGAGAAGTGCAGAAACAGCCAACAGAGGTGCAGAAAGAGGCAAGAGGGTTGCAAAAAGAAGCAAGAGAGGTGCATAAATAAGCAAAAAAGGTACAGAAAGAAGCAAGAAAGGCACATAAAAAAGTAGGAGAGGTTTTCAAAAAGGTACAGGTGCAGAAAGAGGACAGAGAGAGTTGCGGAAAGAGGGAAGAGGGATGCAGAAAGAGGCAAGAGAAGTGGAGAAAGAAGCAAGAGAACCACAAAAAGAAGCAAGAGAAGCGCAGAAAGCGGCAAGAGATGTGCAGAAAGAAGCAAGAGAGATGCAGAGAGAACCAAGAGAAGTGCTGAAAGAGGCAAGAGAAGTACAGAAAGAGGCAAGAGAAGTACAGAAAGACGCAAGAGAAGTGCAGAAAGAAGAGAATAAGGTGCAAAAAGAGTCAAGTGCGGTGCAGAAAGACGCAATAGAGATACAGAAAGAGGCAAGAGATGTGCAGAAAGAGACAGGAGAAGTACAGAAAGAGGCAAGAGAGGTGTAGAAACAAGCAAGAGAAAAGCAGACATTGGCAAAATAGGTGCAGAAAGAAGTAAGGAATATCAAAAAAAGGGAGGTCTCCTTAACAATCCAATCAGGGACAAGGAGGATTAACTAAAGAACTGAGAAAGTCCCAATGTTCAATAAATGAGAGACCTCTTGTATATTCCCCTCATAACTCAAGAACCCGGATGGATAACACCCACATTATCAAGAAGATATACAGTTTTAAACATAAAGTAAAAAGAATAAATTGAAAAAACAGTATTAAAAAATTGAACAATTGATTACATTCAATTCAATGTTTGATAACAGCAATGCAGTGCCATACATTAAAATTAAAAAATGTGCCAATACACATGAAGAACATTAAAAATACAAAGTTCAATGTTGTCTGCGGTTGCGCCTAACGCAAACATTGGTTTTGGTAGCTCTTCTTTGTTTTTCTTAGTCACAAGGTACCAATTGCGGTTAACTATATTTTTTACTTTATTGCTTATTGCACTGTAATTAGTTACTAATCGTTTGTCCGTTTGTGTTTCTTAAACTTTTTCTTGAAAGAGGTTCTCTCTATTAAAATACTTTGCTCTCTCAAATGCCTATTTAACCATACGTTTTGGATAGCCTCTATTCAAGAATGTTTTAGTCAAAACCTACGCATGTTTAACAAAATCTCGTTTTTGGGAACAATTACGTTTCAGTCTTAAGAACTGTCCAAAGGGAATGTTATTTTTTTGACAAGGTGGATGATAACTCTTGTAATAAAGCATGGTATTTCTATCAGTCTTTTTAGTGAACAGTTCTACTTGTAGGCTGCCTTCATAGTGTTTTATTAATATATCTAAAAATTCACAGTGATGTTGATCATGGTGTACCGTAAATTTAAGGTTACTGTCTCCTAGGTTTAACTAGGAAATAAATTCTTCTAAAATTTCCAATGGTCCGGTCCAAATAAAAAAAACATCATCTATATACCCTGACCACACAGAAATGCTTTCAAAAAAAGGGGCAATCGAATTAAATATGTGCGTCTCCTCAAACTGATCTACGTACAGGCAAGCAAAACTGGGAGCACAGGTAGCTCCCATGCTGGTGCCTTTCACTTGTTTAAAAAAGTCCTTATTGAATATGAAAATATTGTTTTTCAAAACAATGGTTACACACTCAATAATAAATAATTCATGGGGGTAGGGTCACTCTAGCATGGGCACAATAAAGTACTTATCATATCAATCGTACTATCTTGAAGTATATTTGTATAAAGCACCTCAATGCCGAGAGTCACAAGGTATTGTGTTTCTGGGTTAAAAGGTAAGTTTTCTACTTTTTTGATAATTGCAGCTGTGTCCTTGATGTACGCTTTCTGCTGGGTTACATATGGTTGTAGAAAAATATCAGCGTATTTACTAAGTGGCTCTGTTAATGACCCTATACTTGATATAATAGGCCTCATGGGGGGTCTTTGGGATTTTTGTGGACTTTTGGTAGTCCACATAGTGAAGGGACTCTAGGCTTATTATTAAGAAGGAATCTATATTCTTCCTCACAAATGATGTCATCTACTTTTGCGAAGTCTAGCATTCTATTGATCTTGCCTTGAAGATCAGACCAATCCTTCCTAGTTGATTTTTGATAATGTTCTTTATTTTCTAGGAGAGATGTCATTTTCTCATTATATTGTGTGGTCAACATTACTACTATACTGCCGCCTTTGTCTGCAGGCTTGATAGTTAACATATGGCAGTTTTTTAATTTAGTAAGGGCCTCTTTTTCCTCTTTATTCAAATTAAAGTTGATCCAATTCTTTTGATCAAGTAAATCTGCGACACTTTTGGTTATTACTGTTTCAAAAGCCTCAATCTCTTTGTTTACTTGTCCAATCTGGGGAGTCCGGGTTGATTTGGGCTTAAGGCCTGATTTATTGAGGGATGGGGCCCTGTCTTTATCCTCAAAGAATGACTGGAGTCTCACTTTTCTGAAGAAAATTTGCAGGTCTCTTTCAAGGTTGAATCTATCAACTGGTGATGCAATGGCATAACCTAACCCTTTTTCCAGAAGATTGATTTCTATAGTGGTCAGTACTGTGTCAGATAGGTTGATCACTGGAGCTTTGTTTAAATATCCCAGGTTTTCTGGCTCCTGGTATAAGGTCTCGGCTGATACTGAGGTTGAGGGGGATATTTGCATCTCCCTCTGCCTCTCCCTCTCTGTTGGACAAAGTTCTGTCGCTGTTATAAAAAAGAGAGAGAGTCTCTGTTTGAGCCTTTTGTGATCTCCTTTTCTTTACTGTTATTTCTATTGTCGCTCTGCATCTCTGGTTCACTGTCAGAACTAGTGTACGAGGTATCGAAAAATCTGACTTTCTTCTACTGGAAATTTTGACCCTGGTGTTGTTGCCAGGGTTTGCGATATTGGGGCATCTCTCTAGGGCGTTCATAGTAATCTTTCTGTAAGTATGGATAAATGAGTTCAGGATTGTATTTGGCGACATCTTTTCTAAGTTTATTGCTTTTCTTGTTGAATAAATAATCTCTATATCCATCGACATCTTTCTGGATATCATCCAACTTTTCTTTCCCATCCTCAAGTGCCGTGCTGTCAGTTAGCTTCTGTTCTAAATCTTTTAGTTCTTGTCTCTCAATGATAAGTGTATCTGAGGCTGTTTCTATTATTAAAAGCATCCAGTCACGGCTGCATGGATTGACCACAAGGGTTAATTTTTTTTATAAATTTATGGTTACCAATGAATATTCCCGGTTCATTCGTTACCTGGAGTCCCTTCGGGATTATACAATTTTCGCAATAATCAATTAGAAAGTCAGAGTGTAATTCTGTTCTTATTATCTTTTTCTTAGTATTCCATAAGTTTCGCCACTCTTCCTCATCGGTATTATTAATTTGTACAGATGAGATATTTTTGGTAGTGCCATTAATTATTTTGATGAATTGGTCCCCACTGTAACTGAGGGTTTTTATGCCTTCCATATTGGCTAAATGTTACTAATACTCTAGGGCAGAGGCCTTCAAACTTTTGGATGCCGAGACCCCCCTGTCAACATTTTTAAGCGTAAGGACCCCCTCCTGACAAAAATTTCTAAACCTCTAGGTTATGAGGAAGGTGAGGGCCAAATTATGAGACAGGCTTCACTAAATTGTGTGAGTTGAAAATGTAAATAATGTTCTGTGATGCTGCGTATTTTGGGGTAGCATTACTTTATTACTTAGAATTTTTTTAAACACAGTAATACTGAGAAAAGATTTCACCCCATCAGTACCAGTGTATAACCAAAATACAGCAATTAACATCAGAAAGATGTCTAGTCAACCTCTGTGAAGGGCCTCCCAATCCGCAGGAATATGCGCTGCCACATTAGAAGCTCACCTGGCCATGGCCGGGAGCAGAAAGGGTGCATTTAAACCGTGGTGGTCTTGTGCAGAGTTAAGCAGTTTACCCATGCCCCTTTCCTCTCACCTCCTTCCTTCCATCCCTCTCTTCTCTCCTCTCCTAGCCCCGGATCCCTCTCTCACATTTCAGGCAGATGGTTATTAGCCCCAGGACACCTTTTGGTAACAGTAGCGCACTACAAATGTAATAATAGGCAGAAGCAGGGGATCCACTAGACCCGAACTTCGGGGGGGGGGGGGGTTGGAGGGGGTTAACACTCCCAGCCAGGGCTTGTCCAAGCACTGGTCGCACACGGTGCAACAGCCTTTCCACCTTCTCCATGAATTCCCTCACTACCACTCACCAACAATACACCTCATCTCTCTATAGCACCTGTCTGACAAACATTTCATTTTTTAATAGCGCTACCCTTAGTTTACTAACACTCAGTTCTGTGATGTGCATGGTACATCTTCTTTGTACCAGGCACTTTAACCTTCTTCACTGTGTGGGTGACAAGAGTGTCCATGTGACTGCACGGTGAGCAATGCAACAGTGTGAGAGTAGGGTAAAAGGAGTGACTTCAGGGTGAGTGAGGTGACCATATGAATTTGGGTTCGGCTGTAAGTGCAGAGTGGGACGAGTTAGCGCATGGTTAGTGATGGCCTTGTTTGAGTGAGATACAGATTGAGCAGTAAGGGGGGGGGCAGGTGAGTGAAGTGTCACATGGGTTCAGGGTGAGAAGTGTGCTCGTGTGACTGCAGGGTGAGATACAGAGCGAACAATGCAAGCGAATTTTTAGTGCAGAGTGATCACTGTGAGAGCAGGGTGAGCGGGTGAATGTTGTGAGTGCATTGTGATCACTGTGGGTGCAGGGTGAGCGGGTGAATGTTGTGAGTGCATGGTGATCAGTGTGAGTGCATGGTGATCAGTGTGAGTGCATGGTGATCAGTGTGAGTGCATGGTGATCAGTGTGAGTGCATGGTGATCAGTGTGAGCGCATGGTGATCAGTGTGAGTGCATGGTGATCAGTGTGAGCGCATGGTGATCAGTGATCGCTATGAGTGCATGGTGATCAGTGTGAGTGCATGGTGATCGCTATGAGTGCATGGTGATCAGTGTGAGTGCATGGTGATCAGTGTGAGTGCATAGTGATCGCTATGAGTGCATGGTGATCAGTGTGAGTGCATGATGATCACTGTGAGTGCAGGGTGAGTGGGTGAATGTTGTGAGTGCATGGTGATCAGTGTGAGTGCATGGCGATCGCTGTGAGTGCATGGTGATCAGTGTGAGTGCATGGTGATCGCTGTGAGTGCATGGCGATCACTGTGAGTGCATTGTGATCAGTGTGAGTGCATTGTGATCAGTGTGAGTGCATTGTGATCAGTGTGAGTGCATGGTGATCAGTGTGAGTGCATTGTGATCGCTGCGAGTGCAGGGTGAACGTGAAAGTGAAGGCGAGAATGAGAAGTGAGTAGTCTGAAAGCAGGGTGCATTCCCAGAAACTTGAAGCGTAGGGTTTCAGATATAAGTTAAACTATTGCTATAATGGCATTAATCAGGGTTCGAGGGTGGAGGAAATAAATAATGTGCTGATCCTGCAACAAACTTCCAGTCTAATGATTAGGGTTACCAGCTCATTATTTTGATGGCCCAGAAATAAGCAGTCACCTACAGCTGTATTTTTTGCACTTATCTGTGAATACTTAGAACAGCAAATATAAATAGAAAGCACTTTTAATTGTGTTCTAGGGATGCCTCAATGATCCATGACTAAAAATTTAAGAGAATAAAGACAGAAAATTCGCATCACTAATTAATACATACTTTTTTATTTATAACTCAATTTAGTGTCAAGAGCAGGTCCCTGCAGGATCTTTAAACAACACATAGCAGGCATGTTTCTTTTGGCAACCTAACTTTATATTTCTTTTCATTAAATGCATTCTCACACTACAGCAGTAAGTGTAAAAATACAAATGTAAGGAATAGGCAGAGGGGGGGCCCAGGGGGTACTGGAACCATACAAAAACTAAGCTTTGGTAATCAGTTAACAAAGGCATGTAAATATGCTAATGGTCTTTAAAGACCTGTGAAAAACTCGGGCGTAGATAAGACTCCAGACACTGCCCAGCCGAGGCCCCAGGAGCGCGAGCTGCTCTGCAGCAGCCCCGGCTGAGACACAGGATGGGGGAGGAGGGGGGCTGAAGCCCTGGAGGCCAGGGCAGAAGTGACACTGTGAAGGCGCGACCCCCTTTGCATCGCTCCACGGCCCCCCTGGGGGTCGCGCCCCACAGTTTGAAGACCCCTGCTCTAGGGTATAGATAACACCTCCCCGGTTAACAAACCGTGAGTCACAAATATCAAAAAAGGGAGGTCTCCTTAACAATCCAATCAGGTACAAGGAGGATTAACTAAAGAACTGAGAAAGTCCCAATGTTCAATAAATGAGAGATCTCTTGTATATTCCCCTCATAACTCAAGAACCCGGATGGTTAACACTCACATTATCAAGAAGATACACAGTTTTAAACATAAAATAAAAACAATACATTGAAAAAACAGTATTAAAAAATTGAACAATTTATTACATTCAATTCAATTCAATGTTTGATAACAGCAATGCAGTGCCATACATTAAAATTAAAAAATGTGCCAATACACATGAAGAACATTAAAAATACAAAGTTCAAAGTTGTCTGCGATTGCGCCTAAACACAAACATTGGTTTTGGTAGCTTTTCTTTGTTCTTCTTAGTCACAAGGTGCCAATTGCGGTTAACTATATTTTTTACTTTATTGCTTATTGCACTGTAATTAGTTACAAATACTAATCGTTTGTCCGTTAGTGTTTCTTGAACTTTTTTTTTAAAGAGGTTCTCTCTATTAAAATACTTTGCTCTCTTAAATGCCTGTTTAACCATACGTTTTGGATAGCCTCTATTCAAGATTTTTTTAATCAAGACCTCAATTCTCAATTCTTGAATAGAGGCAATCCAAAACGCAGACGGTGGGCCGAAGGCGATCCCCTTCACACCGCTTGAAACCCGACGCCTCCATCATCATGCACGAACGGGCGACAGCGGTGGCAGAGGTGGCCAAAGAGACCTCTTCCTCTGAATGATCTATATTCTTGTTAGGGAGATTGCTCACAGCACACACTTTGCTCGTGCAGTGGGGGGGTATTGGGTGGGGAGCTGGGATGGCCGCCATCGGATATGACCCTTGTAAGAAACTTTACCACGGCCCTGTGTGAACTGACAGGACTGGGACTATACATTTTTTTGGTTTGGAGGTTGGGGGGAGGGAGTTGGGTGGGGAAGGATGACCGTCCGGATCTGAGACACTGGGTTTTGGCATCGAATAAATGGTTTGCCAGTTTGGTTGTTGGGGGGGGGGCTTGGGGGTGGGTTAGCGGGTGGGAACCAGTGTGCTGAAAGGGAATTGTCAGTGATGATATTGCTATGTTTCATACTTGTCCCCCATTGTTCCGCTTATCCCTCCGCACATTTCCAAATATGTGTCTACTCGCACAAAACACTTCATGCACGCTTCCCTTGAGGGCCGAGATGCCAAGGAACTCCCTCATACTGACTAGTCTGCTGCACTCTTTTTTTTAAATTTTTTTTTTTTATCCTCATTTGTGTGCATAGCTCCAATGTATCAAAACCGAGAAGAAAAAAAACCCACCACAGAGCAAAGAGCCAACTGGTCATGTACTATGCCAACTCAGCTTATAGCTGGTAAGGGGATGTGTCTAACGAGAGTCAAGGCCGGTTCCCTTCAGCACAAAATACAGTGACCAATCTTGAACTCGCTTAGGATGGTACCTCAGTTGATAGTGCCCGAATCATCGAGACCCCGGTGGAATCTAGACTATTAGTCTTGATAGCCAGGATAGGCAATGCTCACATTAATCATAGGACCTGGGAAAAAAAAAAAAAAAAACAGGTGAGATCACAACTAACCAAGCATTGCCCAGAATGCTCTAGTATTCGGATTTCCTACCCTGGCAAGATCAAGTTTGGAGATTTGGAGGAGTGATGTTCGCCATTCGTGCACCGTAGGTGGTAGAGCATCCTTCCAGTGTCTACATTTCTCCCTACGTGCCGCAAGGATGGAATAGAATATCAGTCTTGTTGCTGCGTTGTGGGTATTATTTCTCAGACCGAAAATCACAAGAGCGAGGTCTATGGTAATGTGTTCACCCACAAAATGCGACACCTTATTTTTAATAGCTTCCCAATATTCTGATAAATTCGGACAATCTAAAAACATGTGTGTATCCGTGGCTGCAGTTAACCCGCATCTAGGACATGAAACTGGACCTGTTAATGAGAATTTTGTTAGCCTGTGAGGAGAATAGTATGCCCTATGCAAGGTAAAGAGGTGGTTCCGACGGAGCCACGATGGTTTAACTAAATCCCAAAGCAATGAACAGGAAGTAGTCCAGAGCTTTTCCATATCAAAACCTGGCATTAATTCTGCCCACAAATTGGTTGGTAATTGAAAACTGACATCTATTTCGTCTAGTATTTTGTTATACCATCGCGAGATTTCTTTTTTTGCCACTGGGCTGTCTAATAAAGAGGTTACCAAGTCACTAAGGCCGCCTATAGGTTGTTTGTTACGTCGCATTGGTTGACTGTTATATGACTGAGCCCAGCTGAAAATCTGAATATATTTAAATCTTGACAGCTCAGGGCCTACTTTGTTAATAAGATATTCCCATGGAAGTAAAGCCCCATCCATGAACAAATCGTCCCAACAATGAATACCAGCTTCTATTAAGGGGTTATTAAGGGCGTCTATTGTCCATAAAGGAGGGGCAGGTAAATTCCATATCGGAGCCCTTGCTGGATAATAACCAATCTTTATAGCTTGTCTAACTTTGTACCAAGTAGATACACAACTTTTTAGAACTTTCAATTTGATCTTTTTAAAGAATTTTGGGTCACTGAATTTAAACAAGAAACCGGCATGATTAACTCCTTCACATTCCAATAAGGTAGAAAAAAGAGGTCCCATCCCAATAGATAACGGAGTTTTAAGCAACATACGCATGTGCGATAGCTGGAACGCCCATGAGTATATTTGAAGATCTGGTCCAGCCAGCCCTCCCTTCTCCCTCCGCCGTCTAATTTTTTTCCACGAGATTCTTGCACTTTTATTGTTCCAAATAAAGCTGGTAATGGCACTCTGTAGTTTAGAAATTAGTTTTGGGTCAAAATAAAGTGGAATTGAATTGAATAAGAAAGAAACTTTCGGTAAAATACTCATCTTCACCAAATTAAGCTTACCCAGAACAGAAAGCGGGAGATGAGACCAATCTCTCATGAGTTTCCTACACTCTGCAGCTACTTTATTAAAGTTAAGAGAAGCAATTGCATTGATATCTTCAACTATATTCACACCTAAGTAACGAATTTGGCTTTTTAATGTCCCATTATTGTTAACACTGTTACAGTTCCAAAACATTGCCTCTGTTTTGAGAGCATTGATCTCATACCCTGAGACTTTCCCAAATATATGTGCCTGTTCAACTATTTCTGGGTATGCCTCTTCATAATCTGTGGAAAAAATCATAATATCGTCTGCATACAGTGCCACCTTCTTATCCCAGCCACCATAAACAAAAGGTTTAATACGTGTGTTGTCCCTAAGAGTCTGAGCAAATGGCTCTATATATATGTCAAAAAGAAGGGGGGACAGGGGGCAACCCTGTCTGGTTCCTCTCATGACCTTGAAAGGTTCTGTCAAACCTCCATTAATTAGCAGTGAAGCAGAAGGATTACGATATAAAAGTTCTATCGTCCTCCGAAATCCATCCCCAATGCCAAACCTCTTCAAGGCCTCAGATAGGTACAGCCAGTTTACCCTATCGAAGGCCTTGGTGGCGTCTAAAGTGAGAACAACTAGTGGAATTTCTTCCTTTATAGCGATGTCGATTGAACCAATCAATTCGTATGTGAGTTCACAGAGCTGTCTCCCTTTTATAAAACCCTTTTGATTCGGAGCTATAATATCCGGAGCCACCCGACCCAGCCAATTAGCTAGAATAGATTTTATAATCGGCATTTAAAATAGAAATAGGCCTGTATGAGCCACAATCAGAGGCGGGCTTACCAGGTTTCAGAATTAGGGTTATAGAAGCGTTGTTCCATGACTCCGGAGGTGTTTTGCCCTCTCTGAGAATTTGGTTAAACAGTGTGGTCAGCACTGGTGAGACCTCCGAGATAAGATTTTTATAGATCTCGCTAGGCATCCCATCTGTTCCAACCGCCTTACCATTTTTTGATTTCTTTATGGCCTCCTCCACCTCCACTATAGTTATTTCCCCGTCCAAGTAGCAAGACTGTTCTGTTGTTAAGGAAGGAAGAGATATACCCTCCAACCAATTAGTTACGTCACAATGATTTGGCCTAAGATCGTCTTGATATATGGTTTCAAAGAATTTTCTAAAGACTGCTCTGATTTCCTCATCTCTGAAACAAGTACCTGCCGTAGATGTAACTGAACAGATGTTATTACGTGCCCGGTCAGATTTTATTTTCCAGGCAAGTAGCTTACCTGCCCCCTCCCCGTATTGAAAATGCGAGAGTTTGCTTGCCTCCCACCTCTGCATGACCCGCTTCTCCAAAACTGCTGACAATGAAAGTTTCAACCTATTCAATTCTGCTTGTTTAACAGGAAGGGTTGAATTTCCTATGGGATTGATGGAATCGATAGTGTCTATGTCGTTTTGTACTATCAAAATGTTTCTTTCAATGGAGGTGACTTCATCTATATATTGTCTGCTACGGTAGGCTACTTTATTTTTAATAAGGCCTCTAAGTGTACACTTAAACGCGTCCCAAATTATCTCTATAGGAGCTGTATCCTTATTAGTACTAAAAAAATGACTTGTCTCTGATTGTAAAAATGCAATATCCTCTATTGAAGAGAGAAGGGATCTATCGAAGGACCATATTCTAGTGGGAGGAGTCGTAGCCAATTTTAGTACCAGTTCGATTGCAGAATGGTCGGAGAGATGCATCGGGGTGTATTGTATTGAGATAGTGTTTTCAGCTAAAGCTCTACTTGTGAGAATGAAATCAATTCTAGACCTGTGTCTATATTTCTGATTTCTAAATGAAAATTCTTGCCTTTGGCCCTCTTTAGACCGCCAAATATCTAAATAGTCATATTGGTGCATCAGACCTAACAGGCAGTTCCTAGATTTAGAAGTACTTTCCTGCCTACTATTAGGGGTTTTATCTAAGAGTGGATTCAATGTTATGTTAAAATCCCCTGCTATGATCACCGGGTCTGGGAAGCTAAGCAAGTGACTAAATAAAGTTTCCAGTGTTGAGGGGTCATCGATGTTAGGACCATAATATCCCACGAGTGTTAACTTAGTGTCTCCTAATTCTATTGCCGCGATAACCCATCTACCTCCAGTATCTACTTTCTGCTGTTTAATTTTGAATGTGACAGATTTTTTGAAAAAGATCGAGACCCCCCGAGTGTTAGAGCTTTGTGTTGTAGAAATTCATGACTCTATCCATCTGTTCTTACGGACCAAGTCAAGTATCTCACTCTCGATTAAGTGAGTCTCCTGGAGGATAATGATTCCCGCATCGGTATCTCGAAGATACTGCATGATTTTATTAGCTCGTGGTTTTGTGCGGAGACCATTAACGTTCCAGGACAATATTTTTAATTTACTCATTAGATGGTAAGGTTAAGACATTTGTTAAGGCTGGCTGTGACAGACAGAAAATAAACAATTCAAGCAACTTATTGCTTTGTGTCTTAAGATGAGAAAAAAACATTATGCTGCAAAAAGAGCTGTTTACATACAGAGATTGGAGCTCTTTACTAGGAATGTGATTTTGCCCCCTTACCCCCCCAAGCCCACCCCAACTCCCTCCCTGGGAAAACCCCGTACTCACCAACCGGAAACCTTCCGGAAGTAAGTGCCCCTAGCTCTTCCCCGTCTCGACACCTCGTGCCCCCTGATATCTACAAAGTGACTCGCCGTGACATGACTATGTAAGCCGTGTGTTTGTGTTTATTTTTTATTTTTTTTTTTTTTTTCCTATTTACACACCTTTTTTTTTCCCTTTATCCTTCACCTTATCTCCTTTCTCCCATTTTTTCCATTTATACCCTTTAGTTTATTCCCTTTGACTTATTTCCTTTTTTTTTTTCTTTTTTTCGGCCTTATAGCCATATTCCGTTACGATCTCTTATTCATCTAATTATGATTGTACTAATGATAATTTCAGCAAAACTTGATATTACTCCCTTTGTTTCCTATTGCCAAAGGCTAACAGGAGTTCATCTGCTGCTTGTACTGATCTGATATTGTGCATTTTATTGTCTAACATGACTTTAAGGGATGCAGGGAACCCCATTTGTACTGTAGCGCCAAGCTTACGAAAAGCGTCCATCCTTTTACCGAGTTCCCATTGTTTATCCAAGGTGAAGTGGGACAAATCTGAGCGGATCTGAAAATTATAGCCTTTATATGTTTGCGTTTTTGCTTAAGAGCTTGGTTCAGAATATGTTCTTTTAATGAATAGGTGTGAAAATTTACGAGGATTTTCCTAGGCTTGGTCCGCTGGATGTTCCGCCTGAAAGGATCCCGGTGTATACGCTGAATATCTACTGCTAGCTCCTCGATGGATTGAGGGAGATTTAGAGTCTCTTTCAGAAGAGTGGTTATGTAGCTCTTAATGTCCGCACCTTCAGACCCCTCAGGAATATTCAAAATGCGTATGTTACTCCGCCTCGCATTATTTTCTAAAACCTCCATCCTTTCTGAGAGGGCTTGATCTTCTTTCCTTAATTTAACGATATCATCCGTGGTGCCCTCAGCTCTCATTGATATTTGACCCACCGTCTCTTCTAGGGCTTGTGTTCTTAACGTCAGATTACCTAATCTCTCATCCAGAGATTCACAGAAAGTTCTTATCTCCTTCTGATTAGAGGCTGACTCAGCGAAGCCTTGTTTAATTTCTGCTGACAAGGCCGCAAACATTTTTTGTACTGAGGCGACTGATATTGTGTCAGCACTAGAGACTACCTCGTCGCATAGATCTTGAGGAGTTCCTGAAGGGATTTCAGAAAATATACCAGCCTCAAAATTATCTTCAATGTTAACATTAGGCACCTCGAGAAGATTCCTACCATCTGCTGGAGGGATAGATGATATCAACTCACCCCCTACAATCCCATCTTCTATTGTCTCTTGATGAACAGAGCCCTCCAACTCAGACTCTCTCAGTACGCTTGGCGTAATTTCCTCTAGATGTGGTATATGGGACAGATCCTTATTAGCAGCTTGATTATCCTCTAATTCTTTGTTTTCCATGGTCTCAGAACCAAATTTAGAAATACTATTACTGGACTGGACTTGTTCCTTCCCTAGGTTCAAGATTTGAGGGATCGCCTTAAAATACGAGCGCAAAGAAGGGGTGAATCTAGGGGGAAGAGCTGTAGAGGGGTTCGCTTTGGAACGTTTCCTACCCCTTTTAGCTTTCACTTCAACAGAAAGGTATGAAGATGTTTCCTGATCTGCTTGTGGGCTTTTTGCTGATTGAAAAGCTCTTTTATCAGTCTCCTCCTCGATGGCTTGTAGTGCGCTCTTTACTTTCTTTTTTCGAGAAGCGCCAGCCACCACTAAGTTCTTTGCTGTACTTTTTCCCCTTAACTTTCTAGCAGACTCTGAAGCACTCATGTGTGCCAGATTTTGGCTAAGGGGGGCGCTGTTAGCTTTGTAATTTATCACCACATTTATACACTTTTTTGTATTCACAGTACTTACTTTGGGATTCTCAGAAAAATCAAAGGAACCGCTTTTCAGTATACCAATCTCGTGTAGGGAAGAAAAATCACCGTGTATCTTTTTTTTTTCTTCTGAAGTGCCGGGTCGAAATCTCAATTCATACTCAGCAGAGGCTCCGATCACATATTTGGCGCTACCGATGCCGAGCAGACTCTGCACCCGTTTTATCTTTTGGAGCCCCAAAGCGGCTAGGTTCCACGGTTGCAGCCACGCCGATGAAAGCACCCCACACGAAGGGCGTTTACTTCCACGTTCACTGGAGCTGCCGAGGCTGCCGCGCCCTTCCCGGACGCTGCTGTGAATGCTGAAAACTCGGCACATCGGGCAGAGAGGTATTTTCCCTCACCGATCAGCATATAAACAATGATATCCAGAAGAGAGAAAGCCTTACGATTTTCTTGCAGGTTAGCAGTGTCGGCGTGTCGGCGAGTCAATTTCCTCAGATGATTGTCAGGCATCTAATGACGAGACGGAGCGGAGCACTGCCGCAGTCAGCCGACTGCCGCCATGTTTCCCCTGCCGACATTCAGTCTGCTGCACTCTTATCCGCCAGAGACAAGCACCTTCACCTTGCGCTACCCTGCTTACTCTCCTTATTATGGCTGATCCTACTTTGAAAGTACTGACCCTCAATGTGAAAGGGTTGAACAATCCTATCAAGAGGAGAGCACTAATTTCCTACCTAGAAAACTCTGGGGCTGACATATGTTTATTACAGGAAACCCACCTTCTCTCAAAGACTGGCACAGAATGCGCTCCTGTGCCTTCCCCCAGCAATTCTTTTCCTCCCTTCCAACGAAAAAGGCTGGGGTGGCCTTCTTAGTGTCCAAGCACTTCCGGCGAGAGGTGGGTGACAGGGCAGGAGAGGTCAGGGGTCGCCTTTTGGCCTACACCTTCCGGATAGGCGACAGGTATCTGACGATAGGCTCCATCTACGCCCGAACACAGGACAGGAGGCTCTTTTGAAAAGCCCAGTTTCGGAGTCCCTTCAGCCATCTAACATGCTCTTGCTCATCGGGAGGGACCTCAACTTGGTCATGGACATGAACAAAGATAGGTCAGGGCATCGTTATGGGGACACAGGCGCCATCACGGCGGCTGGAATAGAATGGCTGCGAGACAGGGGACTGGTGGACCTCTGGAGGGCCACACACCCTAATGCAACGCACTTTATCTTCTATTCTCACGTACACCGTACCTACGCCAGGCTAGATCACTACTTAGGATCCTCCGAACTGCTAACTACCCTTAATGAGGCTTGCATAGTGCCTGTGGCGCTTTCAGACCATGATGCAGTGGAGCTATCGCTCAACATCCCTGTGTCTTCCCGTCCCCGGGGATCGTGGCGTCTCCGCGAAACCCTCTTGCAAAGACCGGAAGTCACCAAACGGCTCCACAAATGTATTGTCGACTACTTGACTATCAACGACACGCCAGAGATATCACTGTCAGCTTTATGGGGGGGCCCTGAAATCAGTAGCCCGCGGCGAACTCATCGCAATCGCCGCAGCAGAGGCCAAAGACCGGAGAGCGAAGAGAGACGATCTCACTGCTCAGGTTGCTGAATTGGAGAGGGTACACAGCCGCACTTGCGCTCCACGGGTCTGGAGACAGTTGAAAGTGGCCAGGTCCCAACTGGCAAGCCTGGACACTGACAGGGCAGAATTCGCTGCGCTCCGTCTTCGACACACATACTACGTCGGGGGTAACAGAACTGGCCGCTTGCTTGCCAGCGCTTTGAAGGCTAAAACTCAATGCTCAAAAATCTCCGGCCTACAGACTAATCTGGCGCCGTCCTCGCCGAGGACACTCAGATTGCGGAGGCATTCCGGACGTAATATGCCTCACTATACAGGGCCGAGGCGGTGCCCCTCGGAGGGGTCGACACCTATTTGAATTCGGCGGCAATCACCGGACTGTCTCAGGCTGGTGCAGACACTCTGGATGCCCCCATCCGCCTGGAGGAAGTGACGGCGGCTATTCGTCAATGCAGTGATAACACCAAGAGGGTGCTCCACCTGATAGACAAGGCCCATTTTCAGAACTCAGATACCGCACTGGTAGCCATTGACGCTGAGAAAGCATTCGACCGTGTCGATTGGTCCTACCTCCAACAAGTCCTGACGCGGTTTGGAATAGGAAACCGCCTCCAATCATGACTCGCCTGCTGTTACCACCGCCCCCAAGCTCAGGTCCGTTTGGGTAGTCTTCGATCGGACCCGTTTGAAATCCAACGGGGCACGAGACAAGTGTGTCCCCTGTCCCCCCTTCTATTTGCCCTTTACATAGAGCCCTTAGCGCAGAAGATCCGGGATAACCCTGACATCCGAGGTATCACCTTCGGCCGAGAACCACACACAATCAGCCTCTATGCTGACGACATCATAGTTGCTCTCGACCACCCAGACCGAACGGTGCCCGCCTTTTTGGAGGAGTTAGACTCCTTCGGGGCTATCTCGGGTTTCCGAATTAACAGGGGGAAATCCTTGATATTACCCCTGGGCGAAAACACCCACCCCAATGGGCCTGCCTCTACATTTGGGAGTGATCTCCAGTTGGCCGCACAACTCCCGTACTTGGGGATTACTCTCACCTCCTCGACAGAGTCGACAATAGCTCTTAACTACAAGACCCTAACAACCCAGATTCGGGCAGACCTTGCGCGCTGGTATAAGCAACCCCTCTCCCTCTTGTGAAGAGTTGCCGCGATAAAAATGTCAATCCTACCTAAAATTGTATATCTCTTTCAGACACTCCCGGCTGCGCCCCCTGCAGGCGCCATCTCGGACCTACAAGCCGCCCTCCATCATTTCATCTGGGAAGGGAAGCGAGCACTCTTACATAAACAGCTGACGCACAGGAGCATGGATGAAGGGGGCCTCGGAGTCCCCAATCTACTGAAATATTTTCAAGCTGCTCAACTCCGATATCTGGTGGAATGGTACAGGCCAGAATCCGAAAAAAGATGGCTCTTCCAAGATAGGGCTATGGCTCAGACGTCCCTCTGGAGGATTCCTTTCCTTCCCCGGAAGCACCGGCCGCGATACATATCTAACTCACCTATCACCCGCACCGTTATGAAGGTCTGGGACATGGTCGCTGTCAAAAAGGGCCTAACCACCTTTCCTTCCCCATTTACCCCAATCCTGGACAACCCGGACTTCCCACCGGGAAATGATCCTCATGCCTTTTTGCAGTGGCGGGGCACCGCCTGCCGATGTGCCGATGACCTCTTTGACACACAGGGCTTTCTTCCCCTCTCGGACATTAGACAGGGCTACGAGATCACAGACCCTCACCTTTTCCAATATTTCCAACTCCGGCAATTGCTCACCGACCAAGCCATCACCGCCCTAGTGGGCCGCCCACTGACAGCTTTCGAAAAATGGCTGCTGACGAAAGAGACGGATGGGCATCTTATCTCAGACATATACAAAATGCTTACACCCTCACCCATCTCAGGTAAAACAGCGGGTCAGAAACGTTGGGAGGCTGAACTTGGTAGGACACTAATATCCACAGAATGGAGTTACATATACTACAGGGCCTCACATACAACGCGCAACACGACAGGTAGAGAAGCAGCGGTGAAACTAGCAATGTATTGGCACCTCACACCGGTCCAGCTTCACAGAGGGAACCCGTCCCGCAGCGAATTATGTTGGAGGGGCTGTGGGGAGCTTGGCACGCTAACCCACATCCTTTGGGATTGCTGCGAGGTCCGGGGATACTGGGAAGCGGTCCTCGATGACATTGACTCCACCTTTGACACCGAAATCCCGAGATTCCCTTCCTACACTATCCTAGGCCTACCCAATGCACTCACCTTTCCCTTGAAATCTATTCGGGGCCACCAAATGGGTATCACCATGCAGACAGCTACGCAGCACATCTTATCGCTTTGGGGATCGACCACCAAGCCGTCACATGTGGGCTGGCTACACAAACTCTGGTTCACCTTGGGGATGGAACGCATCCAAGCCACCCTCACACATACCACCGCTACATTTCAAAAGGTTTGGCTTCCGTTGATATCCCTTTTGTCCAAGGAATTTAATGAAATAACATGCCCCAAATACCTTCGAATATTCCGCCTTACTGAAGCTACAAGTGAAACCCAGGGGTCTCATGATTGATCGCAACATCCCCTATTTGATCGACTTTGAAGTTATTTCCTGCGTACGGCACACTGGTTGGGAGGGGGGAGGAAGGAAGGGAGGGGGAGAGGGGGGACTATTGGGTTTTGTTATTCCAGTTTTGTTCTCTTACACTGCCCATCATTTGCCTTCTTGGTATCAAACCGCTACTGTGGCATATCCATCCCATCTACAATTCAATGTACAGAGAAGACGTGCCAGTCTGTCTCGCTTGCTTTGTTTGCCTGATACATTTGCTTTGTAGCACAATACCTATTTCTGCTCTCAAAATCAATAAAATACATTTGAAATGAAAAATTCTTGAATAGAGGCTATCCAAAACGTATGGTTAAACAGGCATTTAAGAGAGCAAAGTATTTTAATAGAGAGAACCTCTTTCAAGAAAAAGTTAAAGAAACACAAACGGACAAACGATTAGTATTTGTAACTAATTACAGTGCAATAAGCAATAAAGTAAAAAATATAGTTAACTGCAATTGGCACCTTGTGACTAAGAAGAACAAAGAAAAGCTACCAAAACCAATGTTTGCATTTAGGCGCAATCACAGACAACTTTGAACTTTGTATTTTTAATGTTCTTCATGTGTATTGGCACATTTTTAAATTTTAATGTATGGCACTGCATTGCTGTTATTAAACATTGAATTGAATTGAATGTAATAAATTGTTCCATTTTTTAATACTGTTTTTTCAATTTATTGTTTTCATTTTATGTTTAAAACTGTATATCTTCTTGATAATGTGGGTGTTATCCATCTGGGTTCTTGAGTTATGAGGGGAATATACAAGAGTTCTCTCATTTATTGAACATTGGGACTATCTCAGTTCTTCAGAAAGAAGTAAGGGACGTGCAGAAAGAGACAAGAGATATAGAAAGAAGCAAGAGAGGTGCAGAAAGAGGGAGAAAGGTACAGAAAGTGGAAGAAAGGTACAGAAAGAGGAAGAAATGTGCAGAAAGAGTCAGAAGAAATGCAGAAATAGACAAGAGAAGTACAGAAAGAGGCAGGAGAAGTCCAGAAAGAGGCAAGAGAGGTGTAGAAACAAGCAAGAGAGAAGCAGAAATTGGCAAAAGAGGTGCAGAAAGAGGTAAGGGACGTGCAGAAAGAGACAAGAGATATAGAAAGAGGCAAGAGAGGTGCAGAAAGAGGAAGAAATGTACAAAAAGTGGAAGAAAGGTGCCGAAAGAGGAAGAAAGGTACAGAAAGAGTCAAGAGAAATGCAGAAAGAGGCAAGTGAAGTGCAGAAAGTGGAAGAAAGGTGTATAAAGAAGCAACAGAGGTGCAGAAAGAGGCAAAAGGAGTACAGACAGAGGTAAGAAGTGTAGAAAGAGACAAGAGAGGTGCAAAAAGAGGCAAGAGAAGTACACAAAGAGCGAAAGGAGTAAAGAAAGAGACAAGAGAGGAGCAGAAGAAGCAAGAGAGGTACCAATAGAAGCAAGAGATGTTGAGAAAGAAGCAACAGAAGTGCAGAAAGAAGCAAGACAAGTGCATAAAGAAGCAAGCAAAGTGCAGAAAGAAGCAAGAGATGTGCAAAAAGAGGCAAGAGAACTGCAAAAAGATGCAATAGAGGTGCAGAAAGATGCAAGAGAGGTGCATAAAGTGGGAAGAGAGGTACATAAAGAGGAAAGAGGGATGCAGAAAGATGCAAGAGTACTGCGGAAATAGGCAAGAGTGGTGCAGAAAGAGGCATCAGAATTGCAGAAAGACACAAGAGCTGCAGAAAGAGGCAAGAGAGGCGCAGAAAAAGGGAAGAAGGGTGCAGAAAGAGGCAAGAGGGGTTCAGAAGAGAGGTGCCGTTAGAAGTAAGAGCAGTTGAGGAACAAGCAACAGAAGTGCAGAAAGAAACAACAGAAGTGCAGAAAGAAGCAAGACAAGTGCATAAAGAAGCAAGCGAAGTGTAGAAAGAAGTGAGAGATTTGCAGAAAGAAGCAAAAGAACTGTAGAAAGATGCAATAGATGTGCAGAAAGACGCAAGAAGTGCAGAAAGAGGGAAGAGGGGTGTAGGAAGAGGCAAGAGGGGTGCAGAAAGAGGCAAGAGGTGTGCAGATAGAAACAAGAGAGGTGCCAAAAGAAGAAAGAGAACTGCAGAAAGAAGCAACAGAGGAATCGAAAGAGGCAAGCAAAGTGCAGAATGAGTCTAAAGAGGTGCAGAATGAGGCAAGAGAAGTGCAGAAAGAGGGAAGAGAGGTACAGAAAGAGGGAAGAGGAATGCAGAAAGAGGCAAGAGCGGTGCAGAAAGAAGCTAGACGGGTGCAGAAAGAAGCAAGACGGGTGCAGAAAGAAGCAAGATGGGTGCAGAAAGAGGCAAGATATGTGCAGAAAGAGGCAAGACGGGTGCAGAAAGAAGCAAGACAAGTGCAAAAAGAAGCAACAAAGGTGCAGAAAGAGGCAACAGAAGTGCAGAAAGAGGCAAGAGAGGTGCACTAAGGCATGTGAGGTACAGAAAGAGCGAAGATGGGTGCAGAAAAAGGCAAGAAGGGTGCAGAAAGAAAAAAGAGAACTGCAGAAAGAAGCAAGAGAAGTGCAGAAAGAGGCACGAGAGGTACAGAAAGAGTCAAGAGGGGTGCACAAAGAAGCAAGAGAAATGAAGAAATAAGCAAGAGAAGTGCAGAAACAACCAACAGAGGTGCAGAAAGGGGCAAGAGGGTGGCAAAAAGAAGCAATAGAGGTGCAGAAAGCAGCAAACGAAGCAAAAGAAGTGCAGAAAGAAGCAACAAATGTGCAGAAAGAGACAAGAGCGGTGCAGAAAGAGGGCTCCAGAAATAAGTAGGAGGGGTGCAGAAAGAACTAAGAAAGGTGCAGAAAGAAGCAAGAAAGGTGCAAAAAGAAGCAAGAAAGGTGCAGAAAGAAGCAAGAGAGGTACAGAAAAAGGTACAGGTGCAGAAAGAGGACAGAGAGAGGTGTAGAAAGAAGGAAGAGGGATGCAGAAGATGCAAGAGAGGTGCCGAAAGAAGCAAGAGAGATGCCAAAAGAAGCAAGGGAAGTGCATAAAGAAGCAAGCCAAATGCAGAAAGAAGCAAAAGAAGTACGTACAGAAAGAGGCAAGAGAACTGCAGAAAGATGCAATAGAGGTGCAGAAAGATGCGAGAGGTCCAGAAACAGGGAAGAGGGGTGCAGAAAGAGGCATGAGGGATGCAGATAGAAGCCAAAGAGGTGCCAAAAGAAAGAAAAGTGCAGAAAGAAGAAACAGAGGTACAGAACAAGGCACACGAAGTACAGAAAGAGGCAAAAGAGGTGCAGAAAGAGGGAAGAGACGTACAGAAAGAGGGAAGAGAGGTGTAGAAAGAGGGAAGAGGGGTGCAAAAAGAGGCAAGACTGGTGCAGAAAGAAGCAAGATGGGTGCAGAAAGTGGCAAGATGGGTGCAGTAAGAAGCAAGAGGGGTATAGAAAAAAAGCAACAAAGGTGCAGAAAGAAGCATCAGAGGTGCAGAAAGAATTAAGAAAGGTGCACAAAGACACAAGAGAGGTACAGAAAGAGTGAAAATTGGTACAGAAAGAGGCAAGAGGGGTGCAGAAAGAAAAAAGTGAAGCGCGTAAAGAAGCAAGAGAGGTGCAGAAAGATGCAAGAGAAACGCATAAATAAGCAAAAGTGTATAAAGAAGCAACAGATGTGCAGAAAGAGACAAGAGCGGTGCAGAAAGAGGGAAGAGAGGTGGAGAAAGAAGCAAGAAAGGTACAGAAAGAAGCAGGAGAAACGTATAAATAAGCAAGAGAAGTACAGAAACAAGCAACAGTGGTGCAGAAAGAGGCAAGAGGGTTGCAAAAAGAAGCAAGAGAGGTACAAAAAGAGGCAAACGAGGGGCAGAAAGAGGCAAAAATGTGCACAAAGACACAAGAGAGGTAAAGAAAGAGAGAGGATAGGTGCAGAAAGAGGCAAGAGGGGTGCAGAAAGAGGCAAGCGCGGTACAGAAAGAAAAAAGAGAAGTGCGGAAGGAAGCAAGAGAAGGGCAGAAAATGAGAAGAGATGTGCAGAAAGGGTCAAGAGGGGTGTAGAAAGAAGCAAGAGAAATGCATAAATAAGCAAGAGAAGTGCATAAACAACCAACACAGGTGCAGAAAGAGGCAAGAGGGCTGCAAAAAGAAGCAAGAGAGGTGCGAAAGAAGCAAAAGAAGTCCAGAAAGAAGCAACAGATGTGCAAAAAAGAGACAAGAGCGGTGCAAAAAGAGGGAAGAGAGGTACGAGGAGAAGGCTACAGAGAGAGGCAAGAGGGGTGCAGGAAGAAGCAAGAACAGTGCATAAAGAAGCAGCAGAGGTGCAGAAGTAAGTAAAAGAAGTGCAGAAAGAGGCAAATGAGGTTGCAGAGTAAGCGAGTAAGTTGTGAAAGAGCCAAGGGCTGCAATAAAAGGCAAGACAGGTGCGGAAAGGATCAGGAGGTGTACAGAAAAAAGTAAGAGAGATGCAGAAATTGGCAAAAGTTGTGCAGAAAATGGGGTACAGAAAGAGGCAAGAGAGGTGCACAAAAGGCAACAGAGATGCACAAAGAGTAAGGAAGGTAATGCTTATAATGGGAAATGTTATAGGTGTCAATCCGACCAGGCAGATATTGTGCATATATTTTCAGACTGCTCAGTGTTAAAACCTTTTTTTATATCTATAGAAACATTTCTAGCTCATATTACAAAATGTGACGTGGCAATCTCAAGAGAGATGATTATTTTTGGTTTATCTAATGACACCAATCCGTTTCCGGGGTATCAAAAAAACAGATATGTTTTATTTATGGCTATGGCGGTAGCTCGCTTATGTATATCTTCAATGTGGTTGAAGCCAGAAGCACCTGTATATGAAATGTGGTGAGCTAAGTTTTATAATGTTTTTTTATTTAGAATTTAATCTTTATCGGATCAAATCACTTAGGAAAATGCAAAAGGGGTGTAAAATGTGGCAGGCAATGATAGACCATTTGGGTCCGTAAGAATGATCTTGTTTTTTGGTTACACTCGGGTATATATGGTGATACCGTTGCTTATATTGTATTTTTGCTTTTACTTTTTGCTTTTTTCTTGTTTTTGATTATCTTTGATTATGTACCTGCACATAAGCTTATTTGGTTATATGATTTCTGGCTATGCTATAATTGCTTTGTATATTGTTCTTTTGTTCTCTATGTGGCTTTGAACTGAACCAATAAAAAAATTAAAAAAAATAAAAAAAGAGTGAGGAAGGGTGCAAAAGGAAGCAAGAAAAGTGCAGAAATATACAACAGAGGTACAAAAACAGCAAGAGAGATACAGAAAGAGGCAAAGAGGTACAGAAAGAGGCAAAGAGTTGCAGAAAGAGGCAAAGAGTTGCAGAAAGAGGAAAAAAGATGCATAAACAAGCAAGGGAAAAAGAGAAGGAGGCAAAAGAGGCAAAAGGAATGCAGAACGAGTAAGAAGGGTGCAGAAAGAACCAAGAGACATACTGAACAAAGCAAGAGAGGAAGGAAGAAGCAAGAAAAGTGATGAAAGAGACAAGAGAGTTGCAGAAAAAAGCAAGAGAGGTGCAGAAAAAAGCAAGAGAGGTGCAGAAAGAAACAAGAGAGGTACAGAAAGAGGTAAGAGACGTCCATAAAGAGGTACGTGAGGTGCAGAAAGAGGCAGAAGAGATGCAGAAAGAGGCAAGAGAGGTACAGAAAGAGGCAGGATGGGTGTAAAAAGATGCAGTGAGGTGCAGAAAGAAGCAAGAGAGGTACAGAAAGAAACAAGAGAAGTACAGAAAGAGGCACATGAGGTTGCAGAAAGTAGGGAGTAAGGTGTGAAAGAGGCAAAGGGTGCAGCTAAAGGCAAGACAGGCATAGAAAGGGACAGAAGATGTGCAGAAAAAAAGTAAGAGAGATGCAGAAATTGGCAAAAGATGTGCAGAAAGAGGGGTACAGAAAGAGTCAAGAGAGATGCACAAACAGGCAAACAGATGCACAAAGAGTGAAGAGGGGTACACAAAGAGGCACGAAACGTGTAGAAATAAACAACAGAGGTGCCAAAAGAAGCATGAGAAGTGGAGAAAAAGCATCAGAGGTACAGAGAGAATCAAGAGAAGTGCAAAAAGAGACAGGAGAGGTACAGAAAGAGGCAAGAGAGGTGTAGAAAGAAGCAAGAGAAGTGCAGAAATAAGCAGGAAAGTACAGAAAGAGGCAAATGAGGTTGCAGAAATAAGAGAGTACATTTTCTAAAATCCTAAAATCAGCTCAAAACAGATAAACAATTCACTCAAAAACAGAGACAGAGGAGCCTACCCTCATTATATCATCTTTTTCATTAAGCAAAATCCCCATTGTCTGTAGCATCACCGCCCAATGATATAATTGAAGATTAGGTACTGCCCACCCCCTCTGTCTTTAGGCAAAGTTAGTAGTTTAAATGCTCTTCAAGGCTGTCAGTTAGCCCAGATAAACTTTCTGTAAGGCAGAGAGTAAGGTGCAAAAGAGGCAAGAGAAGTGCAGAAAGAGGCAAGAGAGGTACAGAAAGAGGCAAGAGAACTGCATAAAGGGAAACAAAGATACAGAAAGAGGAAGAAAGGTGCAGAAAGAAGCAAGAGAAGTGCAGAAAGACAAGAGGTGCAGAAAGCAAGAGAGTTGCAGAAAGGCAAGAGAAGTGCAGAAAGATGCGAGAGGTGCAGAAAGAAGCAACACGTGCAGAAAGAAGGAACAGAGTGCATAATGAGGCAGGAGAGGTGCAGAAAGAGGCAAGAGAACTACAGGAAGAGAAAGAAAGGTACAGAAAGAGGAAGAAAGGCACAGAAAGAAGCAAGAGAAGTGTAGAACGAGGCAAAAGAGGTACAGAAAGCAAGAGAGTTGAAGAAAGAGGCTAGAGAAGTGGATAAAGAAGCAACAGAGTTGCATAAAGAAGCATGAGAAGTGCAGAAAGAGGCAAGAGAGGTGCAGAAAGAAGGAAGAGAGGTGCAGAAAGAGGCAACATATGTACGGAAAGGGGCAAGAGAAGTGCAGAAAGCAGCAATGGAAGTGCAAAAAGAAGCAAGAGAAGTACAGAAAGAAGGAAGAGAGGTGCAAAAAGAGGCAACAGAGGTGCAGAAAGAGGCAAGAGGAGTACAGAAAGAGACAAGAGGCGTGCAGAAAGAGGCAACAGAGGTGCAGAAAGAGGGAAAAGAAGTACTGAAAGAAGCAAGAGAGGTGCAGAAAGAGGGAGAGGGGTGCAGAAAGAGGGAAAAGAAGTACTGAATGAAGCAAGAGAGGTGCAGAAAGAGCAAGAGGGTTGCAGAAAGAAGCAAGAGAAGTTAAGATCGAAGCAACAGAGATGCATAAAGAGGCAAGAGGGTACAGAAAGAAGCAATGGAGGTGCAGAAATAAGCAACAGAGATGCAGAAAAAAGGAAGAGAGATGCAGGAAGAGGCAAGAGAGGTACAGAAAGAGGCAAGAGAGGTGCAGAAAAAGGGAACAGAGGTGCAGAAAGAGTCACAAGAAGTACAGAAAGATGCAAGAGAGGTACAGAAAGATGGAGGAGGGGTGCAGAAAGAAGCAAAAGAAGTGCAGAAAGAAGCAACAGAGGTTCAGAAAGATGCGAGAGGTGCCGAAAGAAGCAAAAGAAGTGCAGAAAGAAGGAAGAGAGTTGCAGAAAGAGGCAAGAGACTTCCAGATAGGCAAGAGAGGTGCAGAAATAGGCAAGAGAATGGCAGAAAGAGGAACAGAGTTGCAGAAACAATACAAGAGAGGTACAAAAAGAGGCAAGAGAATTGTAAATAGAGGAAAAAAGGTACAGAAATAGGAAGAAAGGTGCAGAAATAAACAAGCGAAGTGCAGAAAGAGGCAAAAGAGGTGTAGAAAGAGGCAAGAGTTGTGCAGAAAGAGGCAAGAGAGGTGCAGAAAGAGGGAACAGGGGTGCGGCAAGAGAGGTGCAAAAAGCATGAGAGTCGCAAACAGGGGCAAGGGAAGTACAGAGAGAAGCAACGGTGTAGAGAAAGAGGCAAGAGAAGTGCAGAAAGAAGCAACAGAGGTGCAGAGAGAGGCAAGATAAGTGCAGAAATAGGCAAGAGAGATGCAGGAAGAGGAAAGTGGGGTGCAGAAAGAGGCAATAGGGGTGCAGAAAGAAGCAAGAGAGGTGCAGAAAGAAGCAAGAGAGGTACAGAAAGAAGCAAAAGAAGTGCAGAAAGAAGGAACAGAGTTGCAAGAAATGTGCAGAAAGAGGCAAGAGAACTGCAGAAACAGGAAGAAAGGCGCAGAAAGAGGCAAGCGGGGCGCAGAAAGAAGCAAGAGAGGTTTGCGCAACATTAGTACCAATTTAGCACCCAAATTTAGCAATAAGTAACAGGTGACCATTCCAGATTTTCAAGGGGCCTTCCATCATGCTGTAATAAATGTTGCTGCATTTTTGGTAAAATTTGAGCCGTTTGAGCTAGAAACAAGGTTTTTTTTGTTCAAATCTGCAGATTATGCTGCAGACAATGGGTTATGTGGCAAATACAGAAAATGTATAATAATGGGAAAATCATCGCGGCCGACTGTTGCTTAATTCGAGTGGCCCTGCTCATGCCTCTAGCAAGGTCCAGAAGTGCTCCTCTGGGGTTGTTTTTTTGTCTCATCGAGTTTATAGTTTAGCTTCTATGGAAATGAGGAAGACTAAACCCGAGGTTACCACTCCACAACACAGACTACCATACCACATAATTACTCTCCATAACACATAATTCCACTCCACATAATTCCTATACACTAAATACTACATACTTTCTATCCACATAATTTCACTGCTCAACATACCACATAATTCCACAACACATGTTTACATTTACAATGCCAATAGCTCTAACTCTCGCAAATGCGAGACCTAATGCATTGCAAATGCTTGTGTAACCAGTAGTCGTGTTTACAGAGTGGTGGAGAAAGGGGGTTGGGCCTCCAAACTGCACTCAGGAGATATCAGGAGGGCTTATTGGCCCCCAAAGTCCCTTAGGAGGAAAGTGGACTTCATCCCCAACCAGTATTGTGCCAAGAGGTGCGTTTGCAGAGTAGTGGAGAAAGGGGGGCGTTGCCTCCTAGGATCTCTTAGCATTCCCACTGCGTAGGACTTACTGGAGGTAACAGGAGGGGTAGTTGGCCCCCAGGGATGTCCTTTGGGGCCAACTACCTCTCCTATTGCCTCCAGTAAGTCCCACATAGCCAGATTACTGAGTTCTGATAGCGAGGCCACGCCCCCTTTGCCCACCACTCTGCAAAAGCGCACTCCGGCACGCTCTTGGTTGGGGGATGAAGTCCCCTTTGCTGTTGGGGGTCCTTAGGGGCCAACTAGCCTACCTGTTACCTCCAGTAAACCTCACACAGTGTTATTGCTGAGAGGTGTTCACAGGTCAGGCAGAGTTTTCCAGATGGAGGCAGGGCCTCCGGTGAGCTCCGTTTTTTTTTATTTTTTACTTTTAGTAATGAAGGCTGTGCGTGTGCCCACCCCATCTCTTGACCCTTTTGGGCCCTGGGGACCCCAGTCCCCGGGGCCTGAGCCATTTAAATTTAAAAAATAAAAAATGAAAAAGGTTGGGGCGTGAGGCCCCCCTCCTGAGGCCGATTATGGCCCTAGGGACACAATCCCCAGGGGCTAGGCCTTTGTGTCTTTTTTTTTGAAAGGAGGGTGGCCATGTGGCCCCTGGCCATGTGACCCCGCTTTCCTGGACCAGTTTTTCTTCTAGGGACCCCATCCCCGGGGCCTGCCTTCTATTTTTTTTTACATTTTGGAAGGGGGCCTTCTCCTGAGCTCCGGGTACCCCATCCCCCGGGACATGGCCAATCCTTTATTTATTTAATGGGTAGGGGGACCTCTCCGGACCCCCTACCTGGGCCATTTTGGGCCTTGGAGACCCCATCCCTGTGGCTTGGCCTCACGTGGGACCACAGGGGGAGCCCCAATGCCCCATGGCCCCTGCTGGCTCCCCACCTCCTGATGAGCCAGCATTGCTTTTGGGCAAAGGGAGTTGCTGACATGCATCTCCCTTTGCCCAAAAGCAATTTTGCTTCGCTTCATGGAAGTGAGAGCACTTTTCCTGTTCTTGCATCCATGAAGCGAAGCAGAAGTTTGCTAGTGCATGGCGGTAGCATTGCTCCTGCCATGCCATAGCAAACTACAATGTCCTGGTGTGGGCACCCCAGGAAATTGCTGGAGCCAGCCCTGGGGGGTGGCGGTCCTGCTGGCCATGAAGGGCTCCATGTGGGGGGCAGCGTGGCCCCTCTTGCCTGGGCCAGTTTTGGTTCCTGGGACCCCAACCCGAGACCTGTCCTCTATTTTCTTTAACATTTTTTAGGGGGGCCTTCCAATATGTGTGTAGACCCAGGGAGGTGGTGGTCCCTGGGAACGGGGTCCGCAATGGACCCCCACATTTAAATAATTAGTGCATCGGGGATGTGGTGGTCCCAGAGGCACTGTGGGGGGATTCGAGCCCCTCACACTTAATTTTTTAAATAAGCCCTGGGGAGATGGTGGTCCCCAGGCTGGGGGGCGTCTGACCACGCCTTTAAGGCACCGCAGAGGTGGTGGTCCCGGGGTCAGTGTGGGGGGCAGGAGCCCCCACACTTCATTTAATAATCAAAGCCCCAGGAAGGAGGTGGTCCCCGGGGCTTGGGGGGCCGTGAGGCCCCGCCCATAAATAATTAAAGTCCGGGGAGGTGGTGGTCCCCGGGGCAGCGTGCGGGGGACAGGAGCCCCCATGCATTTTTTTTTAATACCCAGGCCCCCGCATCATAATTAAGCATTGCCTGGGACCTGGCCCACCTGGGGGCTTAAAGAAAAAGAAGCACGGGAGACTGCTTTTTTGATTATTTTTTACATTTTCATTGGGATTTGTGGACCTTGCAGAATTTGGTTTTTTTTAATGCTTTTTTGGGCCCTCACGGTCCCTGTGGAACACCCTAACCAGGCTTAGGGGGTCAGGGTGCCCCCTTTTCTTGTTTTTAATCCTTTTTTCTTGTGACTCAGTTCAATTGAGTCACAAGATGGCTGTCAACACTTGCTGGTCTGAAGTGTTGGGAGCCAATCAGATCTCAGGCACGAGATTGGGAGGGTCCGCGGATCCTTTGTGTCGATATATGGATATCTGTAGATATTTAAATTTCTTAAAAATTACTGAACTGATTCACACCATAAAAAAAGAGTGCACTCTGGACCAAGTGCTACTTTTCTGCAAAATTTGGTATAATTCCGTACAGCTGTTGGGGTGTAGCTTCATCAAAAGTTTCCAATGGAAATTAACATGGAGAAAACAATTTCTGGGACCCCATTTTTCTTGGCCCCCGCTTGACAAATCACCCTGAAACTTTGAAGATGGGAGCTGACCTGAGCGCCCCATTAATTTTGGAAATTTCACAAAGGTTTGTCAAATGGCGCCAAAGATATTGGCAAAAGAAAAAACACTTCCCTAGGAGGTGAGGTGTGAGACCCCGAAACTGGTCCCATGATCCTTGTTCCAGTCCAGGGAGAACGTGGCCTGGCAGTTCGGGCTGGACCGTTCCCATGGGGAACAGAGTCATGACTGATCTGCATATGGCTGGGATGGCCTGGTGGGCAAAAAACCAATGGATTGAGATGCGGCTCGAGCGAGTGCCCTTGGCTGCAATTAATTCAAGCATTTCATCCATCATGTTGTTGTTTCTGAAAACTGTCTACCATTTTCTCTGATCTGTTTTTGAAGAGGAGAGCTTTGTTTCCTTTTGGAAAAATTCTGCTCAATTTCTATGGAACAATTAAGCAGAGGGAAGTTTCAATGATATGAGTGTTTCATTTAATTGGTTGATAGTTTTTCTTGTATGTTATTTGTAATGGAGAATGTATTGATCTGTATGTGCCACTTATCTTATTGCGACCTCTATAGTGAAGTGATTTCTTGTAATCATTGTAATGTGTGTGGTTGTCTTCCATTGTTTATTTTTTGCATTATTGTGCGGGTGAAAATATCACCTTGTGTAACTTTGTTAATTATAAATCTAGTTCCATTAGTTTTGCCAGTAAAAATAGTGTAAGCACTTTATTGTACTGGTCTAATTTTTTTCAACATCATTCACTACATCACCTTTGATTGAAGAGGGATATATTAAGGTGCATGTTGTCACCGATCCTAATTCTCATAGTGATTGGCTTTGGATGATGTGCTTTTCCCCCACATTGTGTCCTCTCTATACACTATTTTTTGTCTTCCTTTTACCCTTTTGTAGTGTACTATTTTTAAAGGTGTAAAACTCTATATTTAAGGAGACTACTATTAAGATGCATACATTACTGTAATCTTTACCCACTATAATATTGTCTTACCTCATCAAAATGTGGGTACTGCTCACCAACTTCATTTGGCAGACCTATCATCGTATGCACTTTTCTGAAATAGAAAGAGACACATTTTTTTAAATATAAAGTCACTTTGCGAAGAATTACCTGTAGGAGAGATACTTTGTCACCCATTGTTTTTAATATTTGTCCATAGAAAACATATGTTTAATGTCTTTGGAAAGGATTATTTCTCTCCTGACGGTAATGACAGTAGAAAACCATATTTGCTCACTAATACCAAAGGGGCAAAAGGTAATCATCCAGCTGGTTTTACCTGTTTAGATAATGTAGGATCACTTTTGTCTAGTTTTGCAATGTTAAAGAAATGTTTTGCCTAATATGGGCCTCATTCCGAATATAACCCCGTACTCCCCCCAAATAACTACGACCATGGGCACTAGTCATTCTAGGTGGGGTGGAAATACTGATTAGCAGATTTTTGCAAATAACCTGCAGGAATTGATGTTCCCGCATTATTTCCTGAATGATTTTGCCTTGTATTTCACCTTGACACTATGCCAGGGTTCACCAGGCAGAGTGCCCAGGTGAAAGGCTCCCAAACCACAGAGTTACAGCAGACTCTGTAATTCCATTTCAACTAGCAAATTATATTAGAGGCCAGACTGGAATGACCATTGGACTCACATCCTACGAGTTTATTCTCACATAGATCTGCAATGCACAGAAAAGTATCAAAATTCATTAACGTTTTGAATAGAAAATTTCATTTTATCCCATTTTATATTTAATTTAAATAATGTCATATACTTAAACTGACAAAACAGATTTCTAATTTTGACTAACAAGCTCACTTTTTTCATAGTCCATAAGGGTTTTAGAATTTATTTTTTTAACTAGCTATCTTCTTGTTTGAGTACGTCTTTAGTTCCACAATTTCTTTTCAAAACCAAATTCCGAAAAAACCTGACATATGTTTAACAATAATCCCCAATAAATGTCATGTCTAAGATATATTTTCAACCCTATTTCGAACCAAATAGTTTTACATATTCAGAGTCATGCTTTCTGGTTGACCTATCAGCCTTAGAGTGCCTCCAAACTTTTTACCTTACTACACCATTTTTTCTGATCTTGTTGTTGTTGGCCATAGGACTAAGTGCACTTTACCACCACTAACCAGTGCTAGAGTACCTGTGCTCTCTCCTTCAAACATGGTAAAATTGGCTTATATCCAATTGGTGCACTTTATATACTTGTACATCCCTAGTAAAGTGGCACTACATGTAGTCAAGGCCTGTAAATTAAATGCTGCTAGTGGGCCTGCAACCCTTACTGTGCCATCTACTTACGTAGCCTTTTAAACATGCCTCAGGCCTGCCTGTGCAGCCTTTGTGTGCAGTTATAAACTGCCATTTTGACCTGGCAAAGTTAATCCTTTGCCAGGCCTAAATTGTTATTTTTGAACAGCCCGTAGGGCAGGGCGCAGTGTAATAAAAAAGTGGGACATATAATTTTTACTTTTAAATTTCCTGGAAAAACACTTAAATTCGTTTTTCACTACAGCAAGTCCTGAGTGTCCCATAAAATAACATTGGGTTGACTTATTACATTTAATAAGTGATAACTTGAGAGGAGGAGCTAGGCTAGCAAACAAGATGGCCGCGTAAGCTCCCGGCTCCGCCGACTACCGACTCCTGCCCGTCGATCCTGTCATTTATCCTGATTTTGCGCCCTGCCTCCGTGTGTATGAACCGAAACTACAGCTTAATGGTGCAATCCCAAGATTTCTACCGGTTTGGTGGACGAAGTTATGTCGTGTGGCAGTTTGTGGCCTAGACCAGCTTGGAAGCCGGGGTCTCGAGTACTGGCCCAGCCGGGTCTCAGTTGATCAACATCGGCTGTAGTCGTGGGACAGGGTCCGGTCTACCGAAGTGGAAGTATTTTTGGACCGAATTTGACGGCGATTGGCCAAGCTGGTAACATCGAAGGAGGGGTGACGATGCACAACTGAAGAGGTGGGCGGGGGTCCCTGGCCCAGTGGCCCGGTCTGGCCCCGCCGGTGTTCGCTGGGTTGAGATCTCCGCCTGCGGTAGCTGAGTCCGGATTGATATTGAACCGATTGATAAGTCCCCCTCTGCCGTTGTCCGTTCCACATCTATCTGTTCCCCCCGGGGAGACCGGGCTCTCTGGGGACGTGAACATGACTGAGTCCGACCGAGGAGTGGTGGAACAGACTGAGAGTGACCTGTCACTATGAACTGTGCTGGCAGCCATTGGGTCACTTCATGATCGTGTTGAAGCCCGCATTCACAAAATGATGGAGTGTTTGTCTGGAATCGGATGGAGTGGACCGGACCCTACTCCACTACAAGAAATGAAACGACTCGAGGCCCCCAAGATGGCCACGTCGTTGGAAGAAGCAGACCCCGTACTGTGGGAGGTGTCGGAGCCTCTGACCAATGTTTTGGTTGATGGAAGCGTGCTCGATGCTGTAAATGGATTGTCTGGCCTACGATCGTTGCCGATTAAGGAAGGACTGCTAGGTGCTCCCTTTCCGGAGTCTTTTGATGGGAACTGTTGTTGGCTTGAAACCGCATCTCTCCCTCGTATATCGGCACCACTAAGATGGCGGACGAAACGAAGCTGGGAATCCATAATGACGAGGGGAGTTTTTAGACTTGATGGTGTTCTCAGCGCTTTCATCTCTCTGCTACATCTCGATTTGAACTTTGATACATCTTTTTCGTGTTCTGACTATCCTGCGGAGGCGACAGTTTGTCCGGAAGGGGCTTGCACGTCTGATCGGACGGGTCAAGGATGAGACTGAGTGACTGGGTTTAGCATCGAGTCTTGCTGGACATGGGGTTTGCTATCATGATGCGTTCGGGAGGTTGGGCGGTGTTTAAAGTTTCCCCTGTTGTGCTACGTATATGCGGCTTAATAGACTTCTAGACCTTAGTTTGGGATTCTTGGTTCTGGCGGGGAGGAGGGGGGGGCTGGGGGCATGTATGAATATGCCCTCCTCCACTTTCTCTTTCTATCTTTAGAAGTTAGTTAGTTGGGGCGACAGGCACACTGCTAGTTGAGGTTAGGCAATAGCCATATGCAGGGGTGCAGGGTGGGGGGATGGGTTTTTTACTTTGTCTTTGGTTTTTGTTCTATGGTTTCTTTTTCTTCACTCTCTCTTCACTTTTCTTTATAAGTATAGTTGGTGGTATATCCTGACTTCGATTGTCTTCTAATATCTGGTGATCATGCTTCTGTTATTATTCTGATTTTTTTGGGTAGACAGGCTCTGAGGACTGGCGCTTAACGTGGATCGTATATTGTACTATTGCACATCCTGCTTCTCAAACGTAAGCGTAGGCGTCTCAACTGTTTTTTGCATTGCTCGTATATATCCTGTTTTTATGCCTGTTCACCTTATTATTGAACCGGAATGTATGGCACCTGATATGTCTATTTCTTTTTTTGTTTTGAAAATAATAAAAAGATTTACAAAAAAAAGTGATAACTTTCAATTGGGAGCAGGTAGAAGTGTCAAGTTTGGTGTCTAGAGAATCGTAATTTAAAACACTTTTAGAAAGTTGGCATTTTCTTGTCCCTGTGAGAAGTTAGCCTGGCATATGGTGTCCACTAGTTCTAGTTTCGTCCAGCAACAGGAGGTCAGATTCGTGCCTGTGGCGGCAGCATCCATTTTGTGATGCTGAGGCTCTGTTTAACTTTAACGGGGTAAAGCAGTAAGATACATGTCTTTTCCCTCTAGAAGGGTGGAATGCTACCCCCGCCGCCAGAATTGGCGGGGGGGGGGTAGTATTCCAAAGTGTTTGACACCTTACACGACATGTTTTGATAAAGCCAAACCAAAGTTAGTATTAACCACGAGGATTATAATGCACTTAAGAGTATATGGTATGGCTATATAATAGAACAGCTATAAGGAGATGGTTCGGAAAGCTGCAGAGGGGCTAAGCTCATGCTAGGGCACCCTCTCACATAAAACTAAGCACTCTTCCTCCAGGATTGGCAAGGCCTACCATAGGAGTGGATTATAGGTGTATATGTGTCTTTATGTAAAGGCAGATATAGGTATACTATATCTAAGTAAGGGGTGATTACACCACCTTACCCAGGCTGTGTGAACAGACCTGTGGTGTCAGTTTGGAAGGCAAACCAGGGGTGGCACAATACATGCTGCAGTCCCTGGTAGGCCTAGGGTGCACCTATATCCTGGGTACCTAGGGTACACTATACAGGGGCTCACAAGGGTGAACCAGTAACCAATCACATATGTACCTAAAGTACATGGAGTCCATTTAATAGAGAAAGCAGATAGCCTGGGGCCCTGAATAGCAGGGTCCCAGGCCAACTAAGTGGAAAAACCATCAAAACACCAGGAAAAAGTTGGGGAGTGTGTGGAGTGATCCATAGTGTCAGGCTTCACAACCCAAACATCTGTTTGGGTTTGGGTTGCCCTACTAACCTTTTCAGGAAGGCCTATCATTTTGGAATGGGCCTGTTTCTGTACCTCAGCCCAGGCTGAGATTTCTAGATCATTTCCCAGTAAGCAATCTACAGGCAAGTTTGTAGACACTGCCACTCTCTTTGGGCCAGTGACTCCTCCCCAGCTGAGATTTACTACTGCCATGGCATGATCTGTCTTCACTCTATCAATATTGACCACCTGGTAGCTAAACCCAGGTAACAGTTGTTCTGAGGGTACTAGATGCTCAGTCACCATGGTGATACTAGCCCCTCTTTCCCTTTAGGCCACAACTGTCTGGTTGTTGATATCGGGGCTCCTGTCTGTACTTGCCAAGGTATTGGGACAAGCAGTGAAGTTGGCAAACCCCATGCCACCATCACAGACTAGAGTTGCTGTGGTAGGGGACCTGGTTAGGCCAGAGTCCACCTGAGTTCCCCAAGTATACCCAGCCAAATTTGTGGGGTCACTCCTACCACCTGGGGAATTACTACTAGTAGTAACAGGAGGGGTTGGAGTATTACTTGGAGGAATATTTTCCTTATTGTTGGCTTTTGGGCAACTGCTGTCAGTTTTCCAGTGGCCAGGTTGCTTACATATATGGCAATAAGGTTTCTTAACATTCGAGGAAGGAGATTGGGACCCACCTCCCTCAGAGGATTTTTGGGGGCCTGTAGTGGATTTTTCCTTAGATTTATTCCCACCTTTCTCTTGAGGTTTGGTAGAATCTTTCTTCTGGTCACAGCTCTGATTTCTAGGCCTCACCCTGGTTCTGACCCATTTGTCTGCCTTCTTTCCCAATTCTTGGGGAGAGGTCAGATCAGAGTCTACCAGGTGCTGATGTAGAAGCTGGTTTTGACAATTATTAAGGATCTGCTCCCTCATAATCAAATTATACAATTCTGTATAGTCTTGTACTTTGCTGCCCAGTAACCCGCCCTCCAGAGCCTTAGTAGCACAATCTACAAAATCAGTCCAGTCCCGAGTCTGTGTCTTCTGGGTGTCTCTGAACAGCAACCTATACTGCTCAGTGGTTAAGGCAACCCCATCTATCAGAGCACTCTTCAGGACATAGTAGTTGTCAGCATCCTGTTCATTAACTGTTAGGAGCTTATCTCTGCCTTTATCTGAAATGGAGAGCCACAAGATTGCTGCCCACTGCTCCTCGGGGACCATCTGCACTTTGCAGGCCCTTTCCAAAGCAGTTATCCATTTGTGTATGTCATCCCTAATCTGATAGGGAGGGACAATCTTGTTCAGGTTTCTATGGTCATGAGACCTTTCCCTATCTCTAGGAATTATGCTGCCACCAGTGGGCTCTAGCCCACTCAATTTCTTCTCTCTCTCAAGAGCTAGGGTCTCCTTTGCCTGGGTAACTTCTTGCCTCTTGATCCTAAGCTTGGCTTCTCTCATCCTAGCCTTATGCTCCCTTCTCTGAGGGGATGACATCCTCCTCAGAGCAGAGGCATTGGACCCTACTGAGGAATCAGAATGTTCAAAACCACTGGACAGTGATCTGCGCCTTCTGTTTCCAAGGTTAGGCCTACTGGGGTGAGTGGAGGAGGGCCTCTCTTGGCCCTCTCCACCTCCAGATAGTCCTAGGTTGCCCAGGTTAGTTTCATCCACTGCATCCTGGTCATCATCCTCATCAGAGACAACTGGATCTTCCCCAGTTGTATTTTCCTCTGTTGAGAGATGGCCCCCCTCTCTACCGCCTTGGCTACCTGGGTCTGATGCATTAGATATCTACCAGGTGGTTAAAGGTTCGACTCTGTCCTTGTCTCAACTTTCTGACTGTACACAGGCTTCTCAGTTCTTGAAAAGTGAATGAGTCATACTTAGAAGGCACCCTCTGGGTTTCTTCTTGAAGAGGTCCACTAGGGCCTGCTTCCAAGGACATTTTCTAGTGAGGTGTGGTGTGTGCACCTACCTACACTAAATGGTTTCCTACTAGAACCAATCTAGGAGTTGCAGTCCGGGTGTGCTAAGCCCTTACCACCTACAACCACTAAGTTCAGTAGAACTTATGTATATCTAAGACTTGATTTATATGTACCTACAGGTACCTTGATATGATCTTTCAGATGATATTACAAGATTATTTAGTAAAACAAATTGCAAGCTCTTATCCCAACTGCTGCACACCAATGTGAGAAGTTAGCCTCGCGTATGATGTCCACTAGTTCTAGTGGGCACCTTGCACCAGTCTAATCGACCCTTATTGATGGTGGTTGTAAAGTCAACCTTATAGAAAGCTATCCTAGTGGTAGCATGAACCAGCAGTCTTCAGGCTAAGACTTCAGTAGGCGAGTTAAGCAAGTTGTTTTACCATATATAATCCCTTGAATACCAAATGAAAGGATACCACACAAGGTATATATCAAATATATATGTACTTAATGTAAACACAACCACTCTGCACTCTTTAGGAGGTCAGAGGTAAAAATAAAATACAAGTCACACAGTTAATATACAATAAGTTTCACAGTATACGTTATGCCCTAGGGGCCTCACAAACCATATACTAAGAAAGTGGTATAAGTACCACGTGAGAGTTAGAAAGCAGGCCTGGGGCCTCTGGAATCGCTGGGGCTACACTAAACAACGAAAAGTTAGGAAGTAGGAGGTCCACGGGAGAGGTGTGCAGTGTCTAAAGACAGTCGCGAGTTACCATTGACTTTCTACGGGAAACAAAGAAGTTACAAATATGCAATTTAAGGACACTTCCGGATGGACTAGGATGGAACCCTTTTAAACTAGGATACTTTGAGAGTCAGGAACCATGGGAGCACCGGAGTACTCGTGTTACCTCACCCAGGTAAGCTGGGTGCATAGGTTTCGGGTTTCGTCGTTTTCTATGGAGAGCTGAAAGAAGTGCTGCAGGCGACCAGAGGAAAAGTGTCCGGGTGGATCCAAGGGTGGATTGGTGATGTGAAGAACCTAAAAGCAGAGGGGACAGAGTCTGGGTCACTAGCCAGTGACCAGGAAGGTACCAGGACGGAACCAGGCAATGTTGGGTGCTTGAAGGTGAAGAAGGTGAGTTTGTCTGTTAAGCCACAAGGTCCAGAAGGCATCAATGATGACCAGGCAATGGATTTGAGCTGTCCCACAATGGATCTAGATGACTTCGATGTCGGTATCCAGATTGGACCCAACAAGCTTTGGCAACTGCAACCCACGCAGGATGTCAAGATGGGCTATGTTGAGGCCAGTAAGGTCTGTGGCCCTTCTCCTTTTCAGGGACGCTGGAGCTAGCCTGGAGCAACCAGGAAAGCAAAGTAAATTCAAGATGACGTCTTCAGGGGGCTCACTAGCCAACAAGCAAGGAACTGGGAAGACGCATCAAGCTCAAATGCAAAGGCAGGGCCCACGGGACACTCGCGGAGTGTGGGAGCGTGGGCTTTAGTGCAAATGGTGCTCAGGGCTGTGGCTTTTGGTACCCCAATGCACAACGTACTGAGGCTTCAGGAAAGGAGTGCAGGTAGCAAAGTGCAGGATGTCCAAGATGTCCAGTCCCACACCTCTCGTGTCCACCACGGGTCTTAGCTTTGTTGTGAATGTGGTTCAGGGTCAGAGAAGTATGGAAGTCCAGTTCTTGAGTCGCAGAGTGTTCGGGTTTCAACGGGAGCCTTGAAACTGCAGACTAGCGAAGTTGCTGTTGGTGCCTGTTTGCACAGGGTGGTCACTCCTTGACCACAAGGAAGATATCTTCCATCTTCCAGTCAGAATGGAATGTCGAAGGTCCAAGATATGTCTTTCAAAGATTCGTCCAGGATAATCTAATGTCCCGGGGACACAGCTCCTTATACTAAGAAAGGGGGTTGGACTACCTGACTAGGTCCCTCCTATGGGTGGACCTGAGAAGGGGGTGGTTACACCCCTTTCCCTTTGTCCAGTTTCACACCAGAGCTGGGGCTGGAGTTCCCCAGCAACTGGTTTGAAACGGGCTCTGCATGGAGCACCTTGTTTGCCCCAGGCAGTGTCTAGATGCATTCCCTGAATGCAGCCCTCCCTGCCCCAATACACAAAACCCCTGTCTGGGGAGGTGCTGGCACCTCCCTGGACAGGAAACCTATTGTCCAGGCCTCCCCTGCCGGAGTTTTGTCCAGCAACAGGAGGTCAGACTCGTGTCTGTGGCAGCAGCATCCATTTTGTGATGCTGAGGCTCTGTTTAACTTTAACCGGGTAAAGCAGTAAGCTACATGTCTTTTCCCTCTAGAAGGGTGGAATGCTACCCCCGCAACCAGAATTGGCGGGGGGGGTGTTTATATTCCAAAGTGTTTGACACCTTACACAACATGTTTTGATAAAACCAAACCAAAGTTAGCATTAACCATGAGGATTATAATGCACTTAAGAGTATATGGTACGGCTATATCATAGAACAGCTATAAGGAGATGGTTTGGAAAGCTGCAGAGGGGCTAAGCTTATGCTAGGGCACCCTCTCACATGAAAACAAACACTCTGCCTCCACGATTGTCGAGGCCTACCATAGGAGTGGATCATAGGTGTATATGTGCCTATATGTAAAGGCCGATATAGGTATACTATATCCAAGTAAGGGGTGATTACACCACCTTACCCAGGCTGTGTGAACAGACCTGTGGTGTCAGTTTTGAAGGCAAACCAGGGGTGGCACAATATATGCTGCAGTCCCTGGTAGGCCTAGGGTGCACCTATATCCTGGGTACCTAGGGTACACTATACAGGGGCTCACAAGGGTGAACCAGTAACCAATCTGGTATGTACCTAAAGTACATGGAGTCCATTTTATAGAGAAAGCAGATAGTCTGGGGCCCTGAATAGCAGGGCCCCAGGGCAACTAAGTGGAAAAACCAGCAAAACACCAGGAAAAAAGTTGGGGTATCCATAAAGTCATATTCCACCTTCCTACAGTCCCAACCATTTGCTGCCAGCAGCCTGCATTCTGGGTCACATGACTAGGCGTAGCTGGCAGCTGGTCTTTGTGTACTGCTCCCAGACAGTGAAACAAAGGTGAAGTAGGTGTTGGTAGGGTGGGCCGTCTCTGACTTGATGAGGGGAAAGAGCTGTCACCCACTACACATGCACATCACAAAGGCTCTGCCCAGCACACTCACAAAGGGTTTTGACACTAGTCTTGTGTGTCCCAAATAAGCTGGGGCCAGAATAGAGAGGTATGGAAATTCCCAGCACATCAGAACCTTTTCCTACTTCATAATCGGAATTAGGCATACACAAGTGGACCCTTAGACCTAACTCTTCAATACACCTCTAGACCTGTGAAAGTCTCAGTGCTGCTCTGCAAGTACTGATTCTCTGTTGCCCTATTGCTCCATTGCCTAAGGAAAGGACTAGACCACAGGCCCACCAGAGTAATTCCAAAGGCTAGTTGGCTAGTCCCTGATCAGAGTCTCATAGTCAGAACAGGCTCTAACCATCCTGAACTGATCACCTGGACTCTCCTTGCTGTGAGTCTTGCCCTCGAACCCAAGTCCAGTACCCTTGGAAGTTGGCCTGCAAGTCCTCTGCTAGCCCAGCCTTAGCCCTGTGAGAAGAACTGACACAGCACAATGCATCTCCTCACAGCCACTTTGAACCACCACAGAGCGATGCATCCCCAACGCAGGACTTCGCATGGCAAGCCACTTGTCTACGGCATCCTCAACAATGACGCAGGACTTCGCATCATTGCCCACAGCTCCTTACAACGGCTGCTGCGTGACACATCCTTGATACAGGACTTTGCATTGCTCTGCAAACCACGATTTAAGGTACTTTGTTCAGTGGGCCTAACATGGTCCCAGTATCCTCCCAGTGAGATCACGGTTGGCCTGAACTTCTGACTTTGTTGCAGTCTAGTCCGATCAGATAACCACAATTAGCAATTTGGTTTTTTTAGGCTCTATTTTCACTTAACTATTTAAAATTGAATATCTCTGGCTTTATTGATTGGATTTTTGTGCTTTTGGTCTCAAATATTTTATTAAACTTTACTCTATGTTTCTAAATTGGTGTGGGATTTTTTTTGTGTTGTCTTTTCACTTTATTACTGTTGAAGTGCTGCATAAATACTTTACACGTTGGCTCTAAATTAATCATGACATCTTTGTGCCTAGCTGCCAGAAGGTTACGCAAAGGTTAATTTGGAGTTTGCTTGTGTAACACCCTGACAGAGACTGTAGTTGCTGCTTGATTAGGGGTGCACTCCCCTCAACCAGTACCCCAATTTCCAACACTATCCAACCTGAGTTTTTCTCATTGGTAAAATGGCAATCCCTACCCTAAGCTCAGTGTTTTGCATAATGTATGCAACACTAAGGACCTGATTACGAGATTGGCGGAGGGACCAGCAACCCATCTCAGCGGCAGTCAGGAACATGCCGCCAAGCCGGTGGCCGCCCACCTGCTGCATTATCATATCACCACAAGACTGGTGGTGTGTCGGCAGCACAACCACGGTGGCAGTATGGTTCCACTCTAAGAGAGAGCCTGAAGCCAATGCCGGCAGACTGCAGCACCTCCTGGAAGTGGGGTGCACTGTTTCCATGCACCATGTAGTGCATGGAAAACAGTGCGTGCACTGTCAGTGCAGGCATACAGGGCACAACAAGGGCCCCAGACACAGTTCACATGGGCTTACTCTCCCTGAGTCCCTTTTTGTGGCCCTTTACCTGTCTTCCTGTCGACCTTTCCATGGCGGTCTCCCCACCCTTTAAAGGTCGGTGGAAAGACAGGTCATAATTCCCACGCGTTGGCCATGCCAACACTTCCAACATTGTCCACTACTGTCCCCGCCGCAGCAGGAGCTTGGATCTTTGCTGTGGTCTGGAGGCGGTACCCCTGCCTGCATCATATTCCAGCAGTCAGACCACCAGATATGTCGGCGGTGGGACAGCCGGAAAGTGACGGTGGTTCCTAAGCTTGAAGGTATGTTGTGTGCACACAACTGCACTTCTTTCTCTCGGATCATAAACAGCATTTCTTAGAAGGAAAAGATGAGATCTATTAATATTAAGAGAAAATAATTGAGTTGAGGTCATGTTTATAATAGTGGCTTTACCCAGTTTTTGGCCTCTCAGAACTCCTACGTGAACATAATATCATTTGATTTCCCAGGGCACTGAGAAAGTAAACCTATTTTAGAGCCAGACCACGTCTATATCATCTCCTAGGCATAGTCACACAATAGGAAGTACTCACAATGTGACATCTGAGGATGTACATCCTTTCCCTCAAAACCAGAGCTATTATATATCTAGTGCGTAGGAGGGTGCCTAGGTGAGAAAGGGCGCACTATTTACTCCACTACAAAGCAAAAACGATGCTATGATTCTACAATACGCGTGTAAAATGTTTAAAGAAGCATGTCTGTGCTGTGTGTCTTTTAAGCCAGAGTCAATTTCAGGCGCGTGCACGTTAAACACAGTTTTTTCAACTTGCATGCTTCGTACTATACTAGCCTTTAAATACCACATCGGTATTGTATTCTTTATAAATTGTCTTTTTTTTAGGCACGCAGCCAAATATAAAATGTGTACAATTATTATTTTTGTCATAAGAAAAGATTACATTTTTTTAAAAATATGTTTGTATACATTTTTCGTCCCCCCCCTCCCAACATCAGTTATGTAGACATTTCATACCTGCTGATAGTTTGAAACTGACTTGCAGTCGTACTCATAGAAAAGCAGCAAGAAAGTCAATTTAGTAATGTTCATTATCATGACATGAACAAAACGATATTGCTTACAGTCTGGAGAAACATTTCCAAGCTCAGCTTCCTCCATGGTGTATGCTATTAACTTCTCACAATTCTCATTACGTGAACGCTTCATACTTCCTAATGCACAGGAAGGTGCTTTGTCATAACGGATGCGGCGGGTTGTAAAATGAATGCGTTGTCATGCTTAACTAGCTGTGTGAATAATTTATCCTGCTGTTGCAAGGGCTGCAATGTTGACACTCCTTCGACAAGCACAGGATTACTAGGTCTTATTTCTGGGTAGCTGTTTGGCACACTTGCAGCGAGTCAAACAAGCACGTTGGTCAGCCATTATTGAAACCACTTACATCCAGTGATGTTGGCAGGGTAGCGAAGCCATTATTTGTATTTTCAAAAACACTCGGGAGTGTCACGAAAAGCCACCTGATATGTCGGCCTGGAATTACTGAGCGAGGAGGTGTTTCAATGGGGATTACCGGGTTTTCTATGTTTTCGTGGAATAGCCTGCAGAAATTGCCCTTTCAGTGCCAGTGCTCGCCATGTTTTTCCTTAGTGTTTCTTCCAGAGAAATCTCGAAGTGAAAAGTGCCACACATTCAGTTTTCCACAAAACGTGTCATTCCGATGGAACCGTGAACTCTGGTTACCAGTTCTATTGGGATTAGAAGGCCACTCCTAATAAAGAGTGGGCGGTTCTGGTTGGAAATTGTTTGATCTTACCTCACCAGGTGATCCCTTCACACTGAACTAGACTTGGCCAACTCGACCACCCAAGATAGACTACACCTGATGAGAATCCATACAGCTGATCCGGTATTCTGATGTAGAATAAAGTTTATTTCCTTAAAGATTGGGCCACAATATGAATTAAAGGTGGAGCTGATGTTGCTGACCCGTACTATGAAGTTAGTCTGATGTACTCAACCTCTGCTTTATAATATCATCCCTTTTATTGTTAGGACGCGGATGTGTAGGTAGGGTAGACATATGAAAATCTTGTACACAGAATTCCTTGCCCCTTCCAAGCATTCCGTTTCTTCCTTTTATGACCGTTCCGGCATAGGGTGGCTGGAACCTACAATGTACAGCAAGTGCAGCGGCACCAGGGCACAGGGATCTAAGGGCACGCAGCTTCCCAACTATGGTCCACCTTTCTACCCAACAGGGGCAGAGGGGTCCATTTTTTTGGCTGCATTAAATGCTCTTAAGAGGTGGAGCTCTTAAGGGGATTGAGTGTCAGTGTGCCCCAGAAGCCATTGGCCAATGACTATAAGCCCTTTTGGGAAGCGGACACGTAAACAGCATCATCTGCATAGGAGGGGCATCATGCTGAGCGTTCAGTAGCTGGACCGCCACCTCATCAATAGATGCACTCTCTGCTCCCCACGCTTTTAGTACCTCACACCGGTATAAATACACCCATGCAGGAAAATCAGAATTTTGAGTAAGGTGGAAACACTGCCTCGTGGCCTTTATACTTCCCAAAATGAAGTTACCATCTACCTTGCTGAAGGCAGTCTAGAAATCGATAAACATAAATATCTATTGCTCCGAAGATCCCTAGTAAGCTTCGCAATCATCAAGCCACTGGATTGAGTCGTTAAAAGTGCCAGCTTCCCAAAAATGTGTAATTGGGAGTCAAATAGTGAAATGGAATAACAATTACACAGGTTTCCGGGGAGCATTTATTACAGATTGGCATAACTAATTCTCCCTTACAGGACTATGGGATTGACCCTCTCTGAGCAATTGTATTTGCCAGAATTAAATAGAGTTCGGATCCTCTTTTCACTCCAATATAGACGTCTATTTGAAAAGAGCACATTCACTGTCATCTGGGTATTTTGGTACTAACTAACCGCTATTTATTTTTAGAAAATGGTACTCATGTTACCGACGTTGGCAGCGTGAAAAGGCGAAGTGGACCCTCCAGGATTTGACCGACCCTGTGACCATGAGCTTAAACACAAACTTTTGGAGTGATGCATTAGTCCACCGATCCACCAGGCCCAGCATCAGTGGCCACGTCAAGCCCTGGGACCATAATTTGCGATTTATTGTCCTGGTCAGCTTTCCTGAGAATGAACAGACAGTAGCTGGCCGTGTACTCATTGATAGAAGTTGACACTTACACCTTGGGGAAAGCTCTTGTGAAAGATATAGTTCAGTGAAATAATTAAACCAGAAATTGTCCATGTGTGTGACTCAATAGTGTTAACACAGTCTTAAATATTAGCTTTGAGCTTCCAGAATGCTCTAGTATCACTTGAGAAGCAGCATATTTTACTGAATGCCATATGTGTCCCTTGAAGTACTTTTTGACTCTTTATTCCCATGTTTATTGTTGGCACGGCACAAAAAGCAGTGAAATTAACAACACCTAATCTGAGGGCTTTGAACTGCGATTACTTTGCAACATGGCACCTACTGTAAAACCAATCTAATTTTGGTATAGCAGGGTCGGGCTCTTAGGTCGGCTTTCCCCTACAATGGGTGAAGTTGGCCATATGGTTAGCGTTGGTTCCGTATGAGTGGCAAGTAAGGTTATTGGATCTAACCATTCACCAATTAAATAAATCATACAGTGATGAAGGATATCTTCATCGAGCAATATGAATATACCTTATTTTTCAAGGGCATTCTAATAAACCACCCTCCAGCTACTGGGGACATTTAGTGTAACACACGGGCTACCTGGATGGAATTTCCGGTGGGTACAATTTATTTCCGGTTTTTGCAAAGCCCTGCTAATTGCACACCATTGGCCTAACAGTGGTACATATTAAGATTACAGGACTGCAATATAGTGGGATGCTTGCACAGCTCTGTGATGGAGAACTAATAGACCTTCTTCTAATGGTGTGTAGTACTGAGGACGCTCACCATCAAATGTTTCCCAAAAATGTCAAAGCCTGAAACGAACTTAAGTCTGATAGCCAAGACTGAAAAACTCATGCCTGTCATAGTTGTCTGACAAGCCAGGTCTTTGAGAATCATCCTAGGAGGAATCTTTAGGAACACTATTATCCATAGGTGAGTCTTCAAGGACGCCCTGCATTTCTAAAAGTAATTCCTAAAGCTTAGTCATAGTGGTAGGGAATTCCACAGGGAGGAGCCATAAACATAAGTTCACCCACTAAACCTCTTGTATCTAGTCAGTGTGGTAGTAAAGTGATGTCTATTGTCCGAGGTGAGGTATTTTTCTATTCAGCCATGTAACACATTATGCATTTGGCAGAGAGTTTTTTAAGGTCGTTCTTTTACTGGAAGCCAATGCAGGGATTACTGGTCTGCTATTACCTGGTTATTTTGTTTCAAACTGAAAGGCAGGTGGGCTGCATAGTTTTGAACTCCCTGGAGTTTTGAGCGAGGTATGATAGGACAGCCTGTGTATAAACTGTTGCAGCAATCATAGCGGGACATGACAAAAGGCGAGATTTGAGAGATTGTTCTGAAAGCAGTAAAGCAACAGCTGAAGCCCAGTCGCCATATGTAGCTAGTGCCATGCTTTGCTAAGCAGTTGAAGAGAGTATTTAGTTGGGGGGTGGGAGGGGAATAATGATAGTTTCCGGTCAGAGAGCTGGGCACTCCGTTGGGAATTGGAGTAAAGTTCAGTACCACAGGCCAGGGGATATGGTGGATAATGAGAATAAATTTTGCTTTTCCACACCTGAGGCAGAGTCACTTAACCGGCCTCAAAATGTAAGCCTGTGAAAGACAGAGACAAAGTTTGTTGATGATGACAGGAACACCATCAAACCCAAGGTCAAACTATGTTTAATCCAATGTCCGCATAGCAAGCCATGTAAACGTAGAATATCATCGGTAAAGAGTCAGACTGACACAATTGCCAGTGACTGTTCTGAATAGGAATGGGCCTAGATTCATGTCATGGGAGCAGATCAGTAATATAGGCACAAAACATGTCAATGCATTTCCTCTGATGAGAACCTTGCGGTTATCACTTGATTATGTTTAAAGTGGCAGAAAAGGCCAACCGAATATGGTGCAGGGGTGGCGCTAGTTACAAAAATTGAGCTATATTCTGATTTGTAGGATAGTCTTCTCTGTTCTTCAAAGTGGTAAGAAACTTAACTGAAAGTCATCCAGGAGACAAAGTGCCATTAAATTGGCAGACAGTTGTCAAGTGATGATTGTTTCAAGAACGTTTGCAATACGTGCAAGGCTTGAGATCCTCCTGTCTTTGGAAATATTATCCACGGTGGGTTGGGTGTGTGGAATACATATAGGGGACCTGAAGGATGGTTCCACTGGAAAAGAAGTAATTGTCTCGACTGGTGATCATCTATGTCAAAGCTTTATGACCAGGTTGATGACTTTGGAACTGCAAATATTCGAAGGTGGAAAAGACTGACAGAACATGGTCAGGATTTGGTGAAAGAGAGGTCATTTTTTAAATACGAGAGGCGTCCTCCCTCAGAAGAAGTGTAAACACAATTAGTAACAGGGCGCCCAATGGATGATTCAGAAATAAGATTCCTCAACCTATAGAGATGAGAGAACTGACAACACTCCTTCTGATGGTATCTCCTCGCTGGAGATTTTCCAATCAAGAATGGTACCTTCGTCAACTTCCAGTGACAAGCTTCATAATTGGGTACCAACTGGTTGCCACCATTGAGTTAGGTGTGTAATGAGCTCTCTTGGGACAGCAGCGGCTCCTCCGCTAAGGCGGAAGAGCGTTGCCCCCCTGCAAGCCTCAAAGCTTGTAAACTAAAACGATATTAAACCAGGTTTATTATGGTTTTATTTTTCAGATTCTAAGAGCCGGCGAGTCTTGGGGTGGCCCATCACAGGGGCAGTGTAGTCACGAGAGGGAGTGGTGGGTACTGCACTCAGGAGCATGTCCGTTTGGCAGGCCATCTCAGGACGTCCAAACCCACATGTGCACTGAGCTGTCTCCAACCCTGCTGCATTTCTGGGTTGGAGACAGCAAGCACAGGTCCCCAGTGTCCCAGGGAGTACAAATTCACACCACTTAGGCCAATCCTGAAGCTGCTTTTAAACATGAGAGCAGAGTCAGGATTGGCTGCAGGGGACACTGGGAGCCTGTGGGCTGCAGCGAGGACAGGAAGCAGAAGAGCGTTGGGCGGCAGGGAAGTTCTTTTTTACCTATTTAAAAAAAATTAATTATTAGTTGTCCGTTTCCCCCCACCTCCTTGTCGTCAACCCCTACACCCTCACCCATGCCCCACCACTCCACCCGCAGACCAGCTGCTACTGCCTTGGGAGCTCTTAGAGGGATAGAGGATTTTGGCAATGGTACATGCTGTATATACCTAAGGAGTGGATCCACTCACCTTTTAGTCAGATGCAAGCATTTAGTATAGTCTACATGTTCCTTCCCTCTTTTAAGCTACAACTGGTTAGTGGCATTTGTCAGGATTGGTCTCTCTCCCTCCTCCTGTCTGAAACAGTCCTGTCCTTAGCAGTCATGGGATATGAATAGCTAAGCGAGAGGGAAATGGGCGTTTGGATAAAACGATTTCTCCTAGAATTAACAGCGTGAAGCTATACATTGTAGATTACATTGTATTTTTCACTCACTCATCTAATAGCTGGTGTTCTCAATATCTTTAAAAGTGGCCCATCCATGCACACTCGTGCCACTGCAATTCATGTCTGGAAAAAAACTATTTGAGTCTTACCAGATGTTATCTGGTAGTTTGCCACCTAACAGAACCATACCTCTAGTTTTGCTACCGTTAAGAATTCGGTTTGTATTGTCAAATTTACCATTGTCTAGACAAAATCAGTCTTTTTTTAGACATAGATACGGTTTCCTTTCGGTTGCATAGAACTGGGCTAACCCAGTGATCTGAGTGGGTCTGTTGAAAGTGATTGGAGGGTTCGGGGGTCCATCTTTTGAGTGCATGTTTTGCTCCTACTGTGAGCCAGTGGGGTGCTGCGTGCCTGTGTACCATCATAGCACTAGGTCGTGTCCCGTGGTAGTGTGCTCTTCCCTGTGGGTAAACGTGTGCAGTTTAGATAAATCCAGTTACAAATCCCTGTGTGGGATTAAATATAGGTAAAGTCAATAAATTCTTGTCCTTGATTTGTAATGATGTTGCCAAACATTTTTTTAACCCCTTCCATGCGGCCGCGATTCCCCTGGTGTGCTGTAAACAACACGAACAGGGGCGGGCCGTGACGAACCCCAGCCGTCATCACCACACGAGCACCGTAGTGCATGATGGCTGGGGTTCGTCATCAGCATGGAAGGGGTTAAGTACAGTATAAAAACGTCCCTGAGGAGTCATTGTATTTGTTTATAATTCACTGTCAAGGTGCTGGGCAAGGTGTCTCCTCAATAGTTACATTTGGGGGGGAGTTAGTCAATGTAGAGGTATCAATATTAACAAAAGGCACAGCAGTGTTAAGAGCATCATGCAAAAGAATGGAGCTTCTGAACCGGAAGTAAAAGAGTGAATTTTTTGTACTTGATTCGAATCTCTTATACTTGTCCCCAGGCTATCTCATTGTCCAAGAGAGATCTCTGTTCTTTTCAGTGTAGATTAGAATATAGCTGTTCTATTCTCTTGCAGTGACGTTTTCTAGGATTCTTCACCTACGGGCAGTGTGCATCCATGCGGGTAAAAGTTTTGTAGTGGGTTAACTGGTGTTATGGTAGTTTTCCAAAGCAAATGGTACTGTTCATCGATTCTGGTATGGTTCTTTCATGTCATCATACCTATGAATTGTAGGATGCATGGGGAAACGCTTACAATCACAGTGTGTGTCAATCGTAGTATATTTCGGCTGGAATCTGATTCTTAGGTTGGGTTTTTAAAATATACATAACCCCCCAAATGCCGCAGGGATGTTGTTACAAAGGCCCTGGGTAGGGACCATCGTGTACGTGTAAACTAGGTATGGACCATAAGATGTTCTCCTGTCTGGGTTTGGTGCAAAGCAGGTTGTCCCTAATTTTTTTCCTTGTTTGGTTACGAACAGTGGTTTCTTAACCCCTTTGTGTGTTGATGACGGCCCCCGTCCGTCATGCATCACAGAGCTCGTGTGCTGATGACGGCTGTCGGCCGTCATGAACCCGCCCACTCTCAAAACGGCCGCACAGGCGCAGAATCGCAGCCGCGCCCAAGGGGTTAAAATTCACCACTGCTATGTTCAGAATTATAAAGGTCATGCAATTTATGGTTTCTATGACGAAAGCCTGAAAGAAGATAACACAAACGAAAGAAGCAGTTCCAGAATAACTTTATTACCTGTAGTATTGAGAATAAAGGCATTGGACTATAGGTCTACATGTTGGTAGCAAAGGGTATTCCTAAACGATATTTCATTTAGAACAGTTCAAATGCGTGAAAAAAGAAGGCTTGTCAAGTCATGTTTATTCAAGTCACGGGGACTAAACATCTTATCACGCGTAGCTATAGTATGCATCCTGGAATGTGGACACAAGATTGTGCCTCTCGACCAGGCCTGAGAGGAATCGCATCTCTTTCAATGGGTAGAATGAGTGGAATGTGGGCTTTTTCTATTCCAAGGACTTGGAACAATCTAGATTCTCGGATCTGGGTTGGGGTGAAGGATTTGGAACCACTTTAGATAACTGAGTGATATTCTTACAGGCTGACATTTCGAATGTATGCATATCTTTCAGTTTCCCTGTTTTTTACATACCTCTTAGATCTGAATTTAGCCCCATCTCAGAAGTAGATCTGAAATGACACTAAATTTTAAGACCAGCAATTTACCTGCAAAGTCAATTTATGGTGATTAACCCACTCGCTAAACTGTATTTGACCTCATTACTGTTCAGTGCAATTAATTTGGGAATCATTTGTTATCCTATTGTTAACAGCAATATTGCCCAATGTATTAGTTTTCAGCTGCCAGCAGCCTTTTGTTGCTGGGAACCATTCATATTATTCACTGAGGCGGCTCCTCCACTAGGGCAGAGGAGCGTCACCCCACTGCTTTCTCACAGTGCGAGAACCCCCCCCCCCAAAAAAATAGTAATAACTAAAAGTTATTTACCATTTTATGTTCGCGCATTGCAGGCGGGCTGGTGGGTGGGACTGCTCAGCTGTTTGAGCTGGGGAGGAGTGGTGTGCCCACTCATGAGTGCGCAAAGACTGTTTGGTCGGCCCTCTCGGCAGCCAAAACCAGTCATGCGCACTCTGCCCTCCTCCATGCAGGCTGCATTGCAGCCTGCATGGAGAACATGCCCACCCCATTAGCCCCTGGCTGGGCGACGTCCCGGCCAATCACAACTTTTCTTGAAGCACTGTGATTGGCTTACAGGAGGAAGTCTGGCTGCCTGCTTCCTGTTCCTATCGGAGGAAGGACAGCAGGAGCTGAGAAGACGCGGGGCCCGGCGGAAAGGTAAGTTTAAATTCTTTTTCTTTTATTTCACTGTGATTCCGCACGTGAGACCCACCGCAAATCCTCCCGCGACCCCTCGCACCCGCCCCCCACAATCGAGCAATGTGAGCAGCTACTGATTATTCAGGCATTGTAATGCAGTATTACCGATGTATCATTGCATCACTCGAAATGCACCGGTACACCGGAATGATGACCCAGCAGCAACCTCATTGCACACCATTTTGACCAAATAAGTACATTACTGCACGACTCTAAATAACTGCATTGTTTCTTGATAGAATAGAGTTGTGCAGTTTGGTATTTACCACGTTTTTGCACCATGTTGGTACATACATTATATTGGTAGAAATTTTCATCAGCACAGATTGCCAGCTCATAATTCTAAAATGCTGTTGTGTATGCTGAACTATAGCTTTTTAAGTGTATAGTTTGAGGAGAGTTGTCGTTCAGCACATAGCACCGACAACTTATGTATTATAAATCAGTGCAACAATCGGGTAAACTCTGCCCAGACAATAACAGTTAGCGACACCTGGCCTGATTTATGGAATTAAGCACGAAGGGTTTGCTGCACTTAAAGACAGTGGGAAGAGAAAGCCTTATTTTGGGACACAAGCTAGCATGTTTTGAGGCATTAATGTGACTGGAAAATATTGTCAAATGTAAATGTTCTCTGAATACATTTTCTACGTGGGTTTAGAATGATTTTGAATTGTTTGTAAGAGGAAATGTTTCTAGGACCAGTTTCCAAAGATACTTTGAATAGGGGCAGATCGTGTGTGCTTATTGCCTGCTTCGATTTCAGCTGTCAGGAGCTGATGACGTAGGAGATTTTTTTTCTCCAAAAGCCTCCACTGAGATGTAGAGCAAAGAAGTCATTACCTTTAAGAAAGGTGACATGCCGTCAGGGAGAAAGAGACTTTGACTGAGACAGGCAAAGACACACATAATGAGTCACAGAAGGGGCTGATGACAGCAGATGCCAAAAGGCAAGTAACATACTCCAGCTCAAAGACCTCAGCCAGTGCAGTTTAAGAATGTGATTCAGAGCAGATGAAGCAGAGAGTTAATGCTTGGATTACTTACCGGTAATCTTCATTACTACGATTCTCGCTCTTCCTCAAAGAGTATCTTTATTCAGAGCATTAGCATTATCTACAACTTGCCTAGCTGTCTTCGCTTTCTAATAAAAAGAACCCCACCTCCCCCTTAAATACATCCCTCCTTCAGGAGCACTTCCTGAACCTACTATAGCCCAATCATCAAAAGAACAGATGAAAAGGCTGAGGTAACGGGTGGGAGGCAGGGAGGGTCCTTCCTTGCCACATTCCTTACAGTAGGAGGATATGTCAAATCTTAGGCCTTCCTATCGGCAAGCTAGGGGAAAATAGAAAGAAATACACCACAAGTATACACCCAACTTTAATAGCAAGGAACAACACACCCTAGTGCATAAATATTGGATTGCCAATGGCAGAGAAAAAAATGCAATTCAATAACAGACTATCATTATTCAAAGTGCTGGGAGCCTGAACCAAGAACTCCTGAACCACAGCAGAGTTCATCACCTTGAGCTAAATTAAGTCTTCAATGAGAAATAAACGTAGACGGAGCAGCCCATGTTGCAACAGAGCAAATGTCCACCACTGACACTTCAGTCCATTCTGCCCAGGAGACGGCCATGCCTCTAGTTTAATGAGCTAATACATTGTCTGTAAATTAATTGCCAGCATTCTTGTAGATCAAGGAAATCAATTACTTAATCCATCTAGCCAAAGTTGATTTTGAGGACTTACAAACCCTCTTAGCATGACCAACGTTAACAAAAAGAGAGTCCAATTTCTTGAAAATAGAAGTTCTCCTCAGATATAGAGGAAGGGCCCTTACCACAGCCATGGGTTTCAAAAAAGTATCATCAGAAGATGATCCAAAAAGAAGAAAGGACAATCTCCCAATTCTTATAGAAAAAGGAATTCATTTTAGGCAGGAAATCTGAACCGAGGGACAAATCTACCCTGTCCTCAAACATCTCCAAATATGGATAATGACATTGGGGAGAAACTAGCTCTCCTACCCTCCTAGCTGATGCATATTACACTCAAGAAACAAATGTTATAAGAGAGGAATTTCTCATAAACTTATTTTAAAAGGAGGACCTCGCAAAAAAAGACAAATTTAAAGGAAGATACCAAGAGGGAAAGCAATTCTTCTCCTTTGGCTTAATCAGAAGAAATCCCTTTAACACTCTAAAGCCAAAATACTCTACAGAAAGACAACCCCAAGGGGGTATGATGGCTTTGATTGCCGACCATTGGAGTTTTAGAGTGAAAACTGTCAAATTCTTATGAAAGCCCTGCTGAAGGAATTATAGGATCTTCTCAAGGAAACCCAGTAAATGAGATAAAGATTTCAAAGAACACCACTTATCAAAAGAAGCCCAATGACGATTATTAGATTTCTTAATTCCTTCTCTCCTGGAAGCTTGCAGGAAAAGTGAGACAGGTATAGAAATACCCTTCCTCAATAAGCCCTCCCTCTGAACCTCCAAGCCGACAACTGAAGACATGCTAGGGAAGGATAAGGCAGAATCGTAGACATTAGAAGGGGAGGAAAACCCACTCCATATCTATTAATAGGGAAGGTCTTCCTTGGCCATAATAGTACAACCATCATGACATCCCTCCCTCCCTCCCTCTGAATTTTCAGTCAGACCTTCAAAACCACAGGAAAGGGAAGAATGGGGTACAGAAATGAATTTGCCAGGAATGAAGGAAGGCAACTATCACCCACTGCTTGACTGTTCAGGAATCTGGACAAGAACATTGGGCCTGTGCATTTGACTGATCTGCAAAACGATCTTTCGCTGGAGTTCCGCATCTGTGTCACAGAGCCAAGAAAAGAGAAGGATTGACAATGTAATCCTGAGTGACTGGCTGAACATTCAAGCACTCCTGTATATGTACTGCCTTAAGGGAGAGAATATTCTTCTCTGCCCAACTCAGTATATCACAAATAGGAAGAATCAGACTCTGGCATTTCATTCCAAACTGCCTGTTGATATAAGACTTCACTACTGTGTTGTCTGTTTTGATCACTAGAGCAGAACCCTTGAGCTGGGAAGAAAAGACATGCAATGTCCTCTGAAACACAATCAGGTCTCTTCAATTTGAAGATCTTGTTAACTCTTGAGTTGCCCTGAGACCCTGTCTGACAGATTCCCAAGAACTGCTTCCATACCCCGACTGCTGGCACAGGTTGTTAGAACCAACGGGTCCAGGAGGGAAAAGGAACCCTGAAACAGGGCTGGAATCTCTATCCACCAGGCCAACTAATTCCGTATAGAAGGAGTTGCTAGAAAGCAGCCCTTATAATCCTCTGAGGTGGGGCACCAATAATGCAGAATAGGAATAACCACTTGGATCAGGTGAAAACAAGCCCAAGCAATAATGAATACTGTTCATTCATACAAAAAAAGAAAGACCGAAAAAAATGAAACCCATTTAATTTCATAAGGCTTTATTCGGAACAAAGAACAATGTCCATGAAAGCACATAAAAAAAATAAATACATTTTAGGCAATTTCCAATGTTAAAAACAAGATAAACAGGCAAGGGGTTAAATAAATAATTAAAAAACTCATACTTTTCTTTGCATTGATTGCTTTAAGGACAAAGGTAGCCGTGAAAAAACAAACATCGGGATGATGCAAGTTAAAAAGCAATTTCATTGAGTCGTTTACAGTCCTGACTCCAAATTTCACAAAGATAGGTTTTAAATAAACAATTCTTAGGTGCCTATACAATTGACACAACAGAAGAAAGTGCATAGTGCTTTGTGCTAAAATATTGTCACATGGACAGGGACCAACTGAGTGCTTGTTCTGGAGAGGGAAAGCCACCAAATTGTGGACAATCCCAATCCTTAATTGTGTTAGGACAAACCGATGTGATGCTCTAGTCTCTTGGGTCAGATAGGGTTGATAACCCCCAAATTCATTTAGGCCATTATAGGACACACAGGTGGATAAGTTTCCACTATTACCAAGCCGCCTCTCAGAAAGAAGATTCAAGAAGGACTTCTTCATTTCTGATTTGGATAAATCAGAGGCCCCGTGATTGTCTAATTTAATATCAAGGCCATAGATCTCTTGGAAACTATCTAGATTGTATTTAATCCACGGGATCTTTAAATGGTTATCCATTGAGAGGCAGTCATTGATGATAGCTCTACATAGAGAAGTTTCATCTTTCATCCAAATTGATCGCCATAACATAAGGGGTCTAAGGAGAATCAGATCGGTAAGATGTTGGATGCCGAGTTCTCTATGTACTAGTTCATTGGAGGCAGATTTAGGAAGACACAAAAGTCTTTTTAAAAAGACGTTCTCCTCCACTTGTAGGCTCCAGGCCGGGGCAAAGCCCCAAACCCCGGCACCATACAAAGCGGTAGAGAGGCAACTAGACTGGAATATTTTAAGCATGTCTTTAATCCGCCTATCCCCTAGTTAAGTGGCTAATGTAAACACACCATGCGCACTCTTTGCCATCTTGGCCCTCACATTTTTATGCTCGCTAGACCAGCTGCCATTGTTAGAAAATGTGATACCCAGGTATGAAAATGTTTCAATTTGTTGAACCTTATGTCCATCGATAAAATAAGAAGATGACTTCCTTTTACGCCCCTGTCCACATTCCATGATGTAAGTCTTGGATTTGTTAATCACAAGTTTTCTCCCTTTTATAAACTGTGAAAACCCATCCATCAGGCGTTGGAGGCCTATCGGGGTGCGAGACAATACAACAGCGTCATCCGCGTAAAGTAATACCGGGACTTTGACATCGTTAATTTTTGGAGCATCTGCTACAATGGTTTTTAGGGCGGAATCCACTTGATTAATGAAAAGTGTAAAGAGCAGGCCTACCCTTGTCTAATACCCCGCCCAATCCTAAACTTAGTTGTACACTCACCACGGGTACTGTAACGTACGCAAGTACGTAGTTTGGCGTAAAGGCGTGCTAAAAAATAAACAATACCCTCCGGTGCCCCCATTTCAATCAACTTGGCCCAAAGAATTGCGTGGTCCACCAGGTCGAAAGCACTACTCAAATCTGCAAAGCAGAGATAAATAGTGCCCGGCTTGGCCTGCGTATACTTTCCGATCAACAGTTCGAGATTTAGACACTGTTCGATCGTCCCCCGCCCCTTTCTGAACCCAAATTGACATTCTGCCAAAATGCCATTGGACTCTACCCATTCTTCCAGCCTGACCAGAAGCACCCTACTCATAACTTTTACTGAAGAATCTAACAAGGAGATCGGGCGGTAATTCTTCACATCCCGCGGTCTCCTTTCTTGTATATAGGAATTATGATAGATTCTTCCCAAGTAGGGGGCACCCCATTATAAACTGCTGCGTTAAACATTTTAACTAAAAGAGGGCCCCATAGCTCTGGTACTAATTTATAAATATCAATAGGCACCCCGTCCGGGCCCTGTGCCTTCCCTCCTTTGCTGGCCCTGATGCTATCCAGAAGTTCCGTGACAGTAATGTCCAAAGGCACGATAGGCCAACTGTCCTCTTACAGAGCCATAGCTTTGTCAGAATCAAAAATACTAGAAAAATGAGAAATCCAAGTTTCCCTGTTAACCTTGGATGTTAATTCTTGGACCTTCTCATCTTTAAGGAACGGACAGTTCACTGTGGCCCAAAACAAAGTACAAATATTCGTTTCGGCTGCCTGAGCCAAATTGTCCCAGGCCTCCTGCTGAAGTTCCGATTTCCTTCTTTTTATGTTAACCCTGTAGCTAGCTCTAAGTTTAAAAACCAGGCTCTTATCTCTAGGTTTGGCTGCCATTGCCCCTTTTAACTCTTTGAGCGCAGAAGTACATGCTTGGTCAAAGCACCCCCTTAAGAGGTCTGACTTGCGCTTAACTGAGGTAGTAAGCTTGCAATCAATAACAAAGTTAATTCGAATAAAATGCCGAATAATTTCGGGGGTGACGTCAATATCTTCAAGAATCTCAGTGATTTCAGATAAGCAGCTATTTATAATAAAATCAGACGTCATTTCTGCTTTATCCCCTTTCCACCTTAGTCTTGTCCCGTTAGGTCTATAGGGTTCAATATTCTCAATAAGCCCCAAACTAGATATCCTGTTCTCTTTCCAGAGAAAGGCCTCTATAGTTATACAGTTATGGTCACTGAGCAAAATGCCAACGACTTTAGGGGCCAAAGTCCAGGGCGCAAGGCTAGAGGATATACAAATAAAATCAATCACAGTGTTGGCCCCCCGGCCTGTAAAAGTGGGGACTATCTCACCTAGAACATTTTTCTCATTGGCCAAAATAACAATGTCATATGATGCTAAGAGATTGTTCAGGGACTCCCCATACTGATTGTCTTGGAAATGGAGATCTCCGTCTCCATAGCGATTGACCACCCCACAAATATTAAGGTTAGAGTGGAGGCAAACAGACGTATTAAAATCCCCTGCCAAAAGCAAATCAAAAACAACATTGGAGCCCATTATGATGTCATCCAGGGCGCTTGCTACAGAATTGACCACATGTACCCTGGTGCTATCAAAAATATTATTATAAAAATTAATTAGAAGGATATTTCTACCCTCCTTCTGGGAGAGCCATAAAATCTGGGAATGTGCCCCAACCAGTACATGTTTTTTAACAATAAAAGGGATTTTGACAGAAATCAAAACCAAGAGCCCACCTTTAGCTCTACCAGATGTAGAAGCCGAGGCGGGTAATTGATATGAGACACATCCATTATATCCTTTAAAATCTTTGCACCACGTTTCCTGGAAACAGATGATATCAAAAAGGGCCATAAATTCTGACCACCCCAGACAGTCAGATTTGGACGTTAAACCCGCGATATTCCAGCTAGCAATATGGCAACTGGAAAGTCCAGTTGCCATATTGTTACAGTGATTACCCCGTAAACTGGTTATAGACGGGTAGATGATGCTTTGTCTATCATCTTCCGGCAATTCCTTGTTACATCCCCCTATTTCACCCTCTATACTGGCTATCGTACAGACTGCATGGGTCAAAGTTTCTTTAACTACAGGTTCTAAAGTTGTTACAATGGGTCCTTCTCCTGATATTACAGAATCCTCACAGGATAAAGAAGAAGCCAGACCATATTCCAGTCAATCGTTAGAATTTAAACCACTTAAACATTGAAAACGATTGGAGGTAACCACCTGGAACCCGCTCGACATACTTGACTTACTGGGACCTCTCCCTCTGCCCCACCCTTGATCATTATTAGGCTGGCCAGTATAATGTCTTTAAAAATAACTCAAGGGACGGAGTGAGATACCCTTGTTGTTCGGTGGACGGAAGGCGGCTCTGATCAAAGAAGTGGTTGCAAGATGGGGACTTTTAAAATTGACAATTACACAATCACCCAAAATGTTCTTATGTGAAGTTCCTATCCAGTTGGTTCTGGTGGTGGCCAAAACTGGTCTGCCAAAGCAACTGGAAAACCACATTCTCTGTTAGGCCAGGCCACAGTCTTATTCTTTAACGATGCGTGTGTTTCATGGATACTATCTGGTCCCTCCTCCCTTACTGGTGGGACATTAGTCAGGACTGCCACATATGGTGCGCAGTCAGGTGGTAAATCAGGCTGTGAATAGCCATAACGCTTTGTCTTCACGACGTGAGTACTTGGTGTATTCCCTATAGACAAAGTAGTGGGTATAATTGGGGACACAAGGTTGGTAACCACTACCGTATCAGTGATTAAGTCCCCCATAGGCGGCTTCAATGGATCGCTGGTGCTGCCCTGAGCCGTATTAGCTGATAGCACACAGTTGTTAAGGCCAGGATGGGTTTGCACAAAATCTCCTAGCCGTTTCAGTTCCCCAGAAACAATATCAAATTTGTCAAGTAGGGGTTGTAAATTTTTTTCGAACTTAGCATCAATAATACCTATCAGCAACTCTAACTGCTCAGGTGCTAGTTTCAGGTGGGTATTATTCGAAACAGTATCAGAGTCATTGGTAGTCCCTTTAGGAGTTGGTTCAATGTTTTTTTTTACTTTTACGATTACCCCTCCGTTTAGAAAAAGCAGGCCTACTTACATTTCTTCCAGACCTTAACACCCCCTGGACTTTTGGGGCCGGTGAACAAGGCACCACAGAATCGTTAAGAGTCTCATTCACCGCCAAAGTGGGCTCTAAACCAAAGGATGTCGGCATGATAACGGGGTCTGGGGAGCCAGTAATACAACTAACATCCACAGAGGGGGTAGTCAGAGGAAGAGATGCCTGAGTTGTAATAGGGAGAGGGTCTGAAGAACTCCCCCGTCCTAAGGATTGTCGACGTGCCTTATTAATTTTATCTACCACTTTGACAAGGTAGTTGTCGAGAGTGGCTACAACAGGGCGGAGATTCCCTCCATTAGTTTTAGACATTGTAAGTGCAAGGAAAAATGGCCCTTCCCAGTAAAGATGGAGTTAACTAAATTAAAATATATAAAATTCCGAAAAGCACAATTTATGAAATGAGAAACCCTAACAAAAATAGGGATAACAGAGGCAATCTAAAGACTACCATACAATATTAAAATGAGGGGACAATTACTCTAAGGGCCCAAGATAATATATGGGGAAAAAGTTAGGAGCCTAATCACAATTACCGGATCCGGTACACAGTTCTACATGTCCTCAAAGTTTCATAAGGCGACAGTCCAGGATCCTTGGCCCGGCCCAGCCTCGTCCTGTCCCGGACTGTCACAGACTGCCCCGCCCTTGTCCCGGGCTTCTCCCGCGTTGCTCCTGCGCGCGACTTGCAGTGCGAGAGGCGTTCCGTCTACTTAAGCGCCTCCGGGCGCCCTGGTGGCGTGATTGCTGCGCGCCTCCCTCAGGCTGCTGGGAGAAGTAGTCCGGCCAGTGGCAACAGAGCCGTTCCCCTCACGGCATGGCCGGTAACTGCGGAGCCGTTCCCCTCACGGCGTGACCGGTAACTGCAGAGCTGTTCCCCTCACGGTGTGACAGGTGAGAAGTTGCTGCCCCCAGGAGCTCAAGGCGATCCGTCTACTTAAGCACCTCCGGGCGCGCTGGTGGCGTGATTGCTGCGCGCCTCTCTCAGGCTGCTGGGAGAAGTAGTCCGGCCAGTGGCAACAGAGCCGTTCACCTCACGGCGTGGCCGGTAACTGCTGAGCCGTTCCCCTCATGGCGTGTCCGGTAACTGCAGAGCCGTTCCCCTCACAGCGTGACAGGTGAGAAGTAGCTGCCCCCCATATTCCTTCTTGCAAAGCACAATGACTTGTAAAAGGCAACACGTTTGCAAAGAAAGTTACCATGTCTCCCTGGACTTGAATCCATTCTCTTACTGATGTTTCTTATTTCTTCAGAAGTTGCTCCAAATGGCAGCATAGCTAGCTTCATATTCCTTGGAGCTGGATGGAACATATCCCTCACCTCTGTTCTGAAGTTCGCACCAATCTAAAGAGATTTGCTTCTTGTTGATGGGAATTCAAAAGCCTCCAACTCTGGCCTCTATTCGATGTGCCGTGCTCATCCCTCCTGGTATTGACTCCACAGGTAACTTCACAACAGAATCTTGTTGGTCAACGTTCTATAAAGCAGGCATTTTTAAAGTGAACGAGAAAGCCTTTCTACTGTCAACAGCATAGAAGAGCAAAGAGTGACAGGAAAGTGGTCACAGAGCAAGACAAAAGCACCGACTGAGAGAGCAAAGAGTGAGAGGAAAGCAGTCATAGAGCGTGACCAAACGTAGAGCAACATAAAAGAGAGCAAGCGTTACAGGAAACTGGTCACAGAAAGTTAAAGAGAGAGAGTAAAAGAGACATTAAGTAAATTAGGGCAATTTATGGGTAGCAAGCAAGCTTCACAGTAAATCGATTCAGAAATATTATCCACCTGAATAAATAGTACATGTAATAGGGAGCAGCATGTGCAGAGTAAAGTAATCAGAGCCTGCACTCAGAAGTAGCAGTCAAACACAGAATAACATAAATCGCATAAACAGCAAGCGTAAAGAGGTATCATATAAAGAGTTGTTATGTGGCACTTAATGCAAAATGGAGCATTTTACAGATGGCAATGAAGTGCTGCGTAATGTACTTCACATCCCTGTGTCTGCAGGCGGCTCAGATGAGTCTTGGGGGGAAGGTGGCTTAAAGGGACCAGAGGAGCTGTAGAAGGGTGAGAGGAGGACTGAGCCTGTGTGGGTCCTTAGAGTACTGGGAGGGGTGGAAACGATGAGGCAGGGTGGCGGCGGATAGAGGGGCCTAAGGCTTTATTTGGGGGTGCTACCAGTTCATACCGGGGTGAGAGGAGCCACAAGGCAGCAGAGTACTGAGTGCACCACTGAGACTGTGGTTGTGCAGAGTACGCATAGGCTGGTTGGTACATGGGGGGGGTCAAAGGAGTAAGAGGGAAAAAGTTAAGACATATACTGACCAGAATGAAGGCCGCGAAGTTCGTCTTCAACTCTGCTTCCTGTGGTTGAAGCAAACAGCATCATGGACATAGAAAGGAGACTCTTTGTTACCTAATGAAGGTGAGTATTCCAAAATGGTGGCAGACTCGACTGAAAGTCATTTCTCTTCTGTGGCGGTAGTCTTGGAAAGGTGTAGTCACCCAGTGAAAAAATGCCACCCCAGTAATCTGTGCCACTTAACTCCTGTCTCCGAGGATCATTGGAGACTTTCTATGAGTCTTTTGCGAATAGACTGTTTTACAGCCGTTAATTACATTAGGCTGCAGTAAAAAGTCTACTCCCTCCCAGAATGAAGCACCTCGTACTTGATCATAAAAAGGTTTCCCTTGTGGCTCACATATTTTATACATTATGACCTGGTTCACATCAATATTACATGTCCTTCAAGATATGCCAATAACACATTTTTTTGGGATTTATATTTACCAGATTTTATTTCTTTTTCTTAAATATATATATATCAAAAACTTTTTTTTAAAGTGCTTTTTTATAGCATTTCTTTCTTACAAATACATTATACTTTTCTTACACAATTTTGACACATATGAAAACATAATTCATCATCTAAGCACTTTTTTACAAATTTTTATACACAAAAATTGTAAAAACCATCCTGACACCACCACTTAAATCACACACACCAACCGTTCAAACATACACTCACATACAATTAATTTGTTACCCAAACACTCTTTCTGTATATAAGGTTTAACAGAGAAAAACTCTGACTGAGTAGTAACCACAGAATGAAATGTGGGATTCCACACCAGGTCTACGCGCGTTTCGGTAGGTTTGTACCACCTTCCTCAGGACCTCAAAAGAGTCGCTTTCTGCTTATTGGGTGGATACAGGGTATCCTCCAAGAAATGAGACTATAAATCACGGAGCCTGTTGATATCCAAGGGGATACTCGTGTTAATTTTGGCTCCGCATATAGGAATCTTTATGGCAGTAATCTTTATTCAAACTATTTTCTGGGCGGCTTCACTCTTCCAAGTCATATACAACTTTAGTCTTCAGCTGGATTTCCTTATATTCTGTATTTTCCTAGTCATTGCATGTATTCCTATTATCATAGTTTACTTTATTTTATTGGCCATAATCAGGGGAGATTGTTGTATCTACGACCACATTTTTTCAAAATTGCTGTGTATCACGACAAAGTTGTTTATACCAATCCGCCCAGAGAACACCTCGTACTTGAATAACTCTCAGTATGTATCTATGTCTTAGACACATAGAACAAAAAATCACTGACTTTTGGATAGGTTAGAGTTATACAAATAGCACATAAATCTATGCCTTAAACGCACTGCAAAAGTCAAATCCTACCCCAACAGCCCGATGAGAACAGCAAAAGTAAAGTCATATTGTCGCATCAGATTACGCCGTGTTTGGTGGCAAAGTTGCCAGCACTCACCCGCAGCCTCCTATGCATGCTCTCTGCTGCCCCATGAGCATGAGCTCTAGAGGTAAACAAAAAAAAATAATAATGCCACAAATGAACATTAAAAAAACAAGGAAAAACACATGGAGGAGGTGCAGTCTGCTGGGAGGGTCCAGATCAGCAAAAGATGGGATGAATTAACCATATTCACCAATGAGTAGCAGCCACTTACAAAGTGCATTAACAGGAGCTAATAGAACATGTGGGAGGTTCTTTCAGCCCATGTTCTAGATACAGCATGCCTCGCAGAGACAGCACATGTGCTGTCTAGGCGAGACCTAAAAAGGCGCGCATTGGGAAATGAGACTGTAAAAAAAAGACATGCACCGCGCGACAAGATGAAGGGAGAGGTAACTTTCCGAAACAAGCCCCAGGCATCAAAAAGAAAAAAAGAAAACAAGAAAGAAAAGAGATTTTCGGAGTGCTGCTCAGCTCCTAATGCTCATAGTTGGAAAGGAATGGTCTGCATCAGAAACTAGAACAGGAAGTGCTCCTGAAGGAGGAATGCATTTAACGGGAAAGGCAAGGTTATTTTTAATAGAAAGAGGAAAGAGCTTGGTAGGTTGTCAGAAATGCTAATGCACTGGGCAAATATAATCATACTGTAAGGATTGGGATGAGGAAAGACATTAGCAGGTAATGGTGATGAAGAGGAGCCAAATGAGGATATAGATAAAGATGTAACCTCTACCAACACTTCCTAATCAGGTGGCAGAACTCCACCCACCACATGATACTGAAAGCAGACCACCATGAGCTAGGAAAAAGCAGCAGATCAGCATGCAGTTCATGCTGTCATGCTGCTTACTCGCCAGAGATGTTATCATCAGAATCATCACTGTCAAAATCACAAATGCAATTTTAATTATGGGCCTGATACGGCCATGTTTTTTCTCCTTTTAACATAGAACCCACATTACACAGCAAAGAAAGTGCAGGAATGACTCGGAGGTTCGATACTTAAAAAAAAAAAAAATAAACAATGTACCACTGTTAGGAATGACAAAATGTTCTGCAAAGTTGAGAGGGATGCTTGTGAAGTTCAATAGAGCTAAAAGGCTCACAATAACATAATCAATTGTATTGCTTTCAAAGTATTCATAAGCATAAAGCCGTGAAAGCAAAGTGTTCACTGTACCTGGCTGAACTGTACCAGGCTTGTTATTGTTTTTTTTGTGGGCTACACGCTACAAAATTAATGATCTCTAGGTGCCAGAATCTATTATAAAAAATGTGTAATAAGGAAGTGCAGCAATAACAAAACTTGAAAGGTAGAATGGGGGTTGGGAGTGCACTGCTTCACAGTCCAAGCACAGTTCGCTCCTTTGCATCCTGGTAAATGCAGTACACAGTTCAAACTTACTTAAGAAATAGCTGCAACTTTGGTGAAAAACTCCAGCTAATTTTGAAGTAGGTTTGAACTGTGTACTACATTTACCAGTATGCAAAGGGGTGAACTGTGCTGGGACTGTGAGGCAGTGTGCTCCCAACCCATATTCTGTTTAAAAGGCTTCCTTGAGCCAGCAAGCTGACGCGCTTTGGAGATGCACCTGTGTGCCTTTGAGTGGTACTGTGACCTGAAAGAAACTTGGCAGCATTTTCAGCAACCCCAGATGATTTTTCTTTGCTCTCTAATACTGATGTTCTCTACTGATGACGGGTTCAACCGAGAAACACGTGTCTAGAGATATACAGCAATATCTGCACCACCTTTGGTGAAAACTCCAGCTAATTTTGAAGTAAGTTTGAACTGTGTACTGCATTAACCAGGATGCAAAGGGGCTAACTGTGCTGGGACTGTGAGGCAGTGCGCTCACAACCCCCATTCAAAACTTTAAAGGTGTAGGAATTACTGTTAGAAAGCTAACATGGTATTTGTTGCAAAGGAACATGTTAAGCTCTGGTCTGAAGCATAGAAGAACGTTGCAATGCTTGATATCTGGAGGGTTGGGGGCAGGGTACTCAGCTCCAGATCCGATGGGCCAACTAAAGAGAATGTGCGATCTCCCTTCCACCAGAGTTTAGTTCTTGGCATTTGCAGACGGTCTAGGCTGCTTGACTATAAATTACAGGAAGAAAAATATTATGCTATCTTGTTTGGTCCTACCCCTTAATACAACTTTAAAACTAGGCATTTCAAATATGATGATCTTATGTACAGGTAGCTAGAGCAATAGGTTCATGCCTGTTGATATAAAATGTTTCCCTATTCGAAGAAAAACCCCTTTCCACAATGTTTTGCACGTGTTGCGGACAATTATTCTTTATTATTAGAAATCCACTTGTTAGGTATAAGCACAACAACCCACATGCAAGCCAAGGGCTAGGGAGAGGCAGCCACAGAGAACCACAGAGATCGAGACCACATAGATCGCCAGATGCACATCACCAGAAATGACACACAACAACCAAACCAACCTCTTAACTGATATCAAGATAGTATCCCCAAACGTCAAAGGTCTCAACAGCCCGGTGAAAAGAAGGAAAGTACTAGGACACCTGAGGAAACTTAAAAGTGACATCTATGTACTGCAAGAGACAAGACTAGAAGCCGAAGACATAGAGCGCCTCAAGGCTAGCTGGATAGGCGAAGTAAGAGGGTCAGCAGCACAGAACAAAAAAAAAACGGGGAAGTGACATTAACCAGCAAGAAATCCAAGCTAACACTGGTGAACACGCAGGCAGACACCGAGGGTAGAATTATAGTGACCAGCCTAAGGAGAGCCGAGGAAACTATACATGTGGCCAACATTTACGGCCCTAATACTGACGACAGGTATTTCTGGGACAAGGTAGGAGCACAACTACACACATTACCACTAGGCGAGCTTCTTGTGGTCGCAGGAGATATGAACCAGGTCCTGGACCCAGCCATTGACAAGCACCCGCACAGACCGAGCCAAACATCAGATAAGGGCAACATCCTGAAAAACCTGTGCTCCAAACTTAGCCTCAAGGACCCGTGGCGCCTCCAAAACCCAGACGCCAGAGAATACACTTGTTACTCAAACCCACACAACTCCTACAGCAGAATAGACCACATCCTCATATCAGACACATACACCCATCTCATAGACCACACGGAAATTGGGCCCCGGAGCATCTCAGATCACTCGCACATTAGCCTAATCCTGTCAGGGAAACACAATGAGAAGCCAACTCGCAGATGGCGCTTCAACGACAATCTGCTTACTGACACCTCAACGAGGGCAGAGATTGAGACAGCAATAAAAGAGTACCTGGCAATTAATGACACCCCCGAGATAGACAGGGGCCTGCTCTGGGATGCCTTAACCACATCGCTGCTGTGCATTTTCCCCTCCTGTGCTGTTACTTGAGATTCCCCATTGTTCATGACGAGCTCAGCTCGTCATCAGCACAGCTCCACTCTGCCTCATGACGAGCTCAGCTCGTCATGAGCATGGAAGGGGTTAAAGGCCACCATCAGAGGGACAGTTATGGCCATCAAAGGAAGGCTGAACAAAGACAGGAACAAAAAAATTGCCGAACTAGAAAAAGAAATCAAAAACCTAGAGAACGGACACATAGCTAACCTAGAAGATAGGAACACCCTCACCAGCCTAACTAAACGGAAATATGAACTTAACAAAATCCTGAGTGAAAGAGCAGGAACTTGGATAAATAAATACAAAGCTATCAACCTGTGCACCGCAAACAAAGCAGGGAAAAATCTAGCATCCTATCTTAAGGGGAAACAGAAACAACATTCGATAGAGGCCATCAAAGATAGAAATAATAAATCCCAGACTGCAAACAAGGAGATACTGGAGGTCTTCAGGGATTTCTACGAGAAACTCTACACGAGGGACGAAACCCTACGAGAAGATGGGGGCAAAGAACTCCTAGAACGCATAGCCACACCAACACTATCGGACAAGGAACGAGACATCATTGATCTAAACATAACAGAGGACGAAATAGGGAGAGCCACAGCGAGTCTCAAAGATAACAAGGCACCAGGGCCGGACGGCTTCACGGCCGGCTTCTACAAGCAGTACCTACACATACTCAGGCCCACAATGAAGGAGGTCTTCACGAAGTGCGTCCAGAATGGACGCATGACACCGTCAATGGCGGAAGCCAACATAATAGTAATACCAAAGGAAGGCAAGGACACAAACCAGGCAAAGAGCTTCAGGCCAATCTCACTTATAAACGTAGACTGTAAAATCTATGCCAAAATACTAGCAACCAGACTCAACGCACACCTACCGAAGCTCATACACTGTTCACAAGTAGGATACCTTAAAAACCGAATGTCCCACGACAACACAAGGCTGCTATGCCACATAATAAACCACTTCTCCAAGAGCAGCAACGCAGCGGATATGATAGCCCTAGACGCTGAGAAAGCGTTTGATAGAGTGTCCTGGCCATTCCTTGACCAGTGCATGCTGAAATTTGGGCTTGGCCCCAACTATAGGAAGATGGTATTGGCCCTCTACAATGACCCCAAAGCACGAGTGGTAGTAAACGGAGGGACATCAGAACTACTCCATCTGGGACGGGGGACCAGACAAGGGTGCCCGCTCTCACCAGCCCTGTTTCTGCTAGCGATAGAACCACTCCTAAGCATGATCAGAACTAATACAGACATAGCAGGGATACCAGTAGAGGGAGAAACCTTTAAGCTAGCGGCATATGCAGACGACGTGCTAATGATCACCGAAGACCCAGAGAAATCAATCAAAGCACTGATGGAAACGATAGAACAATATGCCCAGGTCTCGGTATACAAATTAAACAGGGACAAATCAAAGTGCAAACTTCTGAACGTCCATACCAGTAAGACAGTATTAGGCTCGTCCGGCATGACATGGCAACAGAAACCTATCAAATACCTGGGCCTCCTTTTCGAGAGAGACCTTAGATCCAAACTAGAACACAATGAACAAGCCACACTACGCAAAATAAAGGAAAGAGTGGAGGGATGGTCTCCCAAATTCACCACGTGGTGGGGGAGAGTGGAGGCGATTAAAATGATGCTCACACCAATGGTGAATTACATGCTGAACATGCTGCCATTGATAAATACAGAAGACTTCCATAAGAGGCTAGATAAAATGCTGAACACCTTTCTGTGGAGGCGGAAGAAGCCCAGAATAAGCCTACATAAGCTCAGATTGACGAAAGACCTAGGTGGCCTAAACATAACAAACTTCAAAACATTCCAAAAGGCGTGCATAGCCAGACAGGGACTATACTGGCTCACTCCGAGACCGGAATATACCCCGGCGTGGCTAACACTTGAGAGAGGACTACTGAAAGGGATGAACCCCATCGCCCTGCTTACCGCTACCCGTCACCCAGCAATCAAAGACAACCCCATCCTAAGGAACACAAAGACGGCACTCCTAAGTGTTGACAAACTAATGGGGACAAGCATAAAGAATACCCAGTTTGAGTCCATATGGCACAACCCTAAAATAAAATACAGGGATAAGACTTTGAACATGCACTCATGGTACAAGCACGGCATCTCCACAGCGGGCAACCTACAGAAACAAGGCACAAACTTAACCTTCGACACACTCAAGGAAGAACACAACCTAGAGAGCATAGAATTGTACAACTTCCCGAAGATTAAGGTAGCAATAAGGAAAGCGAGCCTGAACGGACTAACACCATCACTCATACAATACGCCACTAATCTTAATAAACTAGGACACCAAGTCGCACACCTCTACAAGGCCCTATGCCCAAAATCCACCAAACTCAACCATAAAGTCACGACCTATTGGGGTACACTAGTGGGTAGGGTGCTAAGTGAGGAGGAGAGGGCTGAGTTTTGGAGATCCACATCCAGGAAAAAGGTTACGGCAACTCTAAACCAGACTAAATTCTGGCTCATACATAAGGCATACTGGACCCCCGCCCGCCTGGCATCCATGGGAATCCGCGACAGTGATTCCTGCTGGAACTGCAATAAAAAAAAGGGTGACCTCGCACACCTACTCTTCCACTGCTCCAAGGTTAGAAAATTCTGGAACATAATTGAAACACTAATAAATGACATCACAGGGGACACCATGCAACTAGACTTCCACAGCCGGGCACTGGGTTTCAGGTCCCCCTCAATAACAACAAAAGAAGACCGCGACCTCATTGACCTACTGCTGACAGCGGCAGTCAAAACAGTTCTGATCAATTGGAAAGACACAGGGAAAGCCACGCCCAAAGCATGGCTGAATTGAGTCACATTCTTACGAGGGGCGGACACCATCACAGCGACACACTCACCCAAAACACACAGGCAGTCAAATATGTGGGAGTCCCTTGACAATTACCTATCGTCGCACAAACCCCCATAGGTAGCACAGCCAGACACCAAAGCCAATAGCTGCCGAGCGCCCTGCCCATCTGATAGTGCAAACACCAGAAACCTGTGCTGCTCCTTTCTCTCTCTATCTCTACTGCGTACGGTCGGGGCGTGGGACCAAGAATGACAATCAATGCAAGACAAGGGGACGGAGGACCCAAACGACAAAGTCGAGCTCGAACGACTGGAAATCGGACTAACGCCAATAAGACTGGAAGCTGAAAGCAAAGCAGACCCCTCCCCCTCCACCCCCCCCCCCCCCGGGCGTTTCTTTTTCCTCTCCTTTCTCTTCCCCTCCTTTTCTCCTCTTTTTTTCTTCCTCCACCCATGTATAGGTTATGCTCCATGTAAATATATACTTTTTTTACAATAAAAAATTACAGAAATAAAAAAAAAAGAAATCCACTTGTTACTTTTTTGCAAACAGCCTTCACTATCTTGCATTGCTATCTTAAGAATCATGTGACACAGGAAATGCAGGAGTTGATGTGGCTAGAAGTGATGCTGTGAGAATTGCTGACTTAGTGCATAGCAAATACGAAGAACTTTACTTCTACTGTGCTCCCTTTGACTGCCTGCAGCTGTTTGACTTCTCTACCCATCAAATAGCCTCAATCTCTTTTGCCACTATCTTAAGAGGCAAGACAGTTTGCATTGTTAAATCATGTTTTCTTTAGTTGGGGAGTGTGATGGAAAATCATGGGGGTTTGTGGCATGAGCCCCGGGGGTACCGTGAAATCTTGCTTGCTGGTTTTGCCATCTTGTGATCTGACTGCACTTCCAGGTCAGAGGGAGGACAGCATGTTGTCAGCGGCAGAGCGAGAAGTGAGACGCGGCGTTTGGGAGCGATGAGGAGCAAAAAACGAAGGACAGGAAGAAGCAGAAGAAGACATCGGTTGCAGGAGTGGCGGGGAAGGGGCGGTTCCACAACTGAAGACGTCGACTCAGATGGAATGCCAGGACGAGAGAACCTCTGGAGCTGGGATTGTCAGTGGGGAGGCGTGATGGAAGAGGCAGCTGTGGCTCCGATATCGAGCCACGGCTTCAGGCAACTGGTGTGGAATTCTATGTGTTGTGTGAGCCAGTGGGTCTGGTCTCACGGGCATGTCACGGGGCTGTGAGGTTGAAAGGCGAGAAAAGTAAGACAGTCCTGGGAGCAGGACTTTCTTGGTGCACTGGGGCTAGTGTTTGATGGTCAAGAAACTCACTGTGACATCCTATTCTGGAACCCTCTTCCTGCTCACAAAAGTGTGTATTTTAGCACCAGTGTGAATCACTTCCTGACCCTTTTTTTGTAACGATAGCAGTGGTGACGTGGTGAAGGGTTAGTCTCCCCTCTGAGGGACAAGGACATTAACAGCCTGTCGCTTTCTTTCCCGAGGGCATCCCGGTCCAGAAGATATTGGAACCCTACTGCTACTGCTACGCCAGTGAAGAAACTGCGGGTGGCAGGAAGACTGGAAAGCCTTGAGAGGACTGTTGTCCAGGCGACTTACCCCATAAATTCTTCAATAAAAATCATTTCAATAGTAAAGCCCCCTGGCCTACTGTCTCGTCCTGTAACAGGGAGAAATGAGAATAACATTGCTACTTTTTTTTAGCTTTGTGCAAAGGTTGGGGAAATTTTAACACCTTGTTTATTTTCTTTGGGGGGGGGAGGCAAAAATGCAACATTATTAGTGGAATGGGAGAGATTATGTCAACAAATTTCATTTCAAGATTGAAGGCTAGTTTTATTCATTAAGACTTTTTATGCCACTTCTGCAAGCAGCTCTTTCAAACTACATAAACTACATAAACAGCACCACAATAACTGTTGCATAATGAGAACTAAACATGCTATATAAATCCAGATCTGAGAATCTACTGCCTCTTTTAATTACTGCTCCTGCATAAGGAAGTGCCTTTGTCTTTGTAATGGTGTTTTAAATGTTCGAAGTATGATCTCTGTGAGAGAATGAATGGAAGCAGTTGTTTATGGGTTGTTACTTTAAAAATCTTTTGGTGTTAAAGTTAATATATACATGCTTTTAATTAAGTAAATGTTTAAATGCCTTATAAAAGTGTACCTCCGACTTGTGCTCATATTTTAAAAAGATTAACTTTCTTTTGTTTGACACATGCGTTGTAATGCTTGTTTTTGAGAAAGACGCACATTTTGAAAGCAGGTTACAGTTTCTATGGTCGATTCTTCTTACTCGTCTTGGGAATATGGATACATCAAAACATGAGGCAACATGGCAGGTAAAGAGGCAATTAAGGATGCTAATGAGAGAAGTATTGATAAAAAGTGTGGAAAGTATGTATCAACCTTTACTGCTTTGGACAAAGCATAGAGTAACATAAGGTTTTGGGAGTGGTGTTTTAGTAGGGCGGGCAGACGGGGATTCATGTAGGCCAAGGCTGGTCAATCCCCCAATATAATTTTCAAGGCAAGGAATGCAACAGAAAATGAGAAGTAGCAGAAATATCAGAGGAAGGGACGCAAGCTCAGGAGGATTGCGAGAGGACTACTGTGCTTACTTTTGGTTCTTTCCCCCAAAAGATAGAGGTTGTCATAAGTATTTTTTTTTAAATTGGCAAATCATAACAAAAGATCCTTGGGTTTTAGAGACAGATAATGGCAACCATTTTGAAATTGCAGCGATCCCAAGAGAAAATGTAGACCCAAAACAGATAGTTTTGAATCAAGATCAGATGGCAATTGTGGACATCAAGCTTCTGCAATACAGTAAAGTGCAATTACAAGAGTGGAGGCATGTTTCAAAGGGTTTGTGAGCAACAAGTTTTTGGGTGGAGAAAAAGGACAAAGGTTGGTGACCAGTGATCAATTTTGGAGGATTGAACACATTTGTGTTGTACAGACATTTCAAAATAGAGGGTGTCCATTTATTGAGGGACATTCTGTTGATAGCAGATTGGATGGTGAAACATATTTTACTGTTCCTTGGGTCTACGAACCGTGCCCTCGCCTTGAATATTTTGCTTTTTTGACCTTCTCCAAAGCACCACTCAGTAAGGTCACTATTGATGGAGCAAGCTGATTAATGAGATTTTGTTCAAACTCACAAAGTTAAACTTCCATAACAAATGTAATTGTATTAATAAGCATGTGTTGAAATAATTAACCAACTTAGTTTTAAAAATGCATACATTCAGAAAAACATGTGGGACTAATTTTTATGCTCTATGTTGCAATTGCAAGTGTGTGGAAAATAATAAACTAACTTTGTCTATTGTCTTTGTCGGTATTAAATGCGGCTGTTTAATTAATGGCATGTGCCTATTTGTGTGCTTATGTTATGTTATGTCTTTTCTGTGGCAAAAGCTCGTGGAGAATCCTTATGGCCTAAAAGAAGAAGGTTAATATAAATGCTGCTTTGTGTGCTTAGCTAGGTAACATAAATTAACGGGTTAATAATTAGCAAAGGAATGGGTAACAGAATGGGTTTCATTTCTCTAATTAATTAATGTTTTGTGTTTGTTTAAATACTAGTTTCCGTGAGAGGCCTTAGGCCTACAAAAGATGGCGTTTTCGAACCCTGTCCAGAAAGGAGCCTTGCACAGAAGTGGAAAGTTTTACCACGTCGACAATTTTGTCAGAAAAATACTGTTTAATAAGTTGTGCTTAATATGCTCATGGAGAATGTCCAAGGACAGGAAGCGGCAAGATTGCCAAGGCAAGGAAGTCATGAACTGTAGCTCGAATAAAAAGATACTTTTTACAAGGAAGCGAAATGACACGAAAGCAAGGGACAATAGGGCTAAAGAAAAGCCCGTACTCGGTTTGAAAATGGTGATGACACAATATGGTCTGACATAAGACAGCCAATGGGAACTCTGGATGGCAAAGAAATATGAGAAGATTAGCTAGTTAGAAAGGTATAAAACCTAGCCCCATGAGCAGGAGGGGTGCTTCTTTCTCCTGTTTCCTGAATGCTGAAGGGCGTGACGTGCTGTTGGACATTTGGCGCACGTAAGGACAGCAGTTTTTAAAGATTATTCTTTCGAGGGGAAGCGAGTTTTAGACAGGGTGTTTAGATTTAGGGAACGGAAACTTTATTTTGCTTTAATTTATGCTGATTAATTTGCCTTTGAAGTGTCAGTCTAATACATCATTTCCTTAATAAAATGTTGTTTTCATTTGCTTATAAAATAAAGATTCTTAATTAAAGTGCTCTTTCTTTGAATAAAAAGTTAATAAAATTTGATTTTTGAAACAACAAGCTGGTCTTGTTTATTCATGGTCTAGTTACCATTAGTTTAATCTATTCGCCTTTGTGACTTAATTAAATGACATATGTTTAAATCCATGGTAAGAAATGATAAACTGCAGTTGTAAATACATTTGTAAATAGTTTGTGAATAGATCTGATTAATTAGGTCACATGATTCAGTTGCTCAAAAATTGTCTCGTTAGTTATGGGCCTTGGTAGTGATTCATGATTAATGGTGAGTATTGTGGAGATAAGTAGCGTGTATGAGACAGTTTTTCATTAGGAGCGCTGGATCAATTACTTGGTAGCAGAGGATGGTTACTATGGTAACTGACATGTTACATGATAATTACATAGGATATATGTCTAAAACATGCTAAGTTTGTTTAGTTGTTACATGTAGTTGAAAGGTTTTTTCCAGCAGTGTGAAAATTACTAGTTGTGCCGGCATGAATAGTGTGACAAGTGAAGTTACACAGTGCATTTGTTCTGTTTCAAAATAGTGATATTGTTATATATCACAAGTGTTGTGGACATACAGCACAAGTTTAGGGATCTTAGGTGTGTTAGGTAGAATGTATAGTGAGGATTGTCTATGAAATTGTAGCTTTTGAGTATAGGGACACTTGTCCTGTTTTAAAACTCACTGTGAAAAGAGTAATAAAATTTATCCAAGCTTGAGTGAAGGGTAAGGAAGCGTTGTCTGTTCTTACTGGCGAGTGAGGATTTTTATTGGCGGGTTAAAGTCCTACCAAAATTTCATGTATAAATGGTTAGGGATTCTTTTTATATGATAGTGTGTATTAGAAAGGTAGGGCAAGGCTACTTGTTTTATCCACAAATTTAAAAATCTAGTGAAAATAGCGTAGTCTATTTCACGTGAAAGAATACTTGAATGATTGAAAAAGCTATCGCTTTATTTTAGAGAAACAGACAAATGGTTTGTTTTTGTGAAGTTACGAACTGAATTCAATTGAAAGTTTTGTAAAAAATGGCGCTGTGAAAATATTTTGTAAAGGAGGTGTCAGTGTCAGAACAGAGCGAAGACAGTGAAGCTGCAGCGGCAGCATACGTCACAGGGATCGCGCTGTGATTGGCTAACATATGTTACAGTATTCGCGCATTGATTGGCTCATGTGACTAGGCAGGCTTGTACCTGATTGGTTCATTCTGAAATTCAGTAATTCTATTGGCTGAGCAGAGTAGTGACGTAACTTAACCTGATTGGCGAGTTTCGCGCATGGATTGGCTGGTGTAGCGGAATAACAAGGAAATATTTACGATCTTTTCGTAGTAAGCAGAATTGTTTAAAAACATGGATTATTATTACATGAAAGAGGAAAAGAAGCCTTCATGGTTTCAGAAATGGAAAAATATTTTTAAAAATGACAAGAAAATTGAAACGCGAGGTGGAAGATTACTTCATAAGTACAAAACACCTGCAGCTTATATGTCAGGTGAATATGGTTATCATACTTGCCTTTGGATGGAGAATTGGATGGAATATACTGCAAATGATGGTGTATTGGCATGGCCGGAAGATGGGTCATTTCACATTAAGGTGTTGAAAAACTTGAGAGAAAAAATGATGACTCTTGTACCAAAACCTAGACCTACACAATTTGAGGCTTTAGCTGAATGGGAGGATGAGATGTTTGAATTAGAACGTGAAAACAGAGGTGTAACAAGAGGCACTAGATTAGACATTAATAGAGAAACTCATGAAGATAGAATGCGACGTTGGAGACGAGCAAAAAATGTGTAATAGTTTGTACCCAGCAAGATTTAGTGAGGAAACAGGTCAAAAGAGTTATGAAAAGAAAAATAATATTGGTGAAGATAGTGAATTACATTTACATTTACATTACATTAGAAGATTCGGTTTTAGAAGAGATTTACATCACAAAATCAAAACCGCCACCTTATCAACCAGTTTGCTCATGGTCTACCCTGAGAATTCCTTCAGAAACTTCTCCAAGTGCTCCTCCTAGAGAAATTAATGATGAGACTCCACCTAGATTAAATCAGAATAATGCAAAATTTCCTGAGAGAGTAGACACAAGAACTAATTTTAGTACATCTGGAGAAAGTAGAAATTATGCTGAAACTCCAGTTCAAGGAAATAGAATCCCAAGAAATGTAATGGGAACAGAAAGATGTGGGGATATACCAAATGCATCAGAATATTTTCGATCAAAAGATGAATTAATACAGCAGTTAACTAAAAGCATGGAAGCGGTAACAGTACCAGTAACAATTGGACCTGTTCTTCCAGTTTTTGATCAGAAGGAAATTAGACATTCAGCTCTGACTGTTCCATTAAACGCAGAAATTCAGAAAGTGGCTGAAAAATTTTATTCAGATTTAACAGAAATTCACCGAGAGAAAAAGATGCCAGACTTAACTTTTAATCAAAGTTTTTCGAATGGTCAAACTCCATCTGTTGCAGGATCTGATTCTGGAACTACAGAAAAGAGCATAAATAAAATAGATTTAACACAGACTCCACAGACCCCAGAACTTAAATTACTTGATGTTGCAAAATTGAACGCGGATTTGGAGGAATTGATTATTGGCACAATTGGACCTGACAGTTTAAAGCTATATCAGGATGATGAATTATTTTTTATTTGTAAAAGTATACAATGGAAACGAAAACCAAGTATGATCAGTTAGAAGAAATTGCTGCTGAATTAGAAATAGATTTGAGTATACAGAAACATTTGCAGAAACATTACAGAGTGGATTTCTCTGAAAAAGATGTTGAGAACATGAACACCACAGGAAGGATAATTCATTTAAGAGAATTAATAGTGTTTCCAAAAAGATTAGGTGAATTAAACAAATGGAGAGTGAAATGGACAAAGAAAAGAGAGGAAGACAAAAGAGAAAGAGGGGAAATAGCACCTGAATTTCCTATGAGAGAAATAGCTGGCGGAGGGTATGTTCATGTTCCATGGACAAGACAGGACATTTTACTCTTTACAAATGATTTTCCCCTGAGTAAGAGAAAAACCTGTGGAATGGTATTGACAGGTAGAGAGATTTGTTACGGTTTCAAAAGTTCTGTGGATTGATCTTGATGGATTCTTTGACATTGTTGTTCCTTCAGATCTTTGGGCAGAATGTAAAATTTCTATAGATTGGCCCAAAGAAGAACCTAATCGAGATAAAGTAACAGGTGCACCTTCACCTGATGTTATAAATCTGTATGATAAAGTGATTGTGTGGTTGAAAAACAAGATTCCCCCAAAAGAAGTAGATTGGGTTAAAATAGACAGAACAAATCAGGAACCAAAAGAATCAGTACATTCATTCTATGAAAGATTACTGCTGGTATTTAAACAATACAGTGGTTACGAAAAATTGAGTGAAAAGGATATGAGCCATTTCATATACAGATTTGTTTATGGCTTGAGACCTGAAATTGGTGAGATGATTAGATCAGGAATAGTCGGTTGGCAATCACTCACAGTTGATGATATTCTGAGAAAAGCAAAATACTGCAGTGATGAGATAGATGCTAAACAAAAGAAGCTAAAAGAAAAACTATGTGGGCACAGGTAAAAGTGGCTGAACAACAAATTGCAACTTTAGAAAACAAAAATGTTCACCAGAATTAAGGGAAACTTAAAGTTAATTTTAATAAGCCAAAATTGATGGGTAATATTGAAGAATTAAAGCAGACACTCCCATGTTTTAATTGAGGCGAAATTGGACACTGGAAGCTCGAATGTAAGAATCCGCCCAGAAATGTTAAAAATACATAATTAAATCCACAGATGCAGAATGAGATAAATCAGCAGCAACAGCTACAGCGACAGTTAAATGAGATAAATCAGCAGCAACAGCTACAGCGACAGGTAGTGAATCAGCAAAGTCAGATTCCACAACCGCCACTTCCAAATTGTGTAAATGTGCAGAGATACAATACAGAAACAGGATTCTGCGGAGGTGAACAGGTAAACAGATCGCCAAGAGTGAATGTGTCGAATGTTTCTCAACAATATTGGCTGAAAGAAAATGAAGGAAGTGAATCTGAAGATTACTTATGACGGTGCCTGAGATAGGAGGAAGAGTGTGTGCTTGGAGCCACTCTTGAGGTGGGAAACAACCGTTACAACGCAACTATTACAACAGACTACTTTTACAACGCAACTACTACGACGCAGGATCCTTTATAACGAATGCCTTTACAATGCTTGACATTACATAGCAGATGCTATTACAACACATGCCATTACAACGTAAGTATAGGTAAGTATACCATTTAATTTAAACATTTATTTAATTCAAAAAAATTCTTTAATTAATTTAATAAATATTAAAAATAAATTAAATAAATTAATTTAAGTAATTTTAAAAAGTAAGTATGAGTATAGGAGTAAATAAATTAATGTAAGTAATTTTAAAATGTAAGTATGAGTATAGGACTATATGTTTTGGGGTACTGAGGTATATGTTTTGGAGTGTTTGGGTATTTTAAGGGTTCAGATATAGTTTTGGGTTATGGGGTACAGGGGTAGTTTTAGGGTTTAGGGATAGGTATGGCTTTTGGGGTACAGGGGTATTTTTATGGTTCAGGGCTAGGTTTGGGTTATGGGGTACAGGGGTATTTTTATGGTTCAGGGCTAGGTTTGGGTTTTGGGGTACAGGGATATTTTTAGGGTTCAGGGCTAGGTTTGGGTTTTGGGGTACAGGGGTATTTTTAGGGTTCAGGGCTAGGTTTGGGTTATGGGGTACAGGGGTATTTTTAGGGTTCAGGGCTAGGTTTGGGTTTTGGGGTACAGGGGTATTTTTAGGGTTCAGGGCTAGGTTTGGGTTTTGGGGTACAGAGGTATTTTTAGGGTTCAGGGCTAGGTTTGGGTTATGGGGTACAGGGGTATTTTTAGGGTTCAGGGCTAGGTTTGGGTTATGGGGTACAGGGGTAGCTTTAGGGTTTAGGGATAGGTTTGGGTTTTGGGGTACAGGGGTATTTTAAGGGTTCAGTTTTAAAAATAGTACTTTAAATAAATTAAATTAATTAATTTAAGTAATTTCAATATTTATTAAAAAAAGTTCTTAAAAAATAAAAAAAAGTAATTTTTACCCCTACACTATCCAGCACTTACCCTACTATTACACCCCCCTGGAGTTAGAATAGTAATTGTTACCCCTACATTATCCTGCACTTACCCTACTATTACCCCCCCCCCCCTGGAGTTCGAATATTATTTTAAAACACCTACACTATTAAAAAATATATATATATATATATTTACAAATACATTAATAAAAAATTAATTAAATAAATACAATTAAGTAAATATTTATTAATGACATTTAAAAAAAATAATATACTTACCTATACTTACGTTGTGATGGCATGCGTTGTAATAGCATCTGCTATGTAATGTCATGCGTTGTAAAGGCATTCGTTGTAAAGGATCCTGCGTTGTAAAAATTGCGTTGTAATGGTATGCGTTGTTAAAGTATGCGTTGTAACGTCATACATCCTCTTGAGGTAGATCAGTCTGGTCCGTTTGTAAATGATAAAGTGAATGATGTAGAAATCACTTTTCTAGTGGACACAGGTGCTACCCGTTCTACTGTTAGATTAGTGGAAATAGAAAACCTACCTCTCTCTGGGGATTCGATCCAAGTAGTTGGCGTAGCTAATCAACAGATTAAAACAGATTTGACAGAACCAGTTAATGTTGAAATTGGTAAATTTAAAGACAAACATAGATGTGTAGTTTGTGATAGAAGTCCTGTAAACTTGTTAGGAAGGGACATTCTTTGCAAGATGAACTGTAAAATATATTGCTCACCGGATGGTATTGAGCTTCAAACCCAAGATGAAGATGGCCTTTTTAAATTAACATGTTAATGGTTGAAGCAGAATAAAGTAAATTATTTCCTGTTTTTGACAAAAATGATTTACCTGAAGAATTAAAAGAGACAGTCAATGCTAAAATTTGGGATTTAACTGGAGACGAAATGGGTTTAATGAAACATGTAGACCCAGTAAAAATAACAGTAAGACAAGGAGCAAATTATCCAAACATTCCTCAGTATAAAATGAAAGCAGAAGTTATTGAAGGTGTCATACCTGTAATTGAATCATTTATAAAACAAGGTGTTTTAAAAGAAATTGAGAGCAGTCCATGTAATTCACCAATTATGGGAATCAAAAAGCCAAACAGAACTTTCAGGATTGTTCAAGACCTGAGAAAGGTTAATCAAATAGTTGTTCCATGTTGCCCAGTCGTACCAAACCCAGCGGTAATTTTATATCAGATTCCGCATGATGCAGAATGGTATACAGTTATAGACCTTTGTAATGCATTCTTTCCTGTTCCATTGCATCCAGAAAGCCAACAAATTTTCGCGTTCAGATTCCAAGAGCGTATTCTAGCATGGTGTTGTATCACTCAAGGGTATACAGAAAGTCCATCTATTTTTAATCAGTTGCTAAAGAAATCCTTGGAAAATCTAGATTTGCCTGGAAAATTGTCAACTGTGTGACAGATACCATTACTCTTTTGAATCATTTGGCAGATGAGGGACATAAAGTGTCTCCTGCAAAATTACAGTTTTGTAAACAAGAAGTAAAATATCTTGGTCACAGGATTGCAAAAGGAATTAGACAAGTGACAATTGAAAGAATAAAAATGATCCAAGCAATGCAACCTCAAAAAACATAAAGACAGGTCAGAATGTTTTTAGGAATGGTAGGTTATTGTCGTCAATGGATTAGTGGATTTTCAGTGATTGCAAAGCCATTGCAGAGACTGACAAAAGCAGACATAAAAGACCCGATTACCCTAACAGAAACTGAGTTAGAGGCTTTTGAGCAGTTAAAAAGAAGTTTGTGTGAAGCTCCAGCATTAGGAATGCCAGACTACGAAAAGGAATTTGAGCTGTATTGCAGTGAAAGGGAAGGATGTGCATTATCAGTTTTGATTCAAAGACATGGGAAACTGAGAAAGCCAATTGCATATTTCTCAGCTGTTCTTGATCCTGTTGCAAAAGCATTACCAGGTTGCTTAAAAGCAGTAGCTGCAACAAGCGTGAGTCTGGAACAAAGTGAAGGGATATTAATGGTGTTTCCTGTTAAAGTATATGTGCCCCATTCAGTTGAGATTCTCCTCACTAGAAGCAAAACTCAACATTTAACAAGTAACAGATTGACAAAATATAAAAAAGTTATTCTGGGATCAGATAACGTTTCAATTGCTAGATTTTGTGAATTTAAATCCTTCCACATTATTACCTGGTGGTACTGTGACAGAAATCAGAAACGAAAATGACATTGATCATGAATGCTTGCATGTTTTAGAATATTGTACCAAGCCTATTCAGGACATTAAAGATGTTCCATTAACTGAATCAGATTTTGTTTATTTTGTTGATGGTTCATGCTTGAGAACAGATGAATTCCTTCTGAGTGCATGCTATTCTGTCTGTACAGTTGCAGATGTGGTTGAAGCTTCTTTGTTTCAAGGGACTTCGTTCAGCTCAAATAGCAGAATTGATTGCTTTGATTCGTGCATGTGAAAGAGCAACAGGGTTGAATATTACCATAGTGACTGATAGTCAGTATGGATATGGCGTAGTTCATGACTATGGCCAGCTCTGGTCTCAAAGAGGTTATTTAACTTCTGCGGGAACACCTATCAGGAATGCAAAATTGATCAAAAGGTTCATCAATGGTATTCAGCTACCAGAGAAAATTGCTGTAGTAAAATGTACAGCACATAAAAAGGGAGACGATTACATGACTAAAAGGAAATGCACATGCTGATGAAATCGCAAAAGTCTGCGCAAACAATAATATATCTCCATTAATCGGGAAAAAGACAATGAACATGTTTTGAACTCACTTATGCTAACATCTGTAGTTGAGACATGGCAAGGAGTAAAAGATTTACAAGATGAGGCAGATGATGAGGAAAAAGACACATGGTTAAAAGCAGGTTGCAGACAGCGAGAAGAAGATGAGATTTGGGTTTACAAAGATGACAGACCAGTAATGCCAAACTGCATGATTGCTGACATGGCACCAATGTATCATGGTCCAGGACATTTAGGAAGAGATTCAATGATCAGGTTGTTTAGGCAGACATGGTACAATCCAAAATTCAGAATAATTGCAGAATCTTTTTGCCAGAGATGCTTGATCTGCCAACAGATCAATCCGAACAGAAAAACAGTTGTAAGCTTGGGAACCATAGGACGGGAGGGTGGTCCTTTTACCAGGTTACAGGTGGATTTCATTGATATGCCTCCTCATAACAGATTAAGATATGTCTTGGTGATAATATGTCTGTTTTCGAGATGGGTGGAAGCGTTCCCAACTCGTCACAATGATTCGGTTACTGTGGCAAAATTGCTTTTAAGAGAAATCATATCTAGGTAGGGATTTCCGGTGACGGTCGAAACTGATCGTGGTACACATTTGTACACATTTTGAAAACAGACTGTTACAAATGATTTGTAAAGCATTCGGTATAAAACAAAAGCTACACTGTGCTTACAGACCAGAAGCATCAAGTGTTGTTGAGCAAGTCAATGGTACAATAAAGAATAGGCTTGCGAAAATGTGTTTGGCTACAGGAATGAAGTGGACTGATGCACTTCCACTTGTTTTGATGTCTTTGAGAAGTACTCCAGATAGAAAAACTGGTTTAAGCCCACACGAAATACTCATGGGCAGAGTCATGAGACAAGCATTTGTTCCAGTTGATAAAGTACTAAGTATAAATGATAGTGCAATTATGGACTACTGCAAAAACCTTTCTGACGTGGTGACTTCTGTGTTCCATCAGGTGGGAACTGAAGTACTTACAAAGGAAAAAGAACAGGCTCATGATCTATTACCAGGAGACTGGGTGAGGACAAAGGTTCATTGAAGAAGGAATTGTCTGGTACCCAGGTGGCAGAAGGCAAGATAGGTGATTCTTGTCAAATCAAATGCAGTAAAGTGTAGAGGTCTGAAGAGGTGGATACATGCTAGTCATACCATTCGAGTACCACCACCTGAGAATCCTGACGAAGAAGGTGATACAACAACTGATTCAGATTCTTAAGAAGAACCTGAAAGAAATCCAGATCCTGAAGATCGACAAGGAAGTCGACATCTGGAAGATTCAAATGCGAATGAGGCATTGAATGAAAAAGATCTAGAAATTGTGATACTAGAATCCGAAAATGATGAAGATATGCTAGAAAAAGAAGCAGAAAAAGAGTCTGAACAAGAAGTGAATCAAGATCAGGAGAGTATTGAAAAGCAGACTGGAAGCTCTGGAAGAAGGAACGAAAATTCTGAAACTGGTGGATTGGAAATAATTGAAGAAGAAGAAGAAGAAGACAAATTGCCAAGTACCAGCTATAAGGATGATGTTCCTAACAGAGTGAAGCTGCCGAGTAAAGAAGTACCTGAATCTAAAGCTGATATCACAGAGAGCGAAACAGATGAAAGTGATGATGAATCCAATGTAAAAAAATCAAGAAAAAGAGCTTGGAAAGTTGAGTGCAATAAAACTGAACCAAAGAAGAAACTCTCAAGAAAAGGAGATAATTGACCAAATGAGAATGAGGGTCTGAAATTTAAATTAGTGAATAAACCAAAAGAACAGGTTAATGAAATTTCAAGTCAGAAAGGTGATTCAGATAAGAAAAATGAAGCAGAAAAGAAAATAGAAGTGATTAGCAGTAGAGCAAAGAGGGTGTTAAAGCCTAATCAAAAATATAAGTCACCTGAATGGACCTACATCATCATTCCACCAGTAGTGGAAGTGAGCAGTAGTAGCCAAGAAGATATTGATGACACAAGATAATGATTAAATGTGTTTTCATATAAGGTTGAAATTTGTAGGTGGCATAAGGTCGAAGAAATTGTGTTAGGTGATATAAGGTCGAAGAAATTGTGTTAGTTGGAAGAACACATTGATGTAAGACGTAAGGTGGGAGAAAAGCTGTTAGAGGATTCTTTAATTTAAAAAAAAAAAGTAAAAAAGGAGGGTGTATATTTAGTGATTTTTTAATTTTTGTTTTTGTTTTTTTGAAAGGCTCTTGTCTCAAAGTAAAAGATGCCTAATACTAACAGCAATTCGAGATGCTCTATTTTAAAAAGATGTTGCAAAATGTCTTCTATTTGTGTGATCTTAATAATTTTGGTTTGGCTAATTATAGTTGTCATTTTTCCTTTTGGGATTGACAAAGAAATGTATAAAGCTAATATGACTAGTAAAGTTGTGGCTAATCAAGTTATTCATGATGTAGTTGGTAAGACTAATAGAGTCATTGAGCACAAACCAGAGATCCACCAAGATAGATCTGTTGGTGATTTTTCAAGTAATACCTTTTCTAGACTTTTATCTGAATATGTTAAGGTGATGAATGTGAAAGATTGTTACATTTGTGTGAAACTACCTGCTTCTGTTTCGGAAGGGGTAACTTATAATATGCTTCCTCTTACTTATGGCATCACTTGTAGTGTAATAGCTAGTTTGTTTTATCGGACAGGTCGATTGGAGTATTATTACTCTAATTATGATGAGATTTTTGCAAATTTAAAGATTGACAATAGTCTAAATAAACTGAAACATGCCAAACAGATGAGGGAATTTTTATAGTGACTAATGAACTCACATTCGAGTATGCTTTTAGAAACAATTTAACATGCAAATTGAGAACTGAAGAAAAGTCTCTCTTAAACATGGTTGAAGAGAGAAGAGCAATTTATAAAAGAAACGAGATGCTGAAACAAACCAAATCTAAGTTTTGGCAGAGTGAGGATGAAAAGCTTAATGCTAGAAATGAAAATGTTGCTATACAAATAGATAAACCTGTTAGTGGAAAATTGTGCATAAGGAGAGATAATATTCAATTTGATAATTACTTTGTGGGTGCTAGTCAATGTGAAGATACCTATCGTATCTTAGGAGGGTGGGGATTTAAAGGAGGCAAAGATCCAATTTTCCCTGGAATTTATTTTGTTTGTGGGAACAAAGCTTACTTCAATCTCCCAGACCACTGGTATGGGACTTGTTATATTGGTTTAGTTTTTCCAAAGATTTTTCATATAGTTAGAAATTCAGAAGGCTCATTTGAAATTGGCAAACACCTGAATAGGTTCAGGAAGGAATGTTTTTCAGAAATAATGGGAGATATATTTGGTGCAATTATACCTATGGTGGGAATAATCCTTATTGCAAATAAAATCAGAAAAGTGTTTACAGCTGTGGACAGATTGTCAACAGATACTGTAGGTGGATTTCAATTAGTTGATACAGAACTTATTGCTATGAGGTCAATGGTAATGCAGTACCGTCTTGCTCTAGACATTCTGCTTGCAAAAGAGGGAGGAGTTTGTGGAATTTTACATGTCTAGCATTGCTGTACATACATTCCAGATAAGAGCCAGAACATAGAGATGTTTATCAAAAATATTACTGAATTACATACTGAGATAGAACCTTTAGAAGATGAACATTTTTCAGAACGTTTGAGTAAAAGATTTGCAGCAATCAGAAACTGGTTTCAAGAGATTGGTAGTTCAATCATTGGTAAGATGCTTTATCCTGTAATAGTTATAGTCATAGTGACACTTTTGTTAAAAATTAGTTGCATGATACACAAGAGAAAGAAATATGTAAAGGAGAAGAAAAGAATTTATAAGCTCAGAAAAGAATTAGAAAAGGAAATAGAACTAGAAGAGTTTCGCAGAGCCCAATATGAGAGTTGTAGACAAACTGCTGAATCAAAGGTTTAGAAAAACTAATACAGTGTATGTTCAAAACATGTTCGTAAGATTAAAATTTTGCTGAAATTTTTGGGTATAGTTTGGTGATTATGAAATCACCAGATGACAGAGTTGATGGAGCGAGCTGATGAATGAGATTTTGTTCAAACTCGCAAAGTTAAACTTCCATAACAAATGTAATTGTATTAATAAGCATGTATTGAAATAATTAACCAACTTAGTTTTAAAAATGCATACATTCAAAAAAACATCTGGGACTAATTTTTATGATATATGTTGCAATTGCAAGTGTGTGGAAAATAATAAACTCACTTTGTCTATTGTCTTTGTCAGTATTAAATGCGGCTGTTTAATTAATGGCATGTGCCTATTTGTGTGCTTATGTTATGTTATGTCTTTTCTGTGGCAAAAGCTCGTGGAGAATCCTTATGGCCTAAAAGAAGGTGGTTAATATAAATTCTGCTTTGCGTGCTTAGCTAGGTAACATAAATTAACGGATTAATAATTAGTAAAGGGGTGGGTAACGGAATGGGTTTCATTTCTCTAATTAATTAATGTTTTGTGTTTGTTTAAATACTAGTTTCCTTGAGAGGCCTTAGGCCTACAAAAGATGGCGTTTTCGAATCCTGTCCAGAAAGGAGCCTTGCACAGAAGTGGAAAGTTTTACCACGTCGACAATTTTGTCAGAAAAATACTGTTTAATAAGTTGTGCTTAATATGCTCATGGAGAAAGTCCAAGGACAGGAAGCAGCAAGATTGCCAAGTCAAGGAAGTCATGAACTGTAGCTCGAGTAAAAAGATACTTTTTACAAGGAAGCAAAATGACACGAAAGCAAAGGACAATAGGGCTAAAGAAAAGCCCATTCTCGGTTTGAAAATGGTGATGACACAATATGGTCTGACATAAGACAGCCAATGGGAACTCTGGATGGCAAAGAAATATGAACAATATTGAGAAGATTAGCTAGTTAGAAAGGTATAAAACCTAGCTCCATGAGCAGGAGGGGTGCTTCTTTCTCCTGTTTCCTGAATGCTGAAGAGCGTGACGTGCTATTGGGCATTTGGCGCACGTAAGAACAGCAGTCTTTAAAGATTATTCTTTCTAGGTGAAGCGAGTTTTAGAAGGGGTGTTAAGATTTAGGGAATGGAAACTTTATTTTGCTTTAATTTATGCTGATTACTTTGCCTTTGAAGTGTCAGTCTAATAAATCATTACCTTAATAAAATGTTGCTTTCATTTGCTAATAAAATAAAGATTCTTAATTAAAATGCTCTTTCTTTGAATAAAAAGTTAATAAAATTAGGTTTTTGAAACAACAAGCTGGTCTTGTTTATTCATGGTCTAGTTACCATTAGTTTAATCTATTCACCTTTGTGACTTAATTAAATGACATATGTTTAAATCCATGGTAAGAAATGATAAACTGCAGTTGTAAATAAATTTGTAAATAGTTTGTGAATAGATCTGATTAATTAGGTCACATGATTCAGTTGCTCAAAAATTGTCTCGTTAGTTATGGGCCTTGGTAGTGATTCATGATTAATGGTGAGTATTGTGGAGATAAGTAGCGTTTATGAGACAGTTTTTCGTTAGGCGCGCTGGATCACTATCATCATCCGTCCATTCCTTGTCTGCACCTTCATCCTCAGATGAGCCTGTATGATCTGACATTGAGAAAAATCTATCTCCTTCAGGGTCTTTACTGAGCCCACTAGGATCGCATAAGTCCCTTGAGCCAGCTCCTTGAGCTGCCAGTCCTATAGGAGCTTCCCCTTTGCTGGGAAAATTTAAGTTTTGCTGAGTTCCCATACTCTGGCCCTCCGAGTGCGGGACTACAGTTCCCATAATTCCCCTACTTGGGGGAGCCACCATGGTGCTGGATTCCGTTTTCCCCTCTAAATCAGCCTCAGAGATACTTCCACTGTCCCCATTGTGAGCCTGCGAGCAAACCACAAGCTGGGACTTACTTCGATCTTGGACAGGCACCTGCTGATTCTCTTTAGACGGATTCGAAGTAGCAGGGGCGCCTTAACTCAGTTCTGCCGAGTCTGTATCCATATTACTTGTGACTTTTCCAGCGACTACCAGCTCCTGCTTACTAGTCCTCCCGCTTGCGGGAGACTCTGCTTTCTTGACTTTCGCCGCCTGCGCCTTGAAGAGCGCTGAGAGCGTCTGCTTCCCTTTGCCCATACCAGTAGCAATCAGCTGAGGATACACACCAGCCCCAGCCGCCATCTCTCACGTTCCACGACTAGATTGTAGCTCTTTTCCTCTGCTACAGCCTTTCCCGGGGCTGACTGACTGCGTGATTGGAGGCAAGTTTTCGAATTCTTTGGCGGTGCTTTCAAAGCCATAGCGCAATGCAGTCGCTGAGCCGGTCCAGAGAAGCCCAAACAGTGCGGCAGAAATCCCAGCTAGGCTGTACTACAAGGTAAGTCTTTTTGGAGCAATATCAGTTGCCAAAGCATAACGATCAGCTTTGATTTAATGTTCTAGGGCTTTCTATCACTTTCACCTCATTCTCATTGAATAGCCTTGGGAGGAGTTATCCAGGAGAGCTCCCAAAAGCCAGCTCACTCAGCCGAATGACCGGCCGCCATCTTGCCACCCACATATTTCACTGTTCCAGTGAATTTAGAAAGTCACTATTATCTTTGGTTCAGATGGAGAAATCAGCTTTACCCGTTTCAGTGTTTCCACTCGTAGTGTTCTCGATTCAGAGGTGTTTCACCAAGGTACTGAGATCAGTAGTACATTATCAAAGGTAAAGACAAATTTGATTAATCCTATATTTGAGCATATTCTCTTGATGCACAATTCAAGGAAGTATTGAACATTAGTTGTTGACAGCGAGGGAGGTGTTGGAGAAATTAGGGTATATTTTAAACAATAAATAATCAATATTAATACCATCAAAGGAAATGGAGTTTCTAGGATTTCCTATAGATACAGCGCAGTTAAAGATGTTATTAGCAGGAAAGAAAGTGAAGCTGGTAAGGAAAGAAATAAGGAATGTATTATGGAAAGAGCTTTAATCTTTAAGAAATTTGGCAAGAATGACTGGCCTTTTATATTCAATAATACATGCCATTTTCTGGGTCCTTTACCTTATTGAGTTTTAAAGAGAGTGAAGTGAGAAGCTTTAAGAAAGGGCTTATGATTTAGAGGCAAGATAGGTTTGATGTTAGAAGGTAGAAAATTTGGAAGCATGGAACTGTAAAGCAATAGATGGGTGTGCACCATATTTTGTTTTAGAGATGGATGCAAGTTAGGGGGTGTGGCCGCATCGGCGACCGAAATGGCCGCCTGGAGCTGAAGCTCCGCGTAGACCCCGCGCGCCATAACTCAGAACGGCATCCAACCATAATCAACCCCAGCACAAAATGGAGAATTTTTGACCGGAAAGTATGCAGAAACAGCGGGCTGAGGACCGCAGCTTGAATTGAGCTCATAAACCCAATATCGGCTGCGGAGTATGCCGAGACCCGGCTGACGAAATGGCGATAGCCGGTCGCGAAACCATCCCAGGCTGGACCAAGAATAAAACCACCTTACTGGCGTAATCCTGGTACTAGAGCGGTCCCTCAAGAAACCAGATGGCGGGCACCTTCTTGATTCTTGAAGGCGACCCCACCTGACCGCACCGCCCAAACCGGGGTCCGACTGCGAGGCTTCGGCGCCGGGAGCAGTGGTGAGGCGAAGCAACATTTGGTAATGGCCCGGGTGCGGCGCTGTAGTGATGCACGCCGAGCCCTCTACTATTGATGGGGAGCCAACGAAGCCTTTAAAAAATCACCCCCAGAGCTCCTCTACGCATCGGGTATTGTGAGGTTGCCAATCGGATTCGCAGTAACCCCTAAGCCTGGGGAAGACATTCCCCAAACGTTTGGCCATCCAGTACTGCTTACAATGGCGCAAGAAAGGCATGACACAAATTCCCAGCCCCCGGCTTCCCATTTCACGGCGTTTAGAACCGACGCAATCTGGCAGACTCTATTGAAAATTGGGCAGGTGTAGCGCAGGTTGGATCCCTCCCAGCACCGTGAATCGCCTACAGCAAACTGGGCAACTGGCTCTGAGGAACCGATCATCTGGGGCACCGGGGCACAGCCAAAAAACGGAGGAACTTTGCCACAGTAACTGGTGAGTGCCCTTCCCCCCATTACCCCATTACCCCAACAGTGAGATGTGTGAGTGCTTCAAGACTTTAGGAGAGGGGGGAGGAGCATGCCATAACACTGCCTGGAGCACAGGAGGGCCAGAAATTACCCAGTCCAACACGCATATACCTACCTCTGGACGACAACAGCCAACTCAGGGCGACGCCTTTTCCACTAAACTTGTGCACACGCTACTACACGCTACTACAAGAGGACTGTGGGAGTGAGAACAGCAACTTCCTTGAAAGAGAACCCTGCACTGCACGGTGGGGTGGACGGGTGGATGGGTGCTCGGTGGTTGGGAATGGTGCGCAAAGACCCTAAGCAGAAAACACTGCACTTTGAAGCCCTGGCAAAGACAGACAACCGTCAGCCCACAGAGATGGCCACAGAGGTGGCCGCTGGAGCCACTGGAGGTTCTGCATCCACAGATAACTCAGCCTGGTTGTTAGAACTACGCTCTGGGTTTAACGCGCTAGATACCAGATTTCATGCACTAGACTGACGCCATGATGGACTGGGAGAGAGAATCGATCGCCATGACGCCAGACTGGATACTGTGGAGGGTCGTTTATCTGACCTGGAAGATGGGGCAGCTCAAACTACCAAGCAGGTAGAACGACTGGAATGCATACTGAAGATAGTTACTACAAAGAATGAGGACTTAGGATCCAGAAGTCGGCGCAATACCATCCGAATCATGTGAATCCCTGAATCGACCAAGACCGGAAGACTAGACCAATTCCTGGAGCGCCTACTGACGGATTTGTTCGAGACAGAACATTTTACAAGCACCTTTACCATTCAAAAAGCTGACAGAATACTCACTCCCCGTCTTAATCCAGGACTTCCACCAAGACTAATCATGGCACGCTTGCTGAACTTCAAGGATAGAGATACGGTGCTTTGACTTGCCAGAGAAACGGGGACATTGACATGGCAGGGTTCCAATGTTTCATTCCATCTGGACTTTACTGCATTGGTGCAAAAAGCCAGGCGTAAGTTTGTAGGGGCCAAAGTAGCGGTTAGGAAATTAGGTCTAGGCTACAGCATGCTTTACCCTGCCCGGCTCAGAATGGTTGTAAACGGCAAGGCAAAAATGTTTGACAATCAGACAAGGTACAGAACTTCACTTGTGGCACAAAAGGATGGTCCTCCCCTGGGGGATCTTCTCAAGAGGTCCTGTTGGGACTTATTCACAGCAAGTTAGCAGCAGCTACCGGGCAAATTAACAATATGAAGCAGCGAACATTGTTGGTCTAGTCCTGACGGTAACCATTATGGGTATAGATTCTGGCTAACGCTACGAATACTTGTTCATGAACATTGTCATTGTAAAAGAGGGGTAAACTTTAATTCATCGCTCTGTGTGCGGGGTCCCACGTGGCATTGAAACCCCCTTGTGGAAACATGATGATACTGATTTGGAGAGAATTGCCATGTTGGCGTTTTGCATGGCAACAGTTCATTAGAAGGGATATACGGGTATCACCTGACGGGCAGCCGCCAAGTGAGGGTGGGGGAGGGGCACAGAATTAATTTGTCATTTATCTGACGCAGGTTTAATATTGCACTTGATAGATTGTTGTATCATTTTATGGATGCAGGAACAGTTCACAAGCACATAATTCCCATTAGGGGCCCACAAGATAGAAACACAGGGCGCGCTAATATTACCCTACTGACATGGAACGTCCGTGGTCTGAATAGCCCTAAGAAATGTAGATTACTACTTCAGTGTATGCGTCAAGACATGGCAGATATAGTATATCTTCAGGAAACACACTTATCACCTTCGTCCCAGTCTAAATTTGCGTCTACATGGGGAACTCATCAGTATTTCTCCAACTACAGCTCATATGCCCCTAGGGGTGGCCATATTGATTAATCAAAGAGTGCCGTTCACACCCATAGCCACGATATCCGACTCAGGTGGACGGTTCTTGATAGAAACAGGAAGACTAGCAGGCCACAAAATGTATCTGGTTAATGTGTATGCCCGAAACATTGACGACTTTGCCTTTTATAAACAACTGCAGTCACACATGGACAGGCTGTCGACAGACCACAAAGTACTGGGAAGGGATTTAAACATACTACTAGACCTGCTCCTGGACAGCACTGCAAAGGCTCCATCTACTAAACTCTGCTTTCACAAGGTACTACAAGACCTGTGCCAGGATCATTACTTAGTGGACACATGGATATATCTGAACCCTACTGACACTGAATACACTCATTACGTGCAACAGCACAGTACATGGACGAGGTTCGACTACTGGCTGATCACCAGACCAACCATAGCATGGGCCAAAAATGTGAGACATTTACCCTGCACTCTGTCTGACCATTCCCCTGTATCTCTTTCATTACACTTTCTGGCAGAAGGTTGTTTAGAGAGGAAATCGAGATTCCCCTTCCTGGTGCTGAAAGACCCAGTCTTCAAAGACGAATTACAAACAGCAATAGTGGATTACTTTGCTAACAACGTTTGATCTGTCTCAAGGCAGGCAGTTCTTTGGGAGGCCTTTAAGGTGTGTATGAGGGGGGTATGCATCTCCACACACACTGGAGTATTGAGAGAGTTAAGGAGACGACTCGCCAGATTAGAAGAAGACCTACATTTATTAGACAGGAAAAACATGACAGGAGATGCTCGAGACAGTGCAAAGTACATGCTTTGCAGAAAGGAGATATTGGCAGAATACACAGACACAAGCTAGTCCAGAAGTGCTATATCTAGGGAAATATGCCACAGCTCGCAGGTATGGGGAAGGGGAAAGGCCAGGCCGCACCTTGGCGAGGCTACTCAAGCACCGTTATTCTTAGAATTACATTACCAAGCTGCGTGATGAAGAAGGGTGGATTATGATGGGGAATCACGCCACTGGGCGCACGCTCTTGACATATTGCACAGATTTATTTGTAACTCAGTCAGAAGCCAACATGACTAGAGTTGGGGAGTACTTGGGCGAGATCGCCATGGTATGGCTCCCTGACCCACACAGGAAGTTTTTGAGCGAACCCTACTCAGTTGAAGAGATAGGACAGGCCATTGATGCAGTGGGTGGTTCTAAAGCTCCTGGATTAGATGGCTTTCTGGGGATTTTTTAGAAAACGTACAATACGCTCCTAGCCCCACACCTCCTGGAAGTCTATGCTGAAGAATTGGAATCTGTTATTCTCCAAGCCTCATTCAGGGAAGCGGTATTGGTGCTTCTCCTTAAGCCTGATAAAGACCCTGAGCAGTGTGGATTGTATCGTCCATTATCACTCCTAGATTTCGATTTTAAAATCCTAGCCAAGATGATGGCCACTAGACTATTGCTTTTAATGGAACAAATTATAGCACCCACTCAATCTGGGTTTGTGAGGCATAGGCCCACTGCACTCAATCTTCGTACATTCTTTTCAGTAGTTAATAGAATAAATCCCACCACACCTGCAGTTGCTGCCTTTTTGGGTGCAGAAAAGGTGTTTGACTCTGTGGAGCGGCCCTTTTACATGCAGTGCTAGCCAAAATGAGCAGTCCCAAAAGTTTCACGGATTTGATGAAATTACTCTATGCAGGCCCATCAGCTCGTATCCGATTCAGTGGCACAATAACAGAACCATTCACAGTTTCCAGGGGCACTGACAGGGTTGCCCTTCATCCTCATTGATTTTCATAATCGCAATGGACCCCCTCACATGCTATTTCCAGAAGGACCATTTGCATAGAGGTCTCCAATTCAAACACAGCCCTGTACTAGTAACATTACATACAGTTGATATGGCTTTATATGTTAGGAAGCCATAAGAAAATGTACAACTGTTATTAACTGAAATAGAACGATTCGGAGCTTTGTACGGCCAAAAAATTATTTGGGGTAAATCGGAACTGTTTCCATTGACAGTCATACAGAATCATGAGTGCGGGGCTTTCCGGTACAATGGTGTGAAGCAGAGAACAAATATTTGGGAATATATCTAAATAGGGACCGAGATCAGGTGTTATGATTAAACTATGGCCCCATACTGAGAGGCTTACAGACTCAAGTAGAACAGTAGGTAAAGCTACCACTGTCAATGGCCAGGCGCATAGCCATTATGAAGATGGTGATTTTGCCTCGCTTTCTTTATTTATTCACAAAGATTCCTATCCTGTTGACCAACCTATTTTTTACGCAACTCTGCACACATCTCATAAAGCTGGTATGGGGAGGAAAACAGCCTAAAGTTAGCTGGGACACCTTAACACTTCCGTACGATAGACGGGGATTCGGAGTTCCGGATATCCAGCTCTATTTTTTAGTAGCACAGAGTGGATATGCACAATACTGGTTCCACCCTGACGTAAGCATACCTTACGCCAAACCAGAGAGAAATTTAGCAGACTCCACACCACTAAATGCCATACTTCCCATTGGAATCCCTCGGGATCCACACGACTATCCACTATTTTTTGGGCATGGAAAAAACTATTCACAAAAACAGGAGGGTCAACATTATACTCAGCAGCACTACCACTGTCAGCGAATCCCTGGCTCCCCCGTGGGAGAAGTTGGTACCACGCGCACTCTTTCAGGATTAGGACTTGACTATGGGGGATCTCTTCCCTGGGGGCTATGCATTTTGCCACACTGAGGACCTGTGTTTTTCATCCACCACATTCATGGACCATTTTGTACTGACCCGTTTGCATAGCACATTTAAAAGAAGCACAATATCAACCTATCCGATAGAGCCGGCAGAGTTCAGTCCACTCACGCTAGTAATTACAGACACTAGTAGAGAGCACATCACTTCTAGACTGCACAAAGCCAGCCTTGCATTGATGCAGCAATGAGATAGTAAGGTCAGAGAAGCCTAGGCTGCCGATTTTGTTTTTTGTTTTTTAAATATGTTTTATTGATTTTCACCCAACAAACAAATTACATCGTTCTCACAACAATACATTGGTGCACTCCTTGATTTCTTAATTCCGTATTTCTTTGGCTATGGTACACAGACAAAACTCAATTCCATTGTCCATCATTTTCGCCGCATATACATTCCCTCATGATACGCAGTACTCGATTTACAGTGTTAGGCAGGTATGCTCTGTTTTTGAGTCCATGAGCCGCCAGTTCGTTCGGTCAATCACCCATCCAGTTACCAACTATGCCCTCCCTTTAGACCCTCCCTGACCTTCTCCACCGGTGTGTTCGACATTACTGTCCTGTCAAGTCATGCAATATGTAAAGTGGCTAACGGCATCTAGCTTCCTTTCTTACCGGACTGGCTAGTCGATTGGCCGTCTTTCCTAATTCCGCTACAGTGTCTCCCGGAATGGTGGGGTACCCCGATATGGCCTCCCTAGTCACGGCGTCCTCGCTGGTGTACCTAATGACTCCACATCCGACTCTGACTCGGGTATCTGCAACAGTGCCACCAAAGCTTCCCATGCCTGGGCAGCTTCCAATGCCTTCTTGCAATTAGATCTCCTAGCCAGCTGGAACCGTACCATGCTCTCCCTTGCTGCCCACCTGGTAAACTCTACCTTCCAGTGCGCAATGCCGGGTCCTCGCCTGGATTTCCAATTCTTTTGTTATTTCCCTTTTAGTTAGTATCAGCCCTAGGTCCAGAAACTTATTCGTGACTTTTGTCTTGGTCGTATGAGGAAACCAATGTAGCATGCATGCACCCATATCTGTAGCTATCTGCCTGTCCGTCACTCCACATAAGATATCAACCACTTCCTCCCAATATGTTCCTAATTGCGGGCAACTCCACATCATGTGAATGAATATTGCTTCTTCTGAGTTGCATCGTGGGCATCTGGCTGTGTCGATATTGAAATATGTATTAATGCGTGCCGGGGTCAAATACGCCCTGTGCAATATATAGAATTGGATGAGCTGAAACCTGGCATTTTGTGTACTCTTCCACGCCCTCTCCACTATTCCTGACCACGTTGTGTCGGGGATTTCTTTACCCAGGTCTGCTTCCCACTTCCCTTGTAATTGGCTCAACGGCTGCCTCCCTTCCTCCCCCATCCTTCTGTATAAACACGTTATGGCCTTAAATGTCCCTGCCGCCATCACTATATACTGGCATGTTAGAGATGTCTGGGGCTCGGATAACCCTCCCCCCAACGATGTTGAATTGCCGTTGTGAGGGCTGAATGCAGCAAGAAATCTCCCCTGCGGAGGCCATATCGGTCTTGCAGTGTCTGGAAAGGCAAAAGAACACCCTCTTCATACAGGTACCCCACCATATGCACTCCCTGCTCTTCCCACGCAGCCAAAGCAGATCAATCTCCCCCATGCAGAAGTGCTGTGCACATGCCCAAAGGGATCTCCGGCGCATATGACCTTAGAATCCCATTTCTCTTTTGACTATGGTTCCAACACAATCTCAGCGTCCGCTCTTCATGTGTTGACGAATCAAGCCGCAATCGCTGTCCAAGTATAACAAATGATAAGACATGACGTGGTATCCACCGGCCATCTGGTCTATCCGGGCCCCTAAATTCCCTTGACACTGCCTGGGTAAACCACTGCAGCTGGGCAGCCAAGGAATATTGTTCAAAGTCCGGAACCACCCATCCTCCCTCCGCTCTGGGTCGCATTATCGTGGCCAATGCTGCTTGATGTCTGCCGCTCCCCCATATAAATTCCCCCACTGAAGATCGGAGCCTTTTGAATAACGAGCCTGGTATCCAAATCGGCAGCGTTCTGAAGTAGTACAACAACCAAGGCAATGACAACATCTTCGAAAGTGCTACTCGGCCCGCCATCGAAAGTGGTAGTGTGCTCCAAAATGCTATACTCCCATTAATCCTTTTTAGTGCTCAACTTATATTACCCTCCAGCAAATCCTATTGCTTATCATAAATGTGGGCCCCCCGATAAGGTAAGCAGCATAGTTCCCACGGTATACCTCCTGCTTGGTGAGGGTTCTCCTTTGTCTGTCTCACAGGGAACAAGCAAGTCTTCGTCCAATTCACCTGAAGCCCTGACGCCTCGCCAAACCCGCGCAGCAGCGTCGTCGCTCCTGTCAAGGATTCTGTGGTGTCAACCAGATACATGAGTAAATCATCTGTATGAAGCGAGATTTACTGTATGTCGCCTCTCAGGCCCAGGCCAATATAATATTCCCCCGTTCTGGCGCTCGCCGCTAGTGGCTGATCGCTAGTGCGAACAGCAGCAGAGACTAAGAGCACCCCTGCCCTGTTCCCCTAGCCACTGAACATGATGGTGACACCATCGCCCCGTCCGCACTCAGGCTGTCGCTGTGTGATAAAGGATCCAAGTCCACTTCACGAAACCCTCTCCTAGGCCCATCCCCCACATAACCTGGAATAAAAATGGCCACACCAAGCTATCAAAAGCCTTCTCAATATCTACTGAGAGGACTGCAGCCTCAGTAGTCGAGCTGTGGTTCCCCTCCAATATACGGAGCAGTCGCCTTGCATTTCCAGCCATGTTTTGTGTATGAATGAAGCCCGCTTGGTCTGAGTGGACCAGCTGCGTCATGTATGGGAGAAGTCTGGTCGCGAGAATTCTACTCAGTATTTTGTAATTAGTGGTCAACATTGATAGTAGGCAGTATGCTGACTTATCAGTCGGTTCTCTCCCGGGCTTCAATAAAGAGATGATAATAGCCTCACGAGTAGTTGCCGGTTGTCTCCCTTTCTTCCATGCTTCTTGATACATCGCTAATAGTCGTGGTGCTAAGCAATCAACGTAAGCAGCGTAAAATTCTATGGACAGACCATCCCCCCCTGGCGTTTTGTTACGTGCCATGTTCTTAATCGCGCCCCTAATTTCTCTGAGCGTGATCACTTGCCCCAACATATCTTCTTGCTCCAGCTCCAATCTAGGCAATACTAATTCAGATAGAAACTCCTTTACAGCGTTCTCGTGAAATGAAATGAAATGAAATGAAAACAATATTTAATAAAGCGCACTGCTGCCAAGCGGCTTCCTGGCGCTGGGGGACCTGGGTCAGAACTCACAGAGGGGGACACAAGGGAACCTAAGAAGGGAAAGCCAAAGAAAAAAGAAAAGTTTTTAAGGCTTTACGGAAATGGCTAAAAATAGGAATGGAGCGAAGATGAAGTGGGAGACTATTCCAGAACTGGGGAGCCAAGACGGAAAGACGAGTGCCCCCGGATCTGGATTTGCGGAAGCGGGGAATGTGAAGAAGGGAGAGAGAGGAAGACCGGAGGGTGCGACTGGGAACATAGGAAGAAATGAGGGAAGTGATGTAAGCAGGGGCAGAGCGAGAGTGGGCACGAAAGACAAAGCAAGCAAGTTTGAAAAGGGATCTGAAGCGGATGGGGAGCCAGTGAAGGGATTTCAAAGCCGGGGTAATGTGAGAGGATTTGGGGAGGGAGAGAATGAGACGGGCAGCCTGGTTTTGAATGGCCTGTAAACGTCGGGATTCGTGGGAGGGGATGCCCAAGTACAGGCCATTGCCGTAGTCGAGGCGAGAGATGACTAAAGCCAAGACTATGGTTTTAAGCGCGTCGATGGTGAAAAAGCGAGATATTTTCCGAATAAGACGGAGGGAAAGGAAACATGAAGACACAACAGAGCTGATCTGGCTGTGCATGGTTAAGTCACAGCTGACTTTAATGCCAAGGGTACAAACAGAGGAAGAGGGTGTGGGGGGGGGCCAAAAGAAGGGGGCCAATGTGCAGGGGACCAAGGGTTAGAAGGGCCACCCGTGAGGACAAGTTCCGTCTTATCGGGGTTGAGCTTAAGATGGTTGGCGCTCATCCACTCAGAGATAAAGATAAGGGTGGAACTGAACTTGGGAATAGAATCGGGAGAAGAAGACAGATCAAAGACAAGCTGGAGGTCATCTGCGTAATTATATACAGAGACCCCCAGCTTGAGAAGAGAAGAAACAAGGGGACAGACGTACAGATTAAAGAGGAGAGGGGAAAGAGAGGAGCCCTGAGGAACACCACAGGTGACCGGACAGGAGGGGGCAGAGAAACCAGAGAGATGAACAGCCTGATGCCTATCCTGAAGAAAGGATGCTAGCCAGGAGAAGGCCGCGCCCCGAATGCCCGCTGCGCAGACACGGTCGAGAAGAATGGAATGGTCGACCGTGTCAAACGCAGCGGACAAGTCGAGAAGCACCAAGGCTTGGGGAAGGTTAACATCTGCCTTGCCCTTGAGTTCATCCAAGACCGCGAGAACCACCGCTTCTGTAGAATGGCCAGGGCGGAAGCCCGCCTGGTGGGAAGCTAAAAGGCCATTGTCCTCGATGTATGAGGAGAGGCAGGAGGTGACGTGGGTCTCTAGGATCTTACCCAGGTAGGGGAGAAGGGAAATGGGACGGAAATTAGCGGGGAGGGAAGGATCTAGACCAGGTTTTTTTAGAATAGGGAGAACAACAGCAGATTTAAAGGAAGAGGGGACAGCACCGGAGGCCAATGAGGAGTTGAGAAGAGTGAGGGGAGGACCAGGACAATTAGTGAAAAGGGTTTTGAGGATACGCGCAGGAGCGCCGTCCAAAGGAGAACCAGATTAACTTTAGACAGGTAGTTGTGAAACAAGTCAGGGGAGATAGGGGGGAAAGTGTCGAGGGAAGAGGAAGGGGGAGTGGCAGGGCTGGTGAGGATAGGCTGAGGCACAGTAGGAATGTTAGCTTTAATTTTCGCAATCTTGTCGATAAAAAAGTTATTGAGTGAAAGACAGAGGGGTTGGGAGGGAACCAAGCCGGGGGAGGAGCGATCAGAAGTGGCAAGATTGCGGACCAAAGAGAAGATTTCGCGGGGTTTATTCACGGAGAGCGATACTCTCTCCGTGAAATAAGAGGTTTTGGCATTAAGGACTGCTTTTTTGTAGTTGGTAAGGAGTTGTCTGTACTGAACGCGCAGAGGAGGGGAATACTGATGTCTCCAGAGGCGTTCCGCCCGCCTGAGATCAAGTTTTAGTGCTTTGAGCTCAGTGGAGAACCATTTGTGCGCGTCGTATAGACGAACCGCTTTGATCTTTTTAAGCGGGGCCACACGGTCACACGAAGCAGCAAGCCATGTACTTAAGGCTTTGGCCTGGGATTCAAGGGGGAGACAAGTAAGATCAGGAGTGGAAGAAACCAAAGAGAGTGAAAGGGAATCAAGGTCGGTTTGATTCCAGTTGCGGGCTAGAAGGTTTTTAGGGGGAGAGGGTTTGTCAACCACACCTAAGTGAACAGAAAAGGAAATAATAGAGTGATCGGACCAGACACAAGGAGAGATGGAGGGAGGTAAGGCAAGGGGACAAGACGACCAGATTTGGTCAAGTATATGGCCATGCACGTGGGTCGGGACTGTGACGTAAGAGGTAAGGTTCAGACATTGAAGAGTGGCAGAGAAGTCTTTGGAAGAAAGATCTTCCTTAGGGTCTCCTGGCCAGAAGTTAAAGTCACCAAGAAGGAGCACAGAGGAGTTGTTGACCACCAGGGTGGCCAGCAACTCCTGGATGGAGGCTACAAAAGAAGGCATCAATTGAGGGGGGCGATAGACAAGAACCACAGTGAGGGGGGACGTAGTTTGCTACGGTAAAGTGCAGTATAATAATCTAAAAACAGACCATTTATCCCTTGCTGCATATACAATGCCAAAATTTTCTTACCCCGGGCATGCGGATTAGATAACCACGCTAACAACACGCCAGACTTATCTCCCTCTGCATGTACCTTTGCCTGATATGACTTGTAGTCAAAGGAGCACAGCCTTTCCATTTGAGCTGCCGCTGCTTCTCTAGGCTCCATTACCTCCCTTTGCATACTCCTATCTTCAGGACGGGACCTCTCAGCTTTGCGTAACCTATGCTCTGTCTCCTCTATATCCTTCAATAGCGCTTTCCGCACTCCCAACATCTTGGCAATGCATAATCCCCTAACCATTACTTTAAAGGCGTCCCACTCAACCGCCACTGATGTCGCAGTGCCCGCATTCTCAGCAAAATATTGAGTTATGCCCGTTCCAAGATCTGCAAAAATAACTGGATCGCCTAGTGCCTCTGGTTTCAATCGCCAGTTCGGAATCTCCTGGACCTATCAAATCCGTACTAGTAGCGGATTATGATCCGATACTGTCCTAGCTAGATATTCACTATGACTTTCTTTAGCGTGCACATCCGGTGTGCATAATACTGTGTCAAGCCGCACGTGCAAATCATGGATGCCGGAGTATTAAGAGTAGTCTTGCTCCTCCAAATGATGCTCCCGCCAGGTATCCACTAATACCCAGTCGGTCTGCCACCTTCGCCTAGCCTTGGAGAGTCTATGGATCGGAGGATCCCGGAGAGGAGGGTGGGACCAGTCTATCTCTACATCCGCAATAGAATTAAAGTCTTCTCCCAGAAATGTCGAGCCAGTCAGATACGGCGCTATCTTCCCCTATAAATGTTCAAAAAAAGAAGCGTGATCCAAGTTAGGGGCATATATAGTACCCAGCGTCACATCTGCACCATTGAGGCGGCCAGTTACTACTACAAACCTCCCCTCTGGATCGATCAGGTGTTGGATTGGCTGGAACGGAACTCCCGCCCTAACCCATATTAGCACTCCCTTAGCAAACGCCAAATGAGTTGTGTAAAAAAATTGCTCCCTCCATCTACGTTTCAGTGCTAGCCCTTCAGATTTATTAATATGCGTCTCTTGTAGGAAGGCTATGTGAGTACCCAGCTGTATCAAATATGCATGTACTTTGTGACATCTAAGCATTGTCTGGGGCCCCCATACATTCCAGGTGATACATTTTAAATCATGTAGCGAATCCATGCAGAAACCAATTCCTCGTAAAACACTGCCCTACACATTGAAACACACCGGTGGATCTACCTACCCCAACCAACCCCAAATCCTTCCCCAACTACCCTCCCCCAGGACAGGCACTACAACATTAGTACCCATCCAAAGTACCACTTAAACTGTTCCTGTAGTAAAAACCCAAGTAACCCACTCACACAAATTTAGGGGGGGTGGACTCAGAGCCTCAGAAGGTCGACTGCCTATACCCTCAGCAGCCTGTGCTGTGTCCCAGAGATACCTGGTCAGCCCCATCTGGGGCGGCAATTTAGCGGTATTACCACAATACGCAACCCAAACGGCCGTACTAATTCCTCTTACCACCATCATTCAGCCGTCATGCAAACCCCGAAGAGATGCCCGATACCAGAACCAGAGCCCCCCCCCTCCCAGTGCTACAGCTCCCAATGTCAAGTCCTGGCATAATGCATCCACCATCTCATCTGCCGTTCCAGCTGTCACATGTGGTAAAGGAACACTTCCTGTATCCGATTCCTTGGTGCCTGACCCCACCAAGCCATTCTCAGAGTTTGACGCTACCTCTTCTACCATTTCCGAGTCTTGCAAAATGGCCACAACCGCCCGTAGAGCAGCGGAGCATTCCTTCTCTGTCTGTGATCCCCTGCGTTTTGATGTCTCAGCGCGGTGTCGTCGGATGCGCCGCGATCGTCGTGGTCGCGGTCCCTCCTCAGGCGTACCCCTGCCACGTCCTGCTTCTCCAGTTCCTGCTCTGTACAGTTCCAGCCAGTCCCAGGCTTCCACAGGGCTGTCATGGAAATATGTCTTACCATCCAGTGCGATCTTTAACCGTGCCAGGAACATTAGGGAATATTGTAACCCTTCATCCTGGAGTGCCTTTTTGACTTCCAGGAACGATGTTCATTTGCGCTGTACTTCTAGTGTGTAGTCCAGAAACAGCGTCACTTTTCCATTTCCCACCTTATATGGGCCTGCAGTACAAGCCTTGTGCAGCAGGAGATCCCTGTCTTTACAGTGAAGCAGCCTAGCCACCACGGTGTAGGTGGTCTTCCAGGGGCCAGTGGCCGAGATGGGACTCTATGTGCTCGCTCCAGAGTATAGAACAATGGGAGGCCTTCAGGCGCCACTTCGGCTCTCAGCCATGCTTCCAAGTACTCCACCATGCTGGTTCCCTTCACTCTTTCCAGCAATAGAACCACGCAAATATTATTCCTTCGATTCTTCCCTTCAGCATCCTCCGCTCTCCATTCTAGCACATTCAATCTGCGCTGGGCATCCGTCATTTGGGCTTCAATTGCCATTCTGGCAGGCTCCAAGGTCTCCAGGGTTGCTTCTGTCTGTTTCACCCTGTCAACTAATTTAGCGTGGTCAGTTCGGAGCAGTCCCAATCCTTGCGCCACATGCGCAATGTCCAACCGCAGCGCCTCCCTGGTGTCAGGGATGGCTTTCAGTATCTGATCCACCTGTTGTTGCAGCATCCCTTCTGGTTGTTGCGGGTGATGTTCCTGCTTGTCCGGCACTCCCGTATCATCTTCTTGCTCTGGGGGGGCACCCATCTGTTTTACTCTTGATTTCCCCATTACTATCTGCAGCACCACGTTAGGCCTCCCTCCAGTGTCCGGTGGTAAGCACGTTCCACCAGTGAGAGCCTAATGCTTCTATTCCCACAAAGACTGTCCCCCTGTCCCAATTTTTCCTCACACCTCACAGGCGGGCACCTCGCTGGGCCACCGTCTTAATCACCCTCACCTGTGGCTCGTGCCGTGCTCCGCAGTCAGCACCGTACAGCCTCCAACACCAACCAGCCACTCTGTGGCACTCCTCTGAGAATCCTTACCTCCAACGGATACAAGGGACGTACACCCTGGGTCTAAGGAAACAAGCCAAGTGTCCAGTCAACTGCGGCAGTCTGCTCCAGGGAGTCCCAAAGGGTTTGCCAGCAGCCGTCCCTTCCTTTACACTACCGGGCGTGCACCACTCCTCCTGTTCCGTCCTCGTTTTTCTTTTGCCACTTTCTCAGTGCACACCAGATCCCCCTCACTGCATGTCCTAGCACACTATGCCTGTGCTATATATCCACCATCAGTCAACTGGGTGCTTATTTTTAAGTCTTCACCCAAAGGCTTCTCCCCTCGATCCGCAACACCTCTCTCTGCGCCCCTGAAGCTCTTCTCCGGGTACCTGCTATTAAGGAGCACGCCAGAAGCCCGTCTTTGTCGGCTCAGTCAGGTCCAACCTGGCTGCCTAGTCCTCTGCACCAGTGTTTCACCAGCCTCATCGGGGTGCAATGCAGCGAGGTCCCAGCTCATCAGGTCGTCCTGCCATCACTCAGCCCTCTGCGCAGTGTTGTATAGTTCATGAGCAGAGCTCCGCTCTTCTCAGTGTTCCTCAGGATCCCCCAGTGCTGCACTAATACTTGCAGCCAGCTCGCATCCTCTGGCCGCCAACTCGTCGCAGCTGCCCCTGCTGTGTTTTCCGCTGTCAGCCGCCTCCTCTGTGCCTCCTTTGTCCTGGCGCCTAAGATGACTGCTTCCACTTTCAGCCGGCCCCCTGGGCCGAGGCTAAGCAGCACTGCAATCCTCCCAACAGTGTATGCGACCGGCAGCACCAGGGCCGGCGCTAGGCATGGGCAGCGTGGGCAGCGGCCCAGGGCCTCGCAGCCAGGGGGCCTCGCGCTTTCAAATGCTTCAGAGTTTGGAGGCCCAGGGGGCCCAGGAGGCCCAGGAGGCCCAAGGGATTTAATCAATATCTGCCTGCCTTGGTCTAATCGCTGCATCTGCATGAGGATAGCAGCGATTAGACAGGTCATTCAAGAGCCCTCACCTGTGAAGTGCGCCCTGCCCCTGACGGCGCCTCACATTGAAAACAGCTCAGCTCATCCAGGACTAGGGAAAGGGAGCACAGAGTAAATGAAAGGGGTGCGAAATACGGAATCAAGTGAGAGGGGGCAGTGGGGGGGAGCAGATAGGTGTGATAGCAGCCAGACAAGAGGTGCAGGAAGAGTAGCACAATCAGAATGTAAAATTGGCTGGACTAGGGCTTTCAGTGTGCTAGGTCCCTCGAGTCTTTACCTGGTGGTAAATTAAAATATTGAAACAGGCCCCTACCGGACCCTATATTCATGTCCTTTACTTTACCTACAAAAACAATGATATTGTATCAGCACAATAATTGTATAACACAGTGGCCGGGTTGGACATTAGGGCAATCAGGCAGTGTGTAATGGTCCAATCTGCCAGGTTAGTATTTGACCTGTTTTTTGGGCTGTTTGTTTTCCTGCTTTATGGTCAGATTAACATGTTTTTAATGTTGATTCTCGTGTTATTAAAACAAACATTGCCTGCAGCAAAATCAAATTATGCAATCTCTCATACCTTACAAAAAACGTAAACAGCATGTCTTTACAAGTTAAAAACTGCCCTAATTTTGACACTTTTCTAGCTAACTAATTCACTAATGGGGGCCACTTTTATTTTTGTGCTGGGCCTATTTCCTGACCCTATGAGGTAACTTCCTGTCAGGTTAAATCTTATGCAAATTTTAGGGGCCTCGCATGTTCCTATTCTGCCCGGGGCCCCACAAATCCTAGGACCGGCCCTGGGCAGCACCCCCTGGTCGCATCCGCACGTGCGCACCTCTTTCCGCTCCGGAGGTCCCGTCTCACTTCTCCTCACCTCCGATGTTGCAGCGTCTTACACTGGCAATAAGCTCCCCAGAGCCGAACCACCAGCGAGCATCTCCGGTCCACGTATTGTCTTTTAATGGCCCAGTGGGAACTGTGCCACTGCAACCGCCGCCAAGCGAGTCCCGACGTCCTCCAGTGTCCTCGTGTCGGCCGCTCTGTTGTCTTCTGACTTCCTCATCATTTACTGTTCTCATCCCGGGAATCCGCCGATCCGTGGTATCCGGGTGCTTGCTACTGTCACCACTTCGGCTTCCAGCCTTCAGTGACCCCTGCACAGCTTCTCAGGGGCTCAATTCCGCCTCCCGCATCAGGATGTTGATCAGGGCAGCGCGGAGCTCCTTGCTCATGCGTCTTCCCCATCTGCTCCATGGCCACGCCCCCCAAAGCCTGGGCTGCTGATATATTTATTTATTAATGCCATTTGTAGAGCGCGTACAATTACCCTTGGGCGTCTCGGCGCTATAGGTCAACCAATCACAGACGACATCTGGAAAGGGTGTTGCAAGCAAGTTAAACTAGTATCATGCAACCACAGACATAAACTATCCCAATTTACGATACTCAGGAGAGCCTATGTTACACCACAGAGGATGGTCAGAATAAAGAACACCACTTTTACTCATTGCCTTAAATATAATCAGCAGGCGGCATCGTTCCTACATATGACTTGGTCCTGTAGTATAATAAGAGCATATTGGCAAGAAATATACGATTTAGTACATCAGATGGTGGGGATAAACTGTCTGCATCCCCGCTGATTGCACTGATGGGTTTTGTAGATCCGTTACCCAAAAACACACGCGGATTCATAGCAATTGTCATGCTGGTGAAACGAGAAATAGTTCTTCACTGGGGTACCAGGCAGACACCCAACACTAAGAGCTGGCTTAAGAGCATATCATATTGCGATACCACGAGAGAACTATACGCAGAACTACAACCGCCCTCCTCATGACGCAAGGATATATGGCAACCCCTTAGGGAATACCTCCATTTACAAGAGACGCGGGACACACTACCCGATCCAGAGGAACAAGGAGCAAATCAGGGCACACAATTAGCGGAGTAACGTAGTGGAGCTTAATGAGGTTACAGTTTTGTGTATGGCAACACACAGGTATCACACTGGCAAATGGGGCGTAGGAACAGGGTAGTAGGAATTCATGTAACATACTTACAGATGACCATCAGACATGTTAAATAAGGGGATGCACCTGTTTTCCTATGTTTGCTTGTATTATATTTGTAGTTTTTTTATTTTTTATTTTCTCTATACAGTGGATGCGAGCAAGGTACCTGCAATCTAAGTATCATGATCCATGTGAATCGTTTATAAAATGATAAATAAAGTTTAAAAAAAAAAGAGATGGATGCAAGTTTGCATGGTTGGGTGCAAGTTTCTGCAATCAGGAGACTGGTTTGTCAAGTTTGGAGAAGACCAAGCACATAAATTGTCTGGAATTGACAGTGGGGTTATACGATTTGGAGAGCTTCAGAAGTATTCTAAGTGGAAGTGCAGTGCTTATACGAATAGACAATGTTCCAGCTGTTCTTAAATTGTTTTTCATTTTAATAATTTATTTAAAGGCAAACAATAAAACAATTAAAACTTCTGATCATTGCACTGGAATATATGCAATAAATTCATCTTAAGGTACAAACCCGAATAAAGTGCTTCAGTGCAAATTTAAAATGATAGACTTATTAATAAAAACATTCAGTAAGATTTAGAACAGTAATCCCGATAAAACTCATCATTATTTCCGCACTAGTTACCTGTATTTCATTAGGTGGACAAATAATCTATATACAGTTATGCAGACTTGATCCATCTGGAGCAAATGTAAATGCTCTAAAGCCACTTCAGACTTTCTGATATGTAAAATGTTCAAGAGTGGCTTTAGAAACACTTTTCTCTGTTCTTTAAAAAGCTCACAAAAAAGAACATAGGCAATTGAGGCACATTCACTTTGCATGGGCATAGATCCAGATCCTTCTCAGAGAGAACATTAGAAGGGTAAGACACCAGAAAATGGGCCAGGCCCAGTCTAAACCTCAACAAAAGAAATCTCTGATGACAAGACTCCCTAAAATAATATGGCTCAATGCCAGGTCTAGTACACAATGGGAGGTACATCATCACCCTACTTTCTTCCCACTCACCCCCCCACCTCTTCTCAACTATACATGCCAATAATCAATTTTTAACCAGTAATCTGATCTGACCGTTGATAGACATTGGGTCATTCTTTCCGTAGGTCAACCACCTGATCTTGTGGTCAATTGAAAGTTTTAAACTATCATTGATTACTGACTGTGTCAGTGCTACCTCTCATACATAATTCATTTAAGGGTACATGATATCGGCAGTTAGCAGAACTGGCAAAGGAATTCTATTTTTTTTGCGTACAGCAAATGATAACGCTAAGTGCAGATTTTATTCCAGGAAAAAAGAATTCTAAACCAGATTGGAATTCAAGATATTTGAGAGATTAAAGCAATTGAAAGCTAAATCAGGCGTATTTTCAGTAAAACAGACAGAAAATCGGGGGCCTTTGAAAACGGATCTGTTTGCAACATATTGTCTTCTCTGTTAGGCAATTATTGTAGTTGGTTACCAGATCCAGGGATGACAGCAATAGATGTTTTGCAGCAGAAACATTTATGGAGAGAAGCTTATACATTTCCTCTATTTGTAATGTTACAGAGAGTTCTGTCGAAAGAGAGACAAGACATATGTCAAATAGTCTTGTGACACCTTTTTTGACATCTCACACTTGTTTTTCTGCAGTATTGAAGGTAGCTTGCTTGATTCCTCTTCTGATTGTGACAAGAAAGTTCTATTAACAAATGCAAAAAAAGCAGGAACATCCTTTAGTAATGAGCAAAATATAGAACCTTCTTGTTTGGAAATTGACCTGAGATATGAACATTTCACAGGCCTTTCAAAAGGGGCTGCAGTACTTCTAGAATATTCATAGACACAAGGAACTAGACGTAGATAGATGAGTATATAGAGAAGCTGTGTTTGTTGGTGCATGGAGCAGCATTTGGATCCCGTGCAAGCACCGGTGGTAGAGTTAGCAATTTTTTTAACAGAAGAATTTGAGAGACATTTATAATATAGACCAATAAATTGTTATAGATCAACTATTTCTGCAGGACATGGTTTGTAGGTAGGGATATTTTGATTTCTAAAATCATGAAGAGCATGAAATTGAAAAGGCCATCTATCTAAATATGATGTGTTATAGGATACAAACACAGTTTTTAATTTCTTTTATTCATGGTTGACTAATACATTTTTTGATTGGGAATAAAAAAGTTATCAACTTTACTGTGCTTTGTTTTCCTATAGAAGAGTTTCGGCTGAAGAGGATTTTGGAGGTAAGTAGAAGGGTTTATGCACTGGACAGGGTGTTTTTTAAAAAAAGGAAAAGAATCAAAACAAGATCAGATTCGATTGTGTATCCAAAATGTGAGGACATTAGATATTAGATACACTGTATGAGGTTGTATGAGAAAAGAGTAATGTAATTTAGGCATGAGGGTTAAAAACAGTTGTTATTATCATAGGCGAAAACTTCAGAGCAGTGTCTTCTGTGACAATTGCCAGATGGTTTAAAGCATCCTGAAGGGAGCAGGTGTGTATATGATGTGATTTGGAGCAGATTCCGTAAGAGAGGCAATGGCAAGTATGCAATATGTTCAGAACCTCTAAATTCTTTCTGGTGACTGGAGAATCATTCCCTGTGTCCCTTGCTGGCTGCTACCTAGGTGCGGGCACAAAGACACCTGGACGCACCTGCACTACGGCCTGGTGGGACTCGTAGTCCCAGGGTGCATCGCTTTGCCCCATCCGCTGCCTGACAGCCTAAATGACCACAGCTGCTGTTACTGGGGGAGGCGCTGCCATCGCGCTTAAAGCGTAAATACTAAGAAGGTGTCTACAGTAATAGCTCCCTCATTGGCTTCTCCGGTGCTAGATATCTCTATCCCTGTGGCCCCTATTGATAATAACCAGCCGACTACCACTCTAGCAAATGTGACGGCTGATCTGGCTGGAAACCAATGTAGGTCTGGGAAAGAGACCCAAATAAGCTAAATAAAATATAGAAGAGCGACGTAAGAAAACCCCCTTGACTGAAAGAGAGACCATTAATGTGGCGCATGAAAAATCCTCCTTTAAGTGTATTCATTTGCCCCCGGAATCTTTCCCCTATGGTGCTGTGCTTACCGGGATCCCGAGTTTAATGATGGAAAAACAGAAAGTTACCAAGAGTTGAAGAATAAAGTAACTTTCTGGCTAAATAATAGACCCCTCCCAGGCCATATGAATGGGGAAGTTTTGTTTGTAAGAAGAGCAAGCTGGGTGGGGCATAGACGTAAGGATATATCTGGGGACTACATTATAGTTAACTTTAGGGACAGACGAGTAGTTGGTTTCATTACTGATCAATACTTCAAAAGGGACTGGAGAGGTATTAATGCCTATGATTTGAGTTACTTCTACAGTCCGTCCCATATAGTACAACCATCGTATAATCCCTTGGGAATGCAAAGTGTGGGGGAGTTGGAAGGGTTTAAAACTAATTTTTCTGTCCCCATTTTTAATCGTTTTGCAGAGCTATGCAGGATGGAGAGAGTCGATTGACTTAGAGGCAAGGAAATGGGACAACCACTAATGGTAAACGGTTTGTTTGCAGGAGTAGACAAGGATATGAATAAGAGAAAATTTCACACAAAGCAATTGCATTCACTTGACTGTAATTTGAAACATAAGCTGTCTAAGGAGGGTGTGGGAGAGAAAATAGACTTAAATATGAGCACCATCGGAGAGGTCTTGGATAGTGAACGGTCTAATAACAACATAAAGCAAAGTGCCCCTACTGGTGGAGAAATTCCCTGTTGTACTACTGGAATAAAGTTGATTTCAATCGAGCATAGTAATGTGTGGTCCGCATTTGAAACGGGCACATCTGGGAACCCCACCACAGATAGTAATTTACCATGTGTTGGCATATCTAGCTCGCTGACTGAAGGATTTGTAGGGCTATCAGTTCAGCCAACTACTGTTGGCTCAAGAATATAGTCCTGGAACATTGCGGGCCTTACTTCTAAACTTGATCAGCCAGATTGGGGGGAATATATTGACTCCCATGAAATATGTGTTTTCCAGGAAACCTGGGCGGTAGAACCAAAATATAGGGCAGGTTTTGTGGCCTATTGCGAGGGGGCTGTTAAGGGCCCAATGGGGAGACCGTCAGGGGGGCCCTGTGTATGGGTTGCCTTACACCTTGGCTGTAAGGTTAAGCGAATTGAGACGCACTCACCAGATATAACCTGCATCACTCTGATCCACAAGAACCTCCAAAAATTTGCAATCATAAATGTCTACTCCCGCCCGATGAAGTATGGTGGGATTTCACCAACAATTATCAGTCTGTCAAACCATTTAGGCAGACTGGAAGGACATTTTAAACTTGTAATTTGCGGTGATTTTAACTGCCACTTCAAGCCGCTAAGCAGAGATATACTTGCGATTACCGATGAAGAGGATTCCACTTGGTCAATCCCCCCCCCCCTAAATATGTATCCCATCAGTCGGTGGACTCCGTTAGCCCTCCAGATAACATCTCTGACCCTGAACTTTGTACTAAGGGCCTGCATTGGCCGCTTTCTAAGTGACAGCCCCGGTCGGCCGACGTTTAAGAGAACTGGACAGTCCTCAGTCATTGACTATATCATGATTAGTATGGAGCTATGGCAAAACGTGGTTGACTTTGCTATAGGAGAAAGATGTGAGAGTGACCATAACCCTTTAGTCATGACTTGGGACTGCCAGTGGTCTGGCACTAATAAAATCAGTGAAGAGGCGTTTCAAAACAATCTGGTCATTGTAGAGGAGGGGGGGGCAGATAAGGTGGACCAAGGTAAAAAAAATCAGAGGAATCATTACCTAAACGGTATGCTAGTATCATCCCAGTATTAGAGAGAGAGTGATCTGGCTGGTAAACCAACATACCCTGACTTTGATAGTGAAATAGGAACTCTACATCAAAAACTTACTGAGGCACTGGCTGTGGTTTTTTTAGGTGTGGCACGACTAATCTTAAATCTGGCGGTTCTAGGAACTTATGGTACACGAAAGCTTGTAGGGTAGTGAAACAGGCCCTCTTGACAGAATTGAAAGGGCCCGACCACTTGCGTATTAGGGAAGCTAGGAAGGCCTACAAGAGTACCATTTTAAATGTGAAAATTGAATGGGAAACAGCAAGGTGGCAAGAAATTAAGATAGCCCTAGATCCCAAAGATAGTAAAAGTTTTTAGAATCTTGTCCATCATGGGAAAGCGGAAGGTAGAACCACACTTGACCTTAATATTGATGAGGGTTCTCGTATTTTAAGGAATTGTATTCTTCCTCCCTTTCGGAATCAAATCCCAATAACACTCCAGTTTGTAATTTTAATTCCCAAAGCCTACTTGATTCACCCCCATTTGTAATGGGAGAAGTGGCATCCGCCCTGGCTAAATTGCAGCCTAATAAAGCCCCAGGATTGGATAAAATCCCGGGTGACTTGTTTAAAAGAGAGCAGCTAACCTGGGCACCTTATCTATTAGCATTCTTTAATGCAATCCAGTACGGTCTCCCAGCGCCACCAACGTGGGCAGGTGTTGAGATCATCCCAATTTATAAAAAGGGATCCCCATTGGAACCATCAAATTATAGGCCTATTAGCCTTATTGATGTTCCGCAAAAATTGTATGGGAGGTTACTGTTGGGGAGATTGCAGGAATGGATCGAAGACCAGGCTGTACTGACCCCATTACAAGCAGGCTTCAGGGCCAAGATGTCCACAGTGGATCAATTATTTAGGTTACAGCTGACCCACTGGAAGCATGTAATACTCGAACAGAGGAGTTTATACCTTACGTTTGTTGACCTAAAGTCAGCCTTCAATATGGTCGACCGAGACCAGTTAAGGAACATCTTGGGTACCATGGGGGCTCCATCTTATCTTTGTTTATAATTGCAATGCCTTCATGAGGGCACCTATGCCAGAGTGAGGTATGGAAAAGACGCACAACTGACGGCCCCATTCCCGGTCGATAAGGGGGTCCGTCAGGGTTGTGTACTGGCCCCAACCCTCTTTTCACTTTTCCTCAATGGTTTATTGGAAGATCTATATCATGCAAAAGATCTTGATTCCCCAAAAATAGGTTCCCATAAATTTCCCGCATTGATGTTTGCGGATGATACCCTGCTCCTTTCAAAGTCACCCATGGGGATGCAGAGAGTATTAAGAGAATTTACTGATTTCTCAAAAAGAGGAAACTCCAAGTTAACATCAGCAAAAGAAAATATATGGTGTTTAGAACCAAATCTTCTTCCTATCCTCACCCAGTTATGAATGATACTCCGCTGGAACGTCTCATGTTTTCGAATATTTGGGATTGACCCTGAATGACATAATGACCTGGATTCCCCAAATTGAAAAGGTGAATCTGAGGCTTACTCAGACAATAGGTGGGATAAGGAAAGTTAATAATGGTTGTTCACTGCAGGCAATTAGTCCCCTATTGGAGATTTACAAAGTGCAAGCTCGTTCGGCGGCTTTGTACGGGGCGGAACTTTGGGAGCAGCGTAAAATCAAAACACTAACGATAACTGAAAATAAATTCCCCAGAAGTATTATGGCATTGCCAACTAATACCCCACTGGTCCCACTCAGGATGGACCTGGGTGTTCTCCCTGTGGTGGATCTTATCTGAAGCCGACCATTGTTATACTGGCGCCGGCTCTGGAGTACAGTTGAGTTAAGTCACTACAGGGAGGAGCTCAGGTCGTTTCTACAGCTACCAGGAGCGGTGGGAAAAATACCTTGGCTGTCTTTTGTAAGAGATTCCTTTAAGGCAATTGGTAGAGAGGATCTTTGGGCAACTCCTGAGGAAGCATGTGCAATTTCCCCGAAAAAAACCCTATCCAAACTGCTGAAAGATTACAACCTGTTGCTTTTAAGTCAAGTGCATTCCACCACAAGCTTGACTTGGGTGTTTCTGAACCACAAATTTGGCTATTTTTTCGAACAAGCTTTGGATGTAATACATCCATTGTCGATAAGGAGGCTTTTCCTTCAATTCAGATATGGCACCCTTCCACTATTTGCAACAACAAACAAGTGGACAGATGAGTCTTGTTATCTTTGCCCTGGTTGCCATGTGAAGGAAGAAACAGAAGCCCATCTGGTCTTTTTTTGCCCGGCCTATAAGCAGGCTAGGAAAAAATGGATCATACAATTATGCAGGAACCTGGGCATAAGGAACTACTCTGTTACACTCAGAATTTTAAAATCTGAAATGGAACCACTGTTTGTCATTGCAATTTCTAAATTTCTCCAGGAAATGTGGATAAAGCGTGGGCGACTTCTAGAAATTGATGTCTAAACATTATGACTTTTTAGTTTTAGCAGTTTCACTCTGGAGTGTTTTTTAATCACTTCTAATATAATGTTTGATAATTTTTTCATGTCTTTTATATTAATTTATTTTTTAGATAATTGGGACCCAAAAACGATACTGTCTAAATTCTGTGAATACTACGGCCTTTGCTGCTTTTTACTGCTTTTTGTAATGCCACAACCGCAATTTAAGATATGGATGTATCTATTTAAATTGTTATATTTTAATCTCTGTACTTTTATGACTTAAAAAGTCGAAATAAAGTTATTATGATGATATGTTCAGAACAAGGTTGGAAGATGTTTTGATTGGTGCTGAGTGGCCGTATGTAGAAGTGTTTGTGAAGAAGAAGAAGAAACTAACAAGGAGAGGGAGGGAGAGGAGGAAGTGGATTCTATCTCCCCTGGTAATCGTTATTAAACAAAAGGAATCCACTCTTTGTAGTGGTAGTGATCCCTACAGTGGTGGGGAGCACACAGTGTTGTTTAAATACCCCTCACACACCAACAGGCCCCTTGGTGTTATGCTTCATCATCGGGGTCTTCGCACCCCTCTACGGGATGCGGCGTGCTGCGACTCACAGCTACGTAGGAGCACTGAAAGTGGACTATGTGTTGATGTGTGTGAGGGAATTCAATGTGAGTGGTGAGGTGAAAGACAGTGATTGTTAAAAAACACCTGGCTCGTAGGAGAAAAAATAATAAAAAGTTTTTATTAAGCCCTCGGCTGGTGTCGTTAAAAAAGTGCAAAGCAAGGTTGTTGGTACTATTTAGGGTACATCAACCTCTCAAGTGCGTCGACATGTTTCGGAGTCACAATGACTCCTTCTTCAGGACGGGATGTGCACTAATATCCCCACCTTACTCACATGTATGTAGATGTCAAAGTGTGCTCTACAAAAAATTGGAACAGGTGAAATGTACCTAATCGTGTTATGGATGTAGTCTGTTGCGCCCAATTGGCGTAGTTAATACAGAACCTGTGGATGAAAAGACATCATGTAATAAAACATTACTTTGAAATATTGAAAAAGCCTATGTAAATACACAGGAGGGTGAAGAGGAACCAAAAATAAAGTCCATAACCCTGTAAAAGAAAAAGACATAGACATACATAAAGACTAGGAAACACATGAATTTGAAATGTTCGCCATTGGAATCCCTTGGATTGAAATGTGGGAAGAAAACACATTATGCAGAGGATATACAGTTCTTACTTTTTGATAAAGGCTAAATGGCCCCATGAGCCAAGGCGTGGTATTGGGGGTTCTTTTTTCTTCTTGCCCAATGTAGCAACCTAATGGATGTCAAAAAAACGGCGTGGATTTAGAATCTAAAAATGCTGTTTTTTAGAAAGCTAGTGCCTCTCTGTTCTCAGGTCTAACTCACGGTTACAGCCAAATCTGATGGTGTTTGTGAAACATTACTTCAGATCATTCAAGCACGTTTTGAGTGCTGTTCTGAAAGGTGGTATCCATGCATAATGCTAGTGTTAGATTTGGGGGTCTCTAGTTGGCATAGGTAGGTACCTGTGACAAATAGAGACCCTTGCTTCTAGACAGGGTAAGGGGGTACACTCCTAAAATAACCCCTGCTCACCCCCTTGCCTTTGATCTTGCAATGAAATGGCGATTCTCCAAATGTTATGCAGTGAGAATTTAGATTTTATTAACGATATGGAGGTTAGCATTATGCCTCTCTCCACTCCCTTTGCATTAAAATTGTAATTGACACATTTCATAAAATTTAGTATTAGAGTTGTTTACTGCATGTTGAAAAAAGGAATGGGTATGAAATTCTTGTTCTTTTACAGAAAATCAGTGACATTGCATCTGCGGAGAAGGGAACATCGACGGAAAGATTTTGGAGTAGAAGAAAGAAGTATTGCGATGTAGAAGATTTAAAAGAGGCAGAAGATTCTACGATATGAACTTATATAGTGTTTGATTATGGATTGGTTGTTATAGTGATCTTTATTTTTTTATGGGAGCTATTTGCAGGAGTGTTATTAACAGCCTTAATTCATAATGCTAGCCTTCATATCTTTAATTAAGTTGAGATTCTCTTTTCTTAACATTTTTGAGAATCAACATACCCGTCATTCTTGCTTCTGCTGGGAACTGTGTTTCACAGAGTTAGTAAAGTCATACTCTGCAATATTTAGACAGGTCATTTCAATAAACTACAGTCATAACAGTTCTAATCGGGGGAACTTTGTTATGAAATCTGACGAAAATCTAAGAAAGGAACTGGGAACAGTAGACAGCTTTCCTGATGTATGTCAAAGCTATGGCAACACATTATTGATGATAAGCCAGTCAAATCTCTACTTTGGTCTTTGATTGACAACCCTTCCCAGGAGAAATATTAGCCAGAGATCCGAGCAGTGTATAAAATGGAGAAAATACGCTATTCTGTTGTGCTTTCTGCATATGTATTAGGAAATGTTCAAGTTCATATGACAACATTTTTGTATCAGGGGAAAAATGGAGATAAGGTACTGGGAACCAATTGCAAATGCATATGAAACGTGTGGCTGATAGGCAAGAGTTATTTTCTTGTCTAATAATATTTTTAGTAATAAGAAAAAATCTTGCAGAATAGCCGTTCTAAACAAATGGAGCAAACTGGTTTTATACTTTTTATGTTGCTCTAGCAGTGGGAAACAGAGTTTCAGATCTAATTGTATAAATAATGATACATATATTTGTTCCCATTACTAATTATTTAAAAAAAAAAACAGCAGACAAGGAAGTAATTTGGACAGCTACCCGTTTTGGCTGCATGGGATTTCATGGCAAAATACATTCTGGGACACATTTTCGCCTAAATTGTGCAATCGAAATTTTCAAAATGATGACATTCACCATTTGATAGAAACCAATTAATAGTATGTCTTTCATTTTGAAATTACCATTTACCTGCCCTTTTCGATCTGTCAGAGCTCATGTCATGAACACACACAACTAAAAAGACCTTTTGTTAGGCCTCTTCGGCTATTGATTATTTAAAGTGGCATTTTCCTTTTAAATCAGCTCCAAGGAGTATTGCACAGTTTTATATTATGCAGAGGTGACTGGTAAAGAATTCCTTCTCCAGTATCCCACATTAAGTGAAATGTGAAAAACAGAGCCTTAGGAACAGCGTTTTTGTATACACCATTATTCTCAAATTATTTCAAACGAATGGTAGGATTGAAAATAGAATTCTTGCGCCCTTCACCTTTTCCACTGTGAACATCCTTCATTGAAATACACTATTTGTGATAATACATGACAATTGTATGGAAGTATCTTCCCAGGGTAAATGAACACTGGTATGGCTGCTTTCAAATTTGTATTGTCATAAAAGCTGTTTCTTTCTGGTCCTCGGCAATGTATGGCTCAGTGAAAAGAGAAGATAACACAAGTGATATTTGCTCTTTAAATTGTTTTTGCTCCTAATAGTGTTTCTACAATGATGTTGCACTAAAGGTATGTTTGCACATAAATGTGATTTTTGCTCCTAATAGTGTTTCTACAATGATGTTGCACCAAAGGTATGTTTGCACATAAATGTGATTTTAGACTTTTGCACCTAAAAGTTTCCTACACTTTTGCTGAGCTTGAACCAATGTGTGATTTTTCACCAAAATGTGCACTGTCTTTTTTGTGGATCAACCTTTCTGAATCCATATCACCAATAATTTTCTGTTTCTGTGCCCCTATACCCACTACCTCATATCCTTAACTTTTTCTTTCCACTTCCACTTTAAATCTACATTCTCGGGATTTGCTATGGAGTGTATAGTGCTATTTTGGTTTTTTTAAGTGTTCTGGGGTGGTCTGGTAGTTTCAAGCACACTGTATTTCTATTAAATGTTTCCTTCTAAATGTGTTTTAATTTATTTGTGTTTCCAGAAATTGGACACTTTTTTTTGTTTTCAAACATATAAATACTAAAACAATGATTTACCATGATATAAATATCCTTGCATAACAAGAATTGTGGCAAACCCTATTTCCGTCATTATCTATTTGGCGAGCAGTAAAACTCAATTTTACAATTCTTTGCTCTTATCATACTTAATGTAATCCGTTCCGTGGGCCATCCCTATTGCAGGTGAAAGTAATGTCTATGACATACAAAAAAGAATGATTTTTATATATGCACAGTAGGACGCTTTTAGACACTTATATACCCATTTATTCTTCCTTCAACCTTGAGCTATACATATATAAAACATATTTAACTTTCAGAAAAACACACATTCAATGGATGATGTCATCAGTGATGTCATTTGAGATGTCATCAGTGATGTCATGAGTGATGTCACTGACCATGTCATGAGTGATGTAATATGTGACATCATCAGCAGTGCATTGCGGGCACACGAGTTATAGTTAGCTGAACTAACTATAACGGGGGAATTTCAATGGTTTTGTACAAGTGAAATGTCCAACTAACTATAACGCCCCTGAAAGCCATGTTTTTTTCAGTGAATTTCTAAGGTTTTTTAAATGCTAATTTGTAACTATAACGTGCCTGAAACCTATGGTTTTTTCAGTAATTTCTACGTTTTTTTTTAAATGCTAGTTTCTACCAATACCTACAGAGGTACGACATGTGAAGTAAGAAGAAAAACACACAGAAAGAAGCAAAAAAAATGCAGAAAGAAGCAACAGATGTCCTCAAAGATGAAGAACAGTGCAGGAAGAAGGAAGACGTGCAGAAAGAACAAACAGAGGAGAAGAAAGAGGCATTGTTGCAAAATCATCCTGTACCCTCAACTTTTTCAGATGGGTACTGGTGTTAACTGACTCTGACTAACCAGTCCAAGAGCCAGTGCAATGCTAAAAGACACTTCGAATACAGTGAAAACAACTACATACACTAGGGAAAACTATGCGTTGGGGTACCTCTGTGATTAGCATGACCTCCTCTGTAAACCCCTAGTACACAATAGGGCAGGCTGATTAAAACTACCTCTTAAAATGAGCCACGGATTGTGTTTGCACACTGATGAAGGGAGGGGGAGATCCTGAGGTGACATGGGTGCAAACACGCCCACGGGCGTTTTAAGTTTTGGGACAAAGCACCCTTGAATCCTGAGGGTCCGTGGGGTCCAAGTAGCCCACTAGGTACCTCCAGTAAGCACCACAGAGCTGATTTGCAGAGAAGTGTAAAAAAGGGCCCAGCCTAGATCACCTCTCTGCAACGCAGCGCAGTGGCGCTTACTGGAAGCACCTGGTGGGCTAGTTGGCCCCTCGGAGCCCTCAGGATTGAAGGGGAATTATTTCCCCAACTTAAAACGTGCCACAGAGCGTGTTTGCACACGTCACCTCAGGCCCCGTCCCCTCCCTTCACCACTGTGTAAACACGTTCTGTGGCTGTTTTAGGTTGGGAGATTAAGTTAATTTGAATCCTGAGGGTCCCTAGGGTCTAACTAGCCCACTAGGTACCTCCAGTAAACGCCAAAGAGCTGCGTTGCAGAGAGGTGTAAAAAGTGGCACGGCCTGGATGACCTCTCTGCAACGCAGCGCAGTGGCGCTTACTGAAAGCACCTGGTGGGCTAGATAGCCCCCAGGGGCCCTCAGGATTGAAGGGGAATTATTTCCCCAACTTAAAACGCACCGTAGGGCATGTTTGCACACGTCACCTCAGGCCCCGTCCCCTTCATTCCTCACTGTGTAAACACGCCCTTTGGCCATTTTAAGCTGGGAGATTAAGTACCCTTCAATCCTCAGAGTCCCTGGGGACAAATTAGCCCACTAGGTACCTCCAGTAAGCGCATTTACAGAGAGGTGTAAAAAGGGGCACAGCCTGCACCACCTCTCTGCAACGCAGAGCAGTGGCGCTTACTGAAAGCACTTGGTGGGCTAGTTGGCCCCAGGGTCCCTAAGGATTGAAGGGGAATTATTTCCCCAACTTAAAATGCGCCATAGGGCGTGTTTGCACACTTCACCTCAGGCCCGTCCTCTCCCTTCACCACTGTGTAAACACGCCCTGTGGCCGTTCTAAGTTGAGAGATTAAGTCCCCTTGAATCCTAAGGGTCCCTAGGCTCAAACTAGCCCGCTAGGTACCTCCAGTAAGCGCCACAGAGCTGTCTTGCAGAGAGGTGTACAAAGGGGCATGGCCTCTGAACACCTATCTGCAACGCAGGTCCCTGGCGCATACTGGAGATACCTGTTGGGCTAGTTGGCCCTCAGTATTGAAAGAGAATTAATTCCCCAACTTACAACTCACCCCGGGGCGTGTTTGCACAATGGTGAAGGAAGGGGGCGTGGACTGAGGTGACATGTCTGCAAACATGCCCAGTGGCACGTTTTAAGTTGGAGAATTAATTCCTCCTCAATCCTGAGGGTCCCTGGGGGCCAAGTAGCCCACCAGGTACCTCCAGTATGCGCCAGAGAACTGTGTTGCAGAGAGGTGTTCAGAGGCCACGCCCCTTTTTACAATACTCTGCAACCCAGATCTGTGGCGCTTACTGGAGGTACCTGGTGGGCTAGTTGGCCCCCAGGGACCCTCAGGATTGAAGAGGTATTAATTCCTCAACTTAAAACGCGCCACAGGGCTTGTTTGCACACATGTCCCCTCAGGCTCTGCCCCCTCCCTTCACCACTGTGCAAACGCACCCTGTGGCACGTTTTAAGTTGGGGGATTAACTCCCCTTGAAGCCTGAGGGTCCCTGGGGTGCAACTAGCCCACCAGCTACCTCCATTAGGTGCCACAGAGCTGTGTTGCAAAGAGGTGTAAAAAGGGACGTGGCCTCAGAACACCTCTCAGCAACGAAGCCCTCTGGTGCATACTGGAGGTTCCTGGTGGGCTAGTTGTCCCCTAGGGACCCCCAGTATTCAAGGGAATTCATTCCCCATCCGCAAACGTGCCAGGGAGTGCTTCAAGGAGGGGGCATGGCAACCGGCGCGATGCCGGTCTTTCGTTATTTTCTTTTTTTTAAGAAGGGGGACTTGTGGACCCCTTCTTTTTCTAATTTATGGGCCCTGGTGACCCCATCCCCCAGGGTCTGACCCCTATTTTTTTTTATTAAAAAATTTGGAAGGGGGCCATTTGGACCCATTCCCCGAGGCCTTAATCGGCCCCGGGGACCCCATCCCCTGGGACATGGCCTTTTTTTAAATTTTAATTTTTTGGGAGGGGGCCTACGTTGCCCCCCTCCTCAGGTGACTTATGGCCCTGGGGACCCCATCCTCCGAGCCGGCCTATGTTTTTTATTTTTTACATTACATTTTAGGGAGGGCCCGCGTGGCCCCCCTCCCCAGCCACTTGTAGCCCCGGGAACCCCATCCCCCGGGGCTGGCCCTCTCCGTTGGGGACCGTGGGGGTCGCCAATCCCCCCACGGTCGCTCCGGAGCCCCGCGTCAATCGGGATCCGGCATTGCTTTTCCACATTGGGAGCTGCTAGGATGCAGCTCCCCGTGTGGAAAAGCAATTTTCCCTGCTCCCTCTTTCAAAATCCAAACCAAGTTTGCTATGGCAAGGCGGGAGCCGTGAGGTTCCCACCCTGCCATAGCAAACTACGGTGTCCCGGGGGTGGGCACCCCAGGACACTGCAGGAACCGGCCCTGGGGGTGGCAGTCCCCAGGGCCATCAAGGGCTCCAGGAGGGGGGCCGCGCGGCCCCCCTCCAAACATTTCAAAAGCCACGGGGAGGTGGTGGTCCCTGGGGCTGGGGTGTCTGTCACGGAACCCCAATTATAATATTTAGAGCCGCGGGGAGGTGGCGGTCCCGGGGCGTGTGGGGGGCTCGAATCCCCCCACACAAGTTTTTTCTAAAGCAGCAAAAATTAGGGGTGGGGGTCCCCGGGGATAGGGGGGCTGTGAGCCCCCCCCCAAATATATTAGATAAGCCCCGGGGGGTGGTAGGCCCCGGGGCTAGGGGCCCCTTTGGGCCCCCCAACCGATTACTAATATGCACCATCCCTCTGGCTAAGAGACTGTATAGACTGAGAACTATCTCCCATATTCCCATACTCACCCCTATGTTTGAATTGTTTGTTAAGCTATGGTTGAGAAGGAATGTAGTATTTTCTGCACTGTGACATCTGATAGGCAGCACCATGTGGAAGGGTGGTCTTCACGATCGACCCTTCACCATGGACGCTTTGGTTTAGCCTACCTGTGACATTGGCCATTCAGTAATAGCAGAGGGCATGGGCTGCACAGGCAGTAACATGTTGCCCGCGTACAGTAAACATTCTGGCTCCAGTGTACCTTATTTGTTTGCGCTTGTGGCCGCGTCCTAACACTGTCTTGGAGGGGATCGGGCCTGCTACTATGGGTCAAGTTCACATCTCTACAATCCCTTCAACCACCTTCCTCTCATACCTAGATATCTTGCTTGGCCAAGAGAAAGTCATTATTTTAATCTAGCCAGGGGCACTGTTACACATTCAATAGAGAGAGAGGGAAAAGCCTGTGATTGAGCTGTGTGAAGAACTTGTACATCACACTTCTGAAGAGAACAAAGTATTCCTGAGTTGAAAATTGGTAACAGCTATTACTGGAAGTGCCAATGGGCCTCAATGTGACCCTGGCACTAGGGTTAAGCTAGGCATAACTAATTGTGTGCACTCTTTATGTGAACTCTGATTGTTAGTTGAGTGGCAATCACTCTTTCCATGTCTGCCCTTGGGTGCATCAGAAGTGCTGGACTAGTGGGAAACGTAAATGCTAATCTACAGTAATAATCAATGCGAATAATGCTTGGGTCTGATTCATAATCAGATAGTAAATCCACACAACTGGCAACTGCGTCAATTGTGTTTTTGATTTGTTTTATGTGCATTTTGTGAAACAAGGAAACCATCGCCCAAACAAGAATAAGGCTGCAGCAGTGTTACGGGCACCATATCAGCAGTGTGCAATCATGAGTGTAACATCATTGAATTACAGAATTATATAACCCACCTTCCTTCATACGCGATAAGCGGTTTTAACAACTGTGAGACTAGAAGGGCACAATGCCTATTTTTTTGCTGGAATTCAGGAGTGATATATATCCATGTGGACAAGATTTCTTCAGCAGGTTCTCAATTTAATGAGCTATTCTAAAATTGAAAATTCTAGAAATGAGGGGCAAGGTGGAATAGAGGCTGGACGCAGGCAAAATATACTGTTCTTGTGTTTCAGTGATCCGCTAGTCAGAAGGACCACACTGAACAGTGTGGCATTTTCTTTTTTCAGGAAATTAGACTTTTATATATTCAGTTAATTTTCCTCATCTTTCCTCACTCTGGGATCAGACTTGTGGCTGATTCTAAAGCACGATTATCACTTTCCTGCCTAACAATACAACTAGCATAAAAGGACATCGGTGGCGCTTCTGCTCTGGCGGAGGATAGTCTCCCCCCACCCCCAGCTGCCTCAAAATGCAAGGAAAGGAAAAATAAAATAATAAACACATTTTATTATTGTTTTATTTGTCTTTTTCCGGCAGAGTCTTTGGGGGTGGGCCAGGGGGATGACCATCACTGGTGGGGGAGTGGTATGCACTGGCATCAGTGCGCATGTGAGTTTGGCCTGCTGTCTCAGGACGCCCAAACCGACATGCGCACTGAAGCGGTCTCCAACCCGAACTGCATTGCAATGTTGGAGATAGCAGGCACTGGCTCCCAGTCTCAGTCTCACTGGGAGCGCAAATTGAGGGTGCTCAGGCCAATCCTGTTGCTGCTCTCATTCATGAGAGCTCTGTTACCGGGGGGGTTTTGTCCAATGATGTGGCCGGGTAGGACAATTACACTTTTGAAAAAAGAGGAAGACCCGGTCACTCGTTTATTTGTTCTGCTCAATTTTTATTTAGGGCAGAATCATACACTAAGGTGTTTAATCCTTATGTGCAACCTTTATGTTTTTTAGAAATTTAGGAAAAGTAAATGCAATGATTTTTACAGATACTATGACAGTCCGAAGAATTACTTGCTGTCCTGCACTAGAACACATATATTTACAATAACTCAAATTGCACATTACTTAGAAAGACACAAAAGAATTACACATTCAAATAATTTTACACAAAAAAACATTTAAGACATTAAATTACTCATTCAGGTTGAAAGTACCCTGTCCACATATTTTCTGTCAGGCCACTGAAAATAAATGTTTTTCTCTTTCTTTTGGCCTGATTGCGCAAGGGGCGGCTAGTACAATGAGCATTCAATGTATTTATGACAAAACACAAGGTTTTGTCATAAATACATTGAATGCTCATTGTACTAGCCGCCCCTTGCGCTGAATGAGTAATTTTTGTCTTAAATGTTTTTTTGTGTAAAATTATTGCATTTACTTTTCCTAAATTTCTAAAAAACATAAAGGTTGCACATAAGGATTAAACACCTTAGTGTATGATTCTGCCCTAAATAAAAATTGAGCAGAACAAATAAACGAGTGACCGGGTCTTCCTCATTCATGAGAGCAGCATCAGGATTGGCCTCAGGGGAGTCTGGGAGCCTGTGCCTGCAGAGGACTGGAGAAGAGCACGATGCAGCTGATGCAGGTAAGTTATTTTTTGTATTTGATTTGTGTTTTTATTTGTTGTCCGTCATCTCTCAGGCCCTTTACTGCCCAGCCTCGCCTCACCAATCTTCAACGACACCAGCCGCTACTGCAACAGGAGATTCCTCTTACTCTGTATGACAACCTAAAGTTATTGTCAGAGAGATTTGGCCCAATTTTATGCCCACTTCTAGATTATTATATAGGCATTCCAACAGGCACATCAGAGAAATGGTAACCTCTCATGGTGGCAAAGAATCTCCCAAGGGAACTTGTTTTTTTTGCATACTGCACACTTTTCAAATCGCAAATTGACAAAAATGGTAATCGAAACAATTTATTGTGTAATAAAACTCACATTTTGTATTAAAACCCACACGAGTGAAGGGTCACCAAAATTAGCCACTGTATCAGTGACATGTTCAGTTCTTTGGGACTGAAGTGTGGAGTAATTTATCAAGTAATCATATTATTGCAACAACCAATTACTCCAAACCCATTATCACTCCACTCCAGAATGAAGAAAAAAACACTTTAATAAACTTTCTATAGCTGTGATCTAAAAATTACTGACTAGTTAAGCCATGGGTACTCACAAACTTTCTCTCGGGGGCCAAATTTATAGTGTGGTTTATGTCCGAGGGCCGCACCGGTGGGGGCGGGGTCAGTGGGGGAAGGGGCGGGGCTAGAGCAAGAAAAAAAAACTGTGACCATGAGGTTGATCATAGGTCCCTGCAGCTGACGCCTTCGTCCACTTAGCAACCAGACCCGGCATACAGACATCTCTCTCTCTCTCGGTCTTTCTCTCTCTCTCTCTCTCTCTCTCCCGCTCTCTCTCTCTCTCTGTCTCCATCTGTCTCACTCACTCTGACTGTCTCACTCCCTCTCTCCCTCACTCACTCCCTCTCTCCCTCTGTCTCACTTCCTCCCTCCCTCTCACTCACTTTGACTGTCTCACTCCCTCTCTTCCTCTGTCTCACTCACTCTGAATGTCTCACTCTCTCTGTCTCCCTCTCCATCTCTGTCTCCCTCTCCATCTCTGTCTCCCTCTCCATCTGTCTCCCTCTCCCTCACTCGGTTTTCCTCTCCCTCAGTTTCCCTCTCCCTCCCTCAGTTTCCCTCTACCTCTGTTTCCCTCTCCCTCACTCTGTTTCCCTCTCCCTCAGTTTCCCTCTCCCTCAGTTTCCCTCTCCCTCACTCTGTTTCCCTCTCCCTCAGTTTCCCTCTCCCTCACTCTGTTTCCCTCTCCCTCAGTTTCCCTCTCCCTCAGTTTCCCTCTCCCTCACTCTGTTTCCCTCTCCCTCAGTTTCCCTCTCCCTCACTCTGTTTCCCTCTCCCTTCTTCCCTCTGTCTCCCTCTCTCCTTCCCTCTCCCTCCTTCCCTCTGTCTCCCTCTCCTTCCCTTTCCCTCCTTCCCTCTGTCTCCCTCTCTCTCCCTCACTCTGTCTCCCTCACTCCCTCTGTCTCCCTCCCTCCCTCTGTCTCCCTCCCTCCCTCTGTCTCCCTCCCTCACTCTTGGTGAGCTCCCTCACTCTTGGTGGGCTCCCTCACTCTTGGTGGGTTCCTCACTCTTGGCGGGCTCCCTCACTCTTGGTGGGTTCCTCACTCTTGGCGGGCTCCCTCACTCTCCTTCCCTCTCCCTCCCTCTCCTTCCCTCACTCTCCCTCCCTCACTCTCTCCTTCCCTCACTCTCTCCTTCCCTCACTCCCTCACTCTACTGCCCTCACTCTACCTCCCTCACTCTACTTCCCTCACTCTACCTCCCTCACTCTCCCTCCCTCACTCTCCTTCCCTCTCCCTCCCTCACTCTTCTTCCCTCACTCTCCCTCCCTCACTCTCCCTCCCTCACTCTACCTCCCTCACTCTACCACCCTCACCTTACCTCCCTCACCCTACCTCCCTCACTCTCCTTCCCTCACCCTCCTTCCCTCTCCCTCCCCCACTCTCCTTCCTTCCCTCTCCCTCGCTCACTCTCCTTCCCTCTCCCTCCCTCACTCTCCTTCCCTCACTTTCCCTCCCTCGCTCTCCTTCCCTCCCTCACTCTCCCTCCCTGACTCTCCCTCCCTCCCTCACTCTCCCTCCCTCACTCTCCCTCCCTGACTCTCCCTCCCTCCCTCACTCTACCTCCCTCACCCTACCTCCCTCACCCTACCTCCCTCACCCTACCTCCCTCACTCTCCTTCCCTTACTCTCCTTCCCTAACCCTCCTTTCCTCTCCCTCCCCCACTCTCCTTCCTTCCCTCTCCCTCGCTCACTCTCCTTCCCTCTCCCTCTCTCACTCACTCTCCCTCACTCACTCTCCCTCACTCTCCTTCCCTCACTTTCCCTCTCTCACTCTCCCTCCCTCACTCTCCCTCCCTCTCCCTCACTCACTCTCCCTTACTCACTCTCCCTCACTCACCCTCCCTCACTCTCCCTCCCTCTCCCTCCCTCTACTCCCTCACTCACCCTTACTGTCCCTCCTTCACTCACTGTCCCTCCCTCACTCACTCACTCTCCCTCCCTCACTCTCCCTCACTCTCCTTCCCTCACTCTCCCTCTCCCTCGCTCTCCCTCCCTCTCCTCGCCCTCGCTCTCCTCTCCCTCACTCTCCCTCGCCCTCACTCTCCCTCACTCTCCCTCGCCCTCACTCTCCCTCGCCCTCACTCTCCCTCGCCCTCACTCTCCCTCACTCTCCCTCGCCCTCATTCTCCCTCTCCCTCACTCTCCTTCCCTCACTCTCCCTCACCCTCACTCTCCTTCCCTCACTCTCCCTCCCTCACTCTCCTTCCCTCACTCTCCCTCCCTCACTCACCCTCCCTCCGTCTCTCTCCCTCCCTCAATCAATCAATCAATCAATCAATCTCTCCCTTCCTTTCCCTCCCTCCCTGTCTCCCTCCCTCCACCTTGCCTGTGTGTGCCCGGGCTGAGACAGCTTCTGGGCACACACAACCTCACCGGGGCACTTCACAGGTCTTTAAAAGACCATTCGTAAGTTAATGAGGCTTTGTCACCTCTTAGACCCCTGCAGCCCCACTTTGACTACGACAGAAATCGTCCGGTCCCCACAGAGCAGCAGTCTGAGTCGCGCTGCCGCAGGGGTGTTTGCCGCAGGGGTGTTTGCTGACACTCTGTAAAAAAAAAAAAGTTAAACACGGGTACATGTATGCAAGGTCCGCGGGCCGCCAGGGAAGGCTTGCCGGGCCGTACTATGAGTACCCGTGATCTAACTGGACTGTAGGTGCATAGTAATGACGTGCGATTTAGGGATTCTGTATTGAAACTAGATGCTATGCTCTTTGCTTGCAAACATTACTTTTTGGATTCCAGTAGCCTGCTTAACTGTTTTACCCTAATTGTAAACCCACAACAAACTAGCTGATAAAAATAGAGAAGGTGGGCGGGCAGAGTGGCGCTGTGTACACCTCAGAAGCCTGGTGCAAAGTGCAAGGTTAATCGTTTTCCAACTACTACTTTAACAAGCCCCGATGTTTCTTTCGGTCTCCTTTCCCTCCCTCCCTCTCCCTCTCTCCGCCCCACTACCTCCCTTTGTCACCCTCTTCACCTCACCGGCTCACCCTGCGTGTGTCAGCCTGGGCCGAGACAGCCTCCTGCCACACACAGCCCCACCCGAGCACTTCACAGGTCTTTAGAAAGACCATTTGTATGTTAATGAGGCCTTCCTGTACTTAACCTCTTCTTAGGCCCCTGCAGCTCCTCTATCATTGGAATCACCCGGCGGCCGGCCCCCACAGAGCAGCAGAGTCTCTCAGACTCGCGCTGCAGCAACCAGCAGTGTTTGAAGACACGATTACATTTTCATTTAAATACAACACGGGTACGATGTCAGGAAGGTCAGCGGGCCGCCAGGGAAGGCTTGCCGGGCCGCCACTGGCCCGCGGGCCGTACTATGAGTACCCGTGAGTTAAGCGATGACCGACCTTTAGAATTCAGCTATTTGAGAAACGGCTCAAAGCTCACCTTTTTAAGGGGACATGGAAATGGGTTTTTGGTTGTATTGTTCACACAACAGGCAAATATCAGTGCATAACCATAAAGGTTCTACAACTAAAAGGTTGTTAGAGTAACTTCACAGTATTTTTTTCATAAAAACCATTATTTCTCTTTTGATTAAACAACCATGATTTCCATTTATATATTTTCTGTGATTTTTAAGCTTTTGCCATTTTGTGGTTTGCTCTAATTCAAAGAAAAGATCCACTCTACAAGGCCTTCGGCTGTGTGCAGCATTTCTAGGCGTATGCACTGATGTGCTGTGCCAAGGCCTTGACCCTATAACATCCCGCCACAAAGTGTAACTAACTACCCACCTTGCCACCAGAACCTACCATGTGCGATGGGCACTTGGCTCACGGCAATGGCTCTAACTACACTGTGTTCAACACCTTGCACTCCATGTCATCATGGACACTGTTTCAGGTACTGTGCTTTTTGCTGAAAATTGTGTATTCTGTGTGTTGTGAACTTGCTTTATTTCCATTGAAGTACTTAGAGCAACACGCCCAATGGCAATGATTTGAAGGCTAATAAGCACAGGTGTGAAACAAGTGTCCATTATAACAATGACAGAGGGGCTTCTCCAATGTGTCCTAGAATCCAGCCATGTTCTAAGCCAAACCAAGTCTTCCAGGTCCCACTGTGCGCGTTTCTTAACATCAGGCTATGGGTGCAGGAGAGGTGTAACGAAACTTGAAGGTCCCCTCGCAAAGTACATGGATCCCAACACCCCCCCCCCCCGCAGGCCCACCACCGACCACTTTAGTCGCACTGTACTCTGCGGAGGATCCCCCCGTAACTCAGCCAACCCCCCCCCCCCCTCCTGCACCGTACTGGCAGCGGGAGCTAATGTTACACCAGTGGAGTGCAGGACATGTCCCCTGCCTTCTGTGACCGCAGAACCAGCTCGGTGTGACAGGGTTGGATTGGGATTAAAAATCGGGCCGGCCATACTAAAAAAAAAAGTGGCCCACGTTTGCATATTACGTTTCTGCTAAACACTGCTTCTACAAAGTTTTATAAAAAGAAGAGGGGGTCTCTGACAGAGGCATGTTTTCTTAATTTTACTTAGATTAATAAGAATGCACAGATTAATTCACACTGGCTACACCTCAAAACAAGGGAGGCCACTTCTGCTCAGGCCCCCTGCTCTGCAAAATATGCATACATTAATGGGCCAGCCCAGCGAGAGAAAGGGAGTGACACCTCTGCCTTTTGATAAAATCTGCCTCCAGAAAGGCCACTCAGACACCCACTGGGCGGCTGGCCACATCGGAACAACACAGACACCGCCAAAATCAACCGCCCAGGCTGCCCAAAAAAGCAGCCCACAGCTGGAACTTTAGCCCGAGTGCCCACTTTACCAATCCGACCCTGCTGTGTGACATTTTATCAGTCAGGAGACTCTGGGAGCAGGGCACGGCTTCCGGCCTCCACTTGATTGCTTGTGATTTTATTCCATGAGACAAGTTCTACAATGTTTAGAAAATGGTTTGCCTCGTGCATCGCCTGGAGCAATGTTTTCAATCTGTGACACCCAATCAGATAGCGGCAGTTTTCGAACGATTCTCAAACCATTACAGAACTGCAGGAATGAATGGGAAAACAGCTATCTCTTCCAATTAGATTGTTTTTCAGAATTTCAATCAGTTTGTAAACAGTTGGTCTCCAACCGTTCTGGACCTCAGACTTCAATATGGCCATAAAATAAACCTTTCACTGTCCTTTATTTAAACTCAGATGTAAAAATAAAACTAAATCGATCTCTACTAAAACGAAATAGGACATTTTCTGTATACCTTTACCAATTGCCTTGTTTGATGTGATTCCGTATAGCTTTTTTGTTGCAGCAAAAAGCTATATTTCTAATATGAAATGGACAGTCTCTATTTTTAGACCCCCCCCCCCAAATGGCTGATCATAACACATTTTTAAATGAAGAAACCAAGCAGGATGCGTAAAGAGCCTGATGAATTTCGTGAACATTCATCAAACAGCACCAAAGTTAATAACAAATCAAAAAAACAATTGCATTGAAAAATACAGCTTAATGATAATTGCAGAGTGGCTAGCACTTTGGTAAATACCACTTGGTAAATTGTGCACAGAACAATATAAACCGTTTAACTGCTGTTGTTCAATTGACAGATGATAAAACCCACTAAAGTGGAGTGGTGTGGCTCACTGGTTAGAGGTGGCAGACCCGGGAGCAGAAGTCGGGCCGGGACCAGGTTTCAATTCCCGACGCGGCTGGTTCATGAACCAGGGTTAGCGGACTCGACAATTCTCGCCTCGGTGCCTACTCTAACCTGGGGTCCCACTCGGCAACTCTGGGCATTAGCTTGCCTAATCTCGACAACGGCCCCATCAACGCCGGGGATGCCTGGCTCCACCTTGGGGATTCCCAGTAGGGACCATCCCACAGGGAAAGCCCGGACGTGTTCCCCAGCGGTATACAGCGCTGGGACGCCCCTTTGCTGGGGCAGCTGTGCGCTTTACAAGTATACGACATTTAACATTTAACATTTAACATTCGCAGCGTGCTCTTATAATACCTAAATTGGCCAGGATTATGCACAAAAAATCCCTCCACCCCTCCAAACAAAAGTAAACAAATACAGAAATTAAGTTTTGCGATGTTTTGGACAATTAAGTAAGCAGCTGAAATACCAGTACGATTTCAAACATACATTAACTGACCTTGTCTCAGTGTCCACTGTGTCCTGGCATCTGAGTGTTGTGGGCTGTGTGTGCTCTTTGAGGAGCATTCCCATCGTACCCCAAGGCTCTGAGAAACACGGCAGTCCTTTCTCCATTTCCTGTAGAAAGAGATAGAGCATATAAATGCACATGAGCAGATAAGGCAGAGGACAGAAAACGGATACCTCCCCAGTTTACACAAAACGTGTGCTGAAATAAAAGCAAAAAGCAAATCTATGCACACGTGCAGTTTCTGGGACTATTCAAAGGCACAGAAAAAGGCAGATTTGTGACGGTAATGCGGTCTGTTCTGGGAAACCCTCATGATAAAATGCTATTGATGGTCTGGAACCTGCTGGAAACGTTTGCCCGAATAGCATGCGCAGTTCTGTACTTTCTCCACGCACAGTACCGTCCAGATGCTTATCTCTGCGTCAAACCTACCCTGGCTTCATTGGAGTCATTCATACGACTATAAAACGTAGACCCGCGATGCCCATTTCTACTGTCCTTCGCACATTGCTTATCTGTTGTGTGTTTGAATATTTGTACTTCATTCGAGGTCACACTCCCTTTGAGACTGCGCTGAAGTGGCTGCTCATGTTTTTTTGTGTGGCAACCCTTCCTTGAAATTTCCGCAGCAACGTCTACTTGATAAGCTCAGGGTCATACGAGCAGAGTTTGAAAAAAATAAATCTTAATTGGGAGCAGTTTCAGAATGTCACTTGTCCAGCGCGCAAAGTGGTCTAGTCCTCCAGGGAACAGGTCAGCCTGGAAGAAACCAAGGTGAAGGCTGCCCACAGACATTACCGCAGCCTTCCACACTGTCACAGATGTAGCCAATATGAGGTCTCCGCTTTTAAAATTCACCCTGCAAAGACATTTCAAAGGGTTTACGTCTATTTTGAAAACTGCCAGCTATGGGAACATTTGTTTTCAGAAATGTATTATTAAGTTTATTATTTATTACCTACAAAATATAATTTTAAAATGTACATGAGACGCAATAGCAGCCCACGTTAAACAATGATAGGTGGTATGTGTGTGGCTTGCCTCACGTTAGAAGCTTTTTCTGCCCCACAGATGGATAGATGGCTAAACAGATAGTATAAAACAAGTTTATTTTGTCTATTTAATTGTTGGCACAGGTTAGTGTCACATTTTAGTGACCATAGCTAACACGGTGAGACATCACGTGGGTAAAATGTTGCTTATGTAAAACGTCTATTCTCATGACAACTGCCTCCAATTACCAATTCTGGCCAATCAACTTGACTTTTCATCTATACCCAAACCTCTTGTGCTGTAGTCCCCCCAATTAGTTTTTTTTTTTTGTAACCAACTCCACTTTTACTGTGCACTCTCTTTCTGAACTTCTTAAAACCACATCTTCTGAAATGTCTTTCTGGTTCAGTCTCTTCTCAAGACACACACTATTCTCTTCCAAAACCTGGAGTAACTCAAGGCAGACCAAGTCACTGCCTTGTGTTACTCTGCCTGAGGGAGGCAGTACATGGGTGGAGAGTGGGTGTTACCACGTATCCACCAACCATCCTGCACATTCCTGACCTCTCCCTTTAACCCCTTGCATGCTTGTGACGAACCGTTCTGTCACAAGCTTCGGGTGAGCTGTGCTTGTGACGGAAAGGTTCCGTCACGGCCCGCTCGCCGCGCCTGCGCGGTGCGAATTCCGCGCCTGCGCTGACGATTTAATGTGCGGGCGGGTTCATGACGGAACCGTTCTGTCACAAGTGCAGCTCACCCGCGAGCCGTGACGGAGCGGTTCCGTCACAAGCACGGAACCGCCGCGCAGCCGCCCCTCCCCCTTAGCGCTGTGGCGGAATAGCCGCCACAGCGAAGGGGTTAACGCAGCACAGCAAGGTGTATTGATGAGTTGTGTGAAATATTGATAAATCTTCCCTCTTGTCTTCATAGCCTTGACAACATTTTTTTTCATCATTGCTCTCCCAAGAGAAGATTTCGCCTAATGTCTCACAATTTCAGATCTTTTGACAAACCTTTGTTGGTCCCTTTGCTTAACAACCCACTTAGGTTCAGCACCAGGATACCCTTCCATGTCAGTTGTGCACTATTCAAATTCATATAACATAACATTGGAATAATAATGCAAGTGAGCCTTCTCGTCAGACAGCCTTTGAAGAAAGAGGCCGTACCTCTTCTCAGCTTGGGGGCTTATAACCTTACAGTCTCCCTGAGACCACCCTATGGTAAAGTACAGGGACAATGCAAAATGTTTATTAAACAATCAAAAATGCACAAATATTTTTATGTTACATTTTAAAATAAACTAATTTTATATATGTATTTAATTTTTTTAAACCACTTTAAAAATGCTACAGCATAATGAACATAATTGTGAATTATTATTTAATGTTGTTAAATAAATATAATTTGAATAGAACTATGTTTTAAAGATGTTAAAATAAATACCAATCTAAAATATAATGTTTATATTTATTTTAAAATTAGAAAGTAATGAATAGGGTTAATTTAAATTAAATTATTTGAAAAATTCATTTGCCTACATGTGGGTGTCTGTCCATGACTCCCCATTGACAAAAGCAACAGTGAGGGTTTGGGGGCATCACTGAGAAACATAGGGTGGTGGCTGGGATCTGACAATGAAAATGCCCTGTGGCATGGCAATCTTCTACCAGAGGTTGCATCAATGGAGGGGTTCCAAGGCTGGGACACCTTGGGTGTCACCAATCTGTGTGTGTGGCAGATGTGCGACTTCGGGACAACAAATCATACGCAGACCTCCAAGACAAATTCTTGCTAGAATGTACACAGTTCTATTGCTGTAACTTAACACACACTTAGGCCCTTCCTTGGTACGCCTACAGACCTACCAGAGCTTAATCCTCTTCAGGCTATATTGACAATGGGACCCCTTCCTCACAGGAGTCAAATATCTATACTCCATAAATCCCTAGTGCTGCACACACCTTACTCCCTCTCACAGCTGCGAGAACACTGGGAAAACCATGTGGGCGCACTCGAGAACACAGAATGGGTGCTGACCCTTCTGGGGCCAAGGGAAGCATTGGTGATGGCACTATTTTGACTGATACAATTTAAATACCTGCACTGCATATACTTGACCCACTACTGCTAGTTGAGCATGCCTAGGGCCTCCAACCCTCGCTGCCATCACTGCCGCTATGCAGTTGGGTGATTTCCTCCCTATGGTGTGGGACTGTGCAGTTCTTCGATCCTTCTGGGACGCAGTTGGGGCCATGCTGGGAGCCGCTATGGGACACCCACAGACCTAATCCCTCAAATTAGCTCTCCTCCAACTAGTGGATGAAGAGGTATATACACCTGCAGAGAGGACATGGTGAAATTGGGCCTAGTGACTGCCAAAAGAGACATCACACACCTGTGTGCTTCGAGGGCTGAGATGGAATCAAGTTGTGTGCGAGAGAGACCAGTGAACCAGACTAATGGATGCCCTAAGAAGCATCTATGTGTGTAGGGAATGTGTGAGAGGTATCAGCAGGGGGAGAAATAAATAATCACCTATGGACAGGATTCACAGAAGAACTGCAGGATAGTTGAAGCCAGAATTGCTTACAAAGGAAGGAATTTCAGACGTGTCGCACAAATGTATTTTGCCTGTGATTTTCAATATGTCACAGTGTTGCTTTAATTAAAAAAAAACAATAAAAAGATCACAAATAAAACTATATTTCTTTTTCCATGAAAAGTGTTATTAAAACATTTTAAAACAAAATAAGTATTTTTGTATTCATATACAATTTTAGTAATCAATTATATATATATTCACTGAAAAAAACATAGGTTTCAGGCCCTATATAGTTAGGAATTAGCATTTAAGAAACCTTTAAAATTCACTCAAAAAACTATACGTTTTAGGGGTGTTATAGTTAGTTGGACATTTCACTCATACAAAACCATTGAAATTGCTCCTATATAGTTAGTTGTACTAACTATATTTCGCGCACCCGCAATCCACTGCTGATGATGTCACATATTACATCATTCATGACATGGTCAGTGCCAACGCAGCCCCTGTGCATGTTTGAAGAGGGGGAACTAATTCCCCTTACATACTGGGGGCCCCTGGGGGCCACCTAGCCCACCTGGAACCTCCAGTATGCACCAGGGGGCTGCATTGCAGAGGTGTAATGAGGCTATGCCCCTTGTTACACCTCTCTGCAACGCAGCCCCCTGGCGCGTTTGCAGAGGTGGAACTAATTCACCTTGCATACTGGGGGTCCCTGGGTGCCAACTAGCCCACCAGGAGCCTCCAGTATGCGCCAGGGGGCTGCATTGCAGAGAGGTGTATTGAGGCCACACCCTTTTTTACACCTCTCTGCAACGCGGCCCCGTGCATGTTTGAAGATGGGGAACTAATTCCCCTTGCATATTGGGGGTCCCTGGGACCAACTAGCCCACCTGAAACCTCCAGTATGCGCCAGAGGGCTGCATTGCACAGAGGTGCAATGAGACTATGCCCCTTTTTACACCTCTCTGCAATGCAGGCCACTGACGCGTTTGCAGAGGGGAGACTAATTCCCCTTGCATTCTGGGGGTCCCTGGGTCATATCTGCCCAAACGCTGATATTCCGAAAAATTGAAAATGACTTTTCTTGAGAAACATTTGGATTTGGATTATCATGTCCTATACTTTGGAATTTTTGAAAGACTGACTTTGAGGATGCTATAAATTACTCAAGTTTGCCCGAATTGTGTAGGTAAAATTGATACCTAGTCACTTTGAATAAGAATGTACTTCCGTCTCGTCTAACATTTGTAAGAAATATCTAGTTATATGTTCAAGAAGTCTTTATTCGATTAGTTCAACATAAAATACAGTTTATACATATAAAAGCAATTAAAACAAGTATTAAATCATTGACAAGCTAATCAGCTTCTTGTACATATTTACAAAAATTTACAGTAACGCTCAGATACAAACATATTTCAGCAGAAGAATTGGCCTAGTTGTAAAACAATCACATGTTTTAGGTCCCCGTTAAATTGCTTTTAATGAACCTAATTCTAAGCAGCCAGGCCCACCCCAAAAATGTAGCAACCCCCACAACAATTAGAGGGTCCAGATTGGTCTTTAACATTCTACTTGCTTCACCAGCCGAGCTGGTACCTAGGTTTCTACATACCGGCCTAAGCCATTTGGCTCTGGGGGCAGAGTATAGTGGACACACATACAAAAAGTGATTCAAGCTTTCCCCAATACCTTGGCATTTGGGACAGTGCCCCGTCCTTTCAGCTCCCCACTTTTTAGTAAAATCCCCAAGAGGAAGTGAGCCGCATCTGAATTGAAAGAATAATTTGCGATCCATGGGCTTTGTTATAATATCCCAATACCTTTCCAACTTGAGCGTATCCTTGTAAACAATGAACAGACCAGTAAGGCTACTCAAGCACATTTTTGAATGCCTGGTATGTGTCACCCATTCCCAATAACACTGTTTGAAATCCTTTTTAGATGGGAAATTGGCTGACTCGGGGGAGGACCACAGGTCTCCATACCCCAGAGCTATTAGGGTAGCCTTAAGGTCTTTAAACCAGCCTATGTTTGTGGCACCAAAGCTGTTTCTAACCTCCAAACAGGCTTTTGCATAGTGGTGAAGTTCCGGCGTTGTCCATAGACGACGCCAGAATGTTAGAGGGCGAAGTCTTGCTTGGTCCACCACTGGTTGGCACCCTAAATCATAAAGAAGGGGAATTAGTGGTGATGACTGAGGCAGACCTGTTGCCATTCTTAAAAATTTATTTTGGGCATGTCTTAACGGGTCCAAATTGCTACCACCCCAGAGTTCTGCTCCATACAGGACTGCTGGTAAAACCTTACCGCCATATATCTTAATAAGCGGGGACATTGGCCTGGTAAATGAACCTTTATGTTCCTTAATCAGTGCCCCACCCAGCTGCTGGTGCTTCAAGGTCATGAGCTCAACCTGATGGGACCAGCTCAAAGTCTCACTAAAAGTAACTCCCAAGTAGGTGAAATGCTTTGTCTGCTCCAGGGGGGTATCCCCCATGGAAACCCTGGCATTTATTTGTTTATGCCCTCTTAGAACCATAAATTTGGTTTTGGACACGTTCACCTCTAGCTCATGTTCGCTGCAGAAACTCTCGAACCTCGACAGGGCTTTCTGCAAACCCTGTCTGGTTCTTGAGATCAAGAGTGTATCGTCAGCGAACATGAGCAAGGGGATTTTCATTCCAGCCAGACTTGGGGCATCCATGGAAAAATTGTCATAATACTTGGTAACTCTATTTATATATAGAGAAAACAGGGTGGGTGCCAGCACGCAACCTTGCCTGACACCTTTGGCCACTGGAAAATTCTCCGTCACCTCACCCGGTTTACCCCAGCGCACAAAGGCAAAGGTATGTGCATGTAGGTTCACTATAAGTCGTACTAAGGTAGGGGGCATGCCCATATCTAACAGGCATTTCCATAACAAGGCCCTCGGGACAAGGTCAAATGCTGACCTTAAGTCCACGAAGGCCGCGTATAGGTTGCCTTTGCCCAAGGTGACCGTCTTCCAATGCAAAAGCATGAAACGGAATGCCTGATCCAGGGTACTCACGTGGGGTCTAAACCCAGCTTGAAGAGGAGTAAGGATGTCATGCTCCTCTATCCATACCTGAATCCTGGAAAGAACAAGACGGGTTATGATCTTCTGTACCGCGTCAATAAGACTGATCGGCCGGTAGTTGGATGGAACCGACCGGTCACCCTTCTTAAAAATAGGCAATATTTCTGCACCTGCCCAGGAATCAGGTACCGTAGCACCCATGGCCAGTGCATTTACCAACCGCACTAAGTATGGTACCCATAGATCAAGGTCCTGTTGGAATATGTCCGCTGGTATGCAGTCGGGACCAGGCGCTTTTCCCCTAGGGATACCTTTCAGGACTATTTCGACTTCTCTGGCCGAGAACTCAAGTGAATCTAGTGATATTGGCCAACTAATGGAATCTTGCGTATTGCTGCGGCATCTAAATTGTTCCTCAAAGTGGGACACCCATTTCTGTTGTTCAACGGATGCGGGGCTTGGGCGATCATCCTGTGACAGACCCCATCTGAGAAGGTGCCAAAACTGCTGTAGGTTCCTAGAGCCACAAGCCTCAGCTAGTGATGTCCAACGCTCGTCATCCTAAGCGGCTTTGGCAGAGCGTTTAGCATTGTTGAAAGCCTTCCTACTTGCTTTGATTAGGGCTGGGTTCTTTGATTTTAAAGCTTTAAACAGATCCGCATGGGTCTGTCAGCAAACGTCGTTGAACCATTTAGCGGGTTTCCTAACCTTCCCTCTACCCTTATTGGCAACATACTTAATAAACAGTTATTTAAGAGACAAAAACAAGCTAGCATGAATGTCTGTGATATTTGTGTTGATCATTTCCTGGTTTCCACACTTATCAATTTCTATCAGTGAGTTGGAAACCAGGGCTCTGATCTTTTTACGTGCTTCCACATCCACAGAAACCTTTGGCCAGCGAACCCTCCTCCTGTCATTTGTAAGTACGACAGCCTCCTGTACAGGGTTTAGCTGTCGTTCAACCGGCCCAACAAAACTGAAATCCTTCAGTTCCGCTACCAGAGGTTCGTGGTCACTTTCTGGACGTGGCTTAACTACCATGTCCGATACCACAGGCCACATTTTAATATCTACTAGGATGTAGTCAATACGACTGCTATGTCTACCATTGAAAAATGTGTGCTTACCCATCCTGTCCGAGCTTACTCGTCCGTTAAGGGCACGTAACCCCCAGTTCAGACAGAGACCTTTAATAAATGTAGCTGCTTGGGACCACTTATTGATCGGGGGTATATCAAGTTGAGGAACCCCCCAAACCAGATCCTCTGCTTCAGTTAATAAACCATCGTCTCTACTTAGAGGTTCAAAACAAGTGTTTAGGTCACCCATAACAACCACATGACCAGCTTTTGAGGTAGTACTTAGGAAGTCATCCAAACAGAGAAGGGTGGTTGAAACTCTGCCACCCATGATTCCTCTAGCATATACATTGATCAGCAGTATATCCATCCCACTTTTTGTTTTGATACTAACTATCAATATATATGGACAGTCAATAAAAACTTCCTGAACAGACACATCTTCAAATTGGCGAACCCAGATTGTGAGGCCACCCATGGCCCGACCTCTATGACTTCTAATGGCTGGTTTGTTAAAGTTCAAGAAACCTGAAAGAAACACTGGTGAGGTTGCCCAGGTCTCTTGAAAAGACCAAACATTGCCTCGACAGATAAAATCAACCCAATCAGGAATGCAAATACGAGATTCAATTCCCGCTATATTCCAACAACCCAAAGTAGTACCCTTTAAACATACTCGGTCACACGATTTAGTTATGTCTAGAGGGTGGGATTCGTTGGGCTGGGGAAGGGGTTCTTCAAGCTCGGGGGCAACTGTATTCGTACCTTCCATTGGCATACACATTGACCCAACCTGGGTGATTGGCTCTGGATTAACGCTCTCAGTGGTGACGTCCTTGGAAGACATTGAGGTGGGTACCATAGCCAATATATCAGGCTCTCTTGAATAGACCATACACCCTTTCACACAATAATGAAGTTGGTCTTCAAAAGCTTTAACAGTACATAGTGGATTACCCAGGACAGCTCCAACACCCATACAATCAGAGTTAGACTCATCGTCCCTTGTTGAAAAAGCTGGTCAGTCATTAGACGACAGCCCTGATAGTGGGTCATAGAGGTTCCTCAGCGGGATGTTCCAATACTCGTTGGGCTGAGTGAACCTATTTGGATATTGACATGCTGGGTAGAAACTTGGGGGCTGTTGAAACTGTGGAAAAACAGGGGTGGGGGGAGCCAAAGGGTGCAGAGTCTTATTATCGAGTGGGAAGTCCGATAAGGCTGGGGGACCAGGAGGCTGAGGCTTAACCTTAGCCCAACCCGGTGTTCGTAAGGAACTATTATAGCTAGATTGTGTGTAGGAGCGGTACCGTGCCTCAGGGTTGAATTGGGGTCCATGAAAACTAGATGTAAAGTTGGACCATTTGAGGGAACTTTTAGTATTTTTGGCAGGAGGTTGATCAGTTGGATTAATCAGGGTCTCAGGATAAAAATAACGGAGGTTCCTCGTGGAGATCCCTCCCTCATTTCTTCCCACATACCAATCTGAGAGATGGTATACTACTCTGTGGTCCCTAAAGTTGATGATCACTATATCCCCCTCTATATCCTTGGGGCGTACCCCCACCCACTGACATCTTCTGACCGAAACAATGTCCCCATTAAGGTGAGCAGGAAGGGGTCTATTTGTTTTCAGCCAGAAAATGACTTTGTTTTTTAGGCTTTCGTTATTTTCCCGATCCCTCTCCGAAACTGGTGGCACACCCGTCATTACAATAACAAAGTTCATGGAATCCGGAGGCAAATCTACATTGTTCCTCCGAGGTAGGGATTTGTGGTATTTAATGTTAGTGTTTGCGGATTTGCCCACCCCATTCTTTACCTGAGGCATTACTCCCTTAGTAGGTGGTTTGTTAGCGACCACCCCGGGATTCGCTTTGGCAGAGCTAGCTGCTCTGGGAGGTTTAACAGCCAAAGCCGATGTTTTAACTGAAGTAGTGCCTACATTAGTTGTACTTTTAGGTTGTTGGCTAGAGATAGTATTTGTATTGCCAGCAACATGGGTTGTACCATGTGGTTTAATGGATGGTCCCGAGTCCTTATCAGAGCTAGTGGGATGTGTTAGCTCAATGGACGCCAGTAGGCGTTCCATTTTGTCGCCCATTATCCTAACACGCTCCAGCAAAGGTAACATATATGATTTGATAAGCTTCTCTAGGATGGCATAGGACACCTCATTAAGCCCTTCAATAACAGTCTCAGGGGTAACCAAATCGTGTAGGTCAACCAATGGTAACTCAGCATTGGGTGGGACCGGTAGCTCAGTGTTTGGTTTGAGTAGAGACGGGGGAGGTGCTTGTCGACTTTGGCCTTTCCTTTTTACCCCGCCCTTTCTCCTTTTTTTTCTAGGTGGGGAACGCACAACCCTCTTAGCCTTGTCAGGCTTGATTCCAGCGTCACACACACTCGTTGGTAACAGATTCTCGCCAGGATCTACGCAGACCAATGACTGGTTGGACAACGTGGGACGAGATTCGGATTCCGTAATCTGGATATCAGGGTTGATTAAATCAATGAGGCTAGAATGATCAATAGGGGGACAATCTAAATGGCCTCCGCTGGTAGCGCTCACACACGGTGGGGAAATAATTGGAAACCTAAATATACTGGGGATTTGATTAATGTCAGTGACATCATCTTTAATGGAGCTCAACCCTTGGGCAGGCGTTTCTTGGGTGAAGTTTGGGTCTGATAGGGTGGGCAGCGGAATTTTCTTTAGATGCTCAATTGAGCGTCGGCGCTCAGCTCTTCTCTCGGCAAGGAGAAGATCCATATCTACTTCCTTGGTAGATTTCTTAAAAAATTTATCGAGTGGTCCGAGTACAGAAAGACCCACGCCTGGGGGTGCGGAATGGCTCATATCTAGACTGAGCTAAGTATACTATCTGGCCCAGATTACACTCTTAGTACACTACTGACAAACTGTTGAACAGTGGACAATGAATTAAAACAAATGACAGTAACCTGGCCCTGCCCGGGCCTCCTACGGCCCCGGACGGCCACAGACGGTCCCGCCCTTGTCCCGGGCTTCTCCCAGGACGCTCTCGCACGCTCCCGCTTAGCGGGTGATGGCCTTGCCTTAAATAGGTAGACCGTGGGATTGCAGGCGGGGCGTGGTGGACAGGGAGAGCGGCCAGGTGTCGAGAGGCGCGGTGTGCAGAGGCTTCTGGTCTTGGAAGTCCTGCCACGCACGCTCACAGCCCTGGTCCAACACACGCAGCACAATCAGGCTTCCCAGTGACTCAGGTGCGCAGTGGGACACGCGAAGCGGGTTCCGCAAGTTGTGAAGCAAGAAAGGGGTCCAGGAGAGCCCTCGATCCTCAGCAGCAGTCAGTAAAATTACAAAGGTGTCTAGTTATATGACAACAGGATACCGACATAACTTGAAGAAAATAAGAACGCCCTGAAGAACTTCTGTTGTACAGAACGAAACACGTCGGCTGACTGTGGTACATAAACTTAAGGAAAATAAAAGCATTTGAATATACACCAAGATTCAGCGCTTCAATAAGGACTCTAAGTGATATGATCTGATTGGACTTATTGTGCAAGGTGTGCTGTGCCAAACTTTGGAATATTCTCCATTACTCTCTACTACTTACTCTCTACTACTCCACTACTCTCTAATACTCACTCTCTACTCCTCATTCTCTACTACTCTCTCTCTCTACTACTCACTCCCTAGTACTCACTATCTACTACTTTCTACTACTCTCTCTTTACTACTCACTCCCTAGTACTCACTATCTACTACTTTCTACTACTCTCTCTTTAATACTCACTCCCTAGTACTCACTATCTACTACTCACTCTCTACTACTCTCTCTCTACTACTCACTCTTTACTACTCACTCTCTACTACTCACTCTCTACTACTCTCTAATACTCACTCTCTACTCCTCATTCTCTACTACTCTCTACTACTCTCTCTCTACTACTCACTCCCTAGTACTCACTATCTACTACTCTCTACTACTCACTCTCTACTACTCTCTCTCCACTACTCTCTACTACTCTCTCTATTACTCACTCTCTACTACTCTCTACTATTCTCTCTCTACTACTTACTCTCTACTACTCTCTCTCTACTACTCACTCTTTACTACTCTCTACTACTCACTCTCTACTGCTCTCTACTACTCACTCTACTACTTACTCTCTACTACTCACTCTCTACTACTCACTTTCTACTACTCTCTACTACTCACTCTACTATTCACTCTACTACTCTCTACTGCTCACTCTCTGCTACTCGCTCTACTGCTCTCTACTACTCTCTACTACTCACTCTCTATTACTCACTCTCTACTCTCTATCTCTCTCTACTAGTCTCTACCTCTCTACCTCTACACCTCTACCTCTCTACCTCTCTCTACACGCACACATATACACATATATATATATATATATATATATATATATATATATATATATATATATGCATTTATATATATGTATGTGTATATACATATATGTATATACATACATAGATAAAATATATCATCTGCATATCTATATAATACATATATAAATGCATGCATACATATACATATATGCATACAGATGCATGTTATTTACATGAGAGTTTTAAAAACACTAATAAAACCAAAGCTAAAAAGCCACCTCATTACAAACAGAATGGCTTTAATTTAAACGAGGGCGAGATCTATTGGATTTTCAATGCTTGTTTACTTTGGTTCCATCAAGAAGGCATTCTGAATGTTAGCAGTCTAGTTGCTCATTAGATCACTGTAGGAAAGCTACTGCTCACCAGGGAAGTCTGCTGCTGGTGTTCAAAGTGCATGTTTCAGTCTGCATGTCAGAATTTTTTTAATGAAATAGAAGAGGATTTGAGAAGTCACTCAAAATGTGCCCTAATTTTTCTTTCTGCAGCACTAATCATACTTTCTATGGTAAAATATACCCCCTCATTTTCTTCCTTTTAAATTAAATGTTTTAAGAGTTACCACTTTATTCCAATCAAGATGGCTTCAGGTGTGCCATACCTTTGTAATAAGTAGGACTGCTAGCGCTCTAGTTGTTCTTTAGAACACTCTGGGACATTCTGTCATTGGGCTATACTTGGGCTACATCTGGGTGATATTTGGGCTACATTTGGGCTCTTTTGTCTCTGGTGGCCATCTTGGGAGACTGTATGTCAGAATTGTTTGATGAAAAAGAAGAGGATGAGAAATTTCCTAGTTCACACAAAGGAAATTTTAAATTCTATGAAGGACGCTGAGGCGAGGATTATGCTAGTCCTTTCTCCATTTTATTGGACAGCACGTTAAAAGTATGAAAGAAAAACAACAACCATGAACTACCGTAACCAACATGGCAGCGGTAGTCATGGCAGCACATTAACCAATCAGAGTCCATACAACAGCATAAAGGTATCCCACGTCGGTAGTCCTTCCTCTTTCGTTGCTGCTGCTGGAAATAAGTCCTCTACCCTTTCGTCCGTTTTCTGATCGGAGCCTAGGGAAGAGAAACTTTAATAATATCTTGTCCAGTACAATGTTGAATACACTCCAAACACATTGCAATGGGAATAAGCAAAGATAATTGCAGTAAGAAGCAAGAAATATCATGTAAAACAGATCAGTCCAATATATACAGCAAACATTGGAAAAGAAAAATTACTTTTCTCAAAAGAAGAAACACAATCACTGGAATCCACAATCCTGGGAGGGAAGGGTAGACAAAGCCAGGGTGGGATAATCCTCGCCTCCGCGTCCTTAATAGAATTGAAACTTTCCTTTGTGTGAACTAGGAAATTTCTCATTCTATGTCAGGATACGGAGGCGAGGATTATGCTTGTTTAAAGCTTACTCACCACCAGAGAAGCAGCCTCATGGATTGGCTTAAAATAAAACGTTTTGAAAGTCGAATCCGAAGAACAATCAGCTGCATTCATAATGTCCTCCAATCAGCCTCCAACTTGGACGGCCTTGGATGCCATTGCGCCTCTAGTGGAGTGAGCGCCGAAGTTCGTAATGTTAATACCAGCCTCAGACATAATCCACCTGACCCATCTGGCTATGGTGGGAGAAGAAACCGCCTTGAAAGGTTTCCTAATCGCAATAAGCAATTGTCTTTCGCCCGGAGGGCGGACTTCCAGAGTCACATCTTCATAACTTTTGAGGCAACGAACAACACATAGTTAAGGCGAGTCCGGAAAAGCTGGATAAGATACTGACCTTGTATTGCACTTAGTTCTTCTGGAAACGGTAAAAGTAACCCCTTCAGGGGAAAAGACTCTGGTGGAAATATCAAAGGCACGAACATCAGAAGCCCTTTTGCAAACTATGAGACAGAGGAGAATTGCCAATTTAGCCGAAAGCTCCTTACGTGTAAGGTACTCATTCTCCTGCCAGGAAGGAAGGAAACGCAAAACCACATTCACATCCCATAAACCGGAATAGCGAGGTTCCGGGGGGTGTGAAAGACGAATTCCCTTGAGGAGTTTGCGAACCCAAGGATGCTCGCCAACAGGAGAACCATCCACAAGGGCATGACCAGCAGAAATTGCTGATCTGAAAGAATTGATGGTACAGTATGCAAGTTTCTCGTGGAAAAGTTCAGCAAGGAAGTTAATTACCTCTGTAACAGAGGAGCCCTCGGGATCCAGGTGTTTTGCCACACATCAACGAACCCATCTGTTCCAGGCTGATCAGTATCGTTTGGTGGAACTAGGGGCCCAGGCTCGCTGAATGAGGAGTTCAGCCTCTCTCGAAAGAGTGTCGTTAGACCAACGTTCCCTGAAATCCTCTAGGCCATGACACGTAGATGGCCTTGGAGAACCAGGGGATGTGGATGACCCAATGGATCCGTCAGAATGAGGTCGAAAGACGGCAACCGAAGAGGTCTGCCCCATGATAACTCTAGAAGGGACGGGAACCAACATTGAGCCATCCAGATCGGAGTGATCAAGATCAGAGAGGCTCGCTGTCTGCGGACCTGGGCTGCTACCCTCTGAATGAACAGGAACGGGGGAAACGCATACGCTGGAAACCGGGACCAATCCTGCAGGAAGGCATCTACTGCTTCCGCGCCCGGGTCCGGCTTCCAGCTGTAGAACCGGGGAAGTTGGGCGTTCCACCTGGACGCAAAGAAGTCCAACACAGGAAGGCCCCAAAGATCCGAAATCCTCTGAAACACAGAATGATCCAGTTTGCAATAGCTGGCATCCCGCAAATTCCTGGATTGCCAGTCCGCCACCGTGTTCAGATCCCCGGGGAGATACTCCGCCATAACAGAAATCTGACGTAGAAGTCAATAGTTCCAGAAATCCTTTGCAAGATCCGCTAGGATTTTGGAATGAGTGCCGCCCAGCCGATTGATATATCTGACCGCAGTCGTATTGTCCATCCGTAGAAGGACACAACAATAGACTTTGGTCGTGGTGAACGAGTGGATGTCGAACAAGCCCGCTAGGAGTTCCAAGCAGTTTATGTGGAGATGAAGTTCCTCCTCCGTCCATCTGCCTCCCACCGAGAGGGAGCCGCACCGGCCTCCCCAACTCTGGCGACTGGCATCCGACTCGATCAAAAGATCTGGACGGGAGCCGAAAATCACTCTCCTGTTCCAAGCCTTTATGTGATCCAACCACCAAAGGAGTTCCGACCTGGCTTCCGTGGACAAAGAAATGAGTTCCGAATACGTGAGACCTTTGTGAAGATGAAACGCCTTTAGTCTCTGGAGAGCCCTGTAGTGAAGTGGGCCTGGAAAAATGGCCTGGATCGATGAAGACAGTAAGCCCACTATCCTGGCCAATTGATGGAGAGAAATCCGGTCCCGACGAAGGACCTTGCGAATCTCCTTCTTGATTTTGGATATCTTTTGAGAAGGGAGATGCAGTCCGTCGTTTTGATCAGAAACCCAAGGAAAGTCATTTCCTGTTGAGGAACTAAGTCCGACTTCTGGGCATTGATGATGAACCCCAGAGACTGAAGAAGAGATATGGTAATCTGAAGATGGTGCAGAAGGAGAACCTTGGATTGATTCATTAAAAGAATATCGTCCGAGTAAATAATTAGGCGAATTCCCATGGTGCAGAGGTGTTCGACAACCGGTCGCAGGAGTTTGGTAAAGGACCATGGTGCTGAGGAAAGACCAAAGGGGAGGATACGAAACTCGTAGTCCTGATCCCTCCGGAGAAACTGGTGGAATCTACAATGCGGAGGAAAGATTGGAACCGAAAGATACGCATCCTTCAGGCCCAAACGTACCAGCCAATCAATCTGTAGCAGAATGTCTCTCAAAAGATGGATGCCCTCCATCTTGAAATATCTGTAAATCAACCATTTGTTGAAGGAACGAAGGTTGATAACTGGTCTGAACCCTTTGTCTTTCTTCTCGACCAGAAAGATGATGCTGAGAAAACCACTTGGATGAAGACAAGAGGGAATGATGGCGCCTTTTATCAGCGTAGCCTGAACCTCTAAATCTATGAGCTCCTGTTCTGCTTGCAAAAAAAACAGTGGACGAGGTCGAGAGAGTTGAACGGGGTAACCGTAAAACTCTATGTGAAACCCCTGAACAGTTTCCAGAACCCAAGAATCTGTGGTTAGAGCCAACCAGGCGTGAAGAAACAAAGCAATCCTTCCCCCCAGTCGTACCGAAGATATGAGGGAAATGCTTACCGTTGAATCCCTTGGAGTTGGACTGATTGCCTCCACGTCCTCTGCCTCCACGGGATGGATAGAAGGAACCCTGCCGTCCATCATTCCATCCATTGTTCCTTCAGGGCTGACCCTTATTGGAGCCTTGCTGGAACTGGCGGCCGGAAGAGCGACCCTTGCCTCTGCTGGCACCGCCAAAAACCTTCTTAGGAAACATTTTTTTCATGGAAGCCTGCGCCTTATCAAAGGCAGAAAAAGTTTCCACAAACTTCCCTAGTTCCTTAACAAAAGGGTCTCTAAACAAGGCACCTTGTGCCACTGAACCTGCCTTGGATGAAGATAACTCACCAAGTTTGGGATCTATCTTAAGTAAGAGTGAACGGCGACGCTCCGCAGAGAGAGCACAGTTGGCATTGCCTAGGAGACACATAGCCCTCTGTGCCCAACAAGCTACGTCATCAACTAGAAGTGGCATACCGGTCTCTGTGGAACGTTGGGCAAGTTCAATGATCTTCGTAAGGGGACCTACAACATCCAATAACTTGTCCTGACAAGCTTTTCAGGATCTGTCCATACCTTTCTTAGGGTCTTTGATGTATTTGGCAAAAAACGTGCATAATTTTGGGTCTATTTCAGGAGTGGCCGCCACTCTATTGGGAAGAGAAGGGCGTGGGCACTCCGAACACAGACGCAAACGCACATCCTGAGAGAGCGGTTGTCGAAGCTTAGCGGTGACATAGTCCGCCGTAGACTTCTCAGGGATCCATTTAGATGAACGGGGTCTGAAAATAGTGGTAGGGTCAAACATATCTGGAAAAACCAGATCACCATCTCCAAAATCTGAGACGCTGGATTTAGGGCGCCAAGACCTGCTAACATCCGTCAGATCCTCCGAGGATGCATCCTCTTCATCATCAACATAGTCGTCCTCATCATCATCTCCCTCTAGGGGAAACCCTTCCTCCGGGTCAACGTCCTGGGTGGTTCCACCACCAATCTCTCCGGGTGAGTCCCCCCCCCCCGGTAGGGTGTGCTTCTTAGCAAGCGCACACTCTTGTGGAAGACCTCTGCAAGTCTGCTAAAACCTTCCAGGTGCCCCGTGTCACGCTTTTTGGTCGTGCGTGATGGCACAGGGAGTACCCCACTGGGCCCAGCCCCACTGTCCCCCAAAATACCCATACCAGTTTTGAACACATGGGCAGACAGTTTGTTGACACTGTCCTGCAGAGGTGCCAGCGCCTGGGCAATAGCCGTAGACAGGAGTCTGTACACCTCTGCAGGAGGGCACAAAAGAGGCTGTGAAGGCTGGCTAGAATTATTAGCCACGTAATCATGATCTGGACTAGTCTGCATTTCCGCAGAGGAATGGGCACCCATACAATTAAATACACCCCAAGCTAATTAAAAGGGGGGTCCCCCACACAGGCACCCAGAAAAGGCTACACAAAAGCAACACAGTGTGTAAATTGCCTGAGTTTATATGTGACTGACACAAGAAATGTATTTCAAATATTAATAAATGTCAGCCACCTACAATTGTCTTGCCACAACAAGCAGCGTCAGTGTGGCGAAATGAGGCACAATGAATAAACAGAAGCGCTAAGCCTCAGCGCGTCTTCACCACGAGCGCGTAAAAAGCGCTGTGGAGAAAGCCGGTCAGCGTCTTAATGAGACGACGCCACAGACCGCGCACGCGCGATATAGAGATGCTCGGGCTTAGAAGCCTACCGCGCCGTTAGAGGTGTTAATAAATAGCCTGCGAACTAATGTAAGAGTCGCTACAACAAAACTGTCACACCACAGAAAAATTGAGGAGAGAAAACAGGGACTTATCTTGACGCGCCAGCAATGGAGAAAGAGGAAGGACTACCGACGTGGGATACCTTTATGCTGTTGTATGGAAACTGAGTGGTTAATGTGCTGCCATGACTACCGCTGCCATGTTGGTTAGGGTAGTTCATGGTTGTTGTTTTTTCTTTCATACTTTTAACGTGCTGTCCAATAAAATGGAGAAAGGACTAGCATAATCCTCGCCTCCGCTTCCAGACATAGAATTTGAGAAGTCACTCAAAATGTGCCCTAATTTTTCTTTCTGCAGCACTAATCATACTGTCAATGGCAAAATGAACCCCCTCATTTTGTTCCTTTTTAAATTAAATGTTTTCAGACGTACCACTTCATTCCAATCAAGATGGCTTCTGGTGTGCCATACTTTTGTCATAAGTAAGACTGTTAGCGCTCTAGTTGTTCTTTAGAACACTCTGGGACATTCTGTCATTGGGCTATACTTGGGCTACATCTGGGTGATATTTGGGCTACATTTGGGCTACATTTGGGCTCTTTTGTCTCTGGTGGCCATCTCGGGAGACTGCATGTCAGAATTTTTTTAATGAAATAGAAGAGGATTTGAGAAGTCACTCAAAATGTGCCCTAATTTTTCTTTCTGAAGCACTAATCATAATTTCTATGGCAAAATGAACCCCTTCATTTTGTTCCTTTTTAAATTAAATGTTTTCTGACTTCCCACTTCATTCCAATCAAGATGGCTTCTGGTGTGCCATACTTTTGTCATAAGTAAGACTGTTAGCGCTCTATTTGTTCTTTAGAACACTCTGGGACATTCTGTCATTGAGCTATACTTGGACTACATCTGGGTGATATTTGGGCTACATTTGGGCTCTTCTGTCTCTGGTGGCCATCTTTGGAGACTGCATGTCAGAATTTTTTAATGAAATAGAAGAGGATTTGAGAAGTCACTCAAAATGTGCCAACTTTTTTTTTCTGCAGCACTAATCATACTTTCTATGGCCAAATATACCCCCTAATTTTGTTCCTTTTTAAATTAAATGTTTTAAGAGTTACCACTTTATTCCAATCAAGATAGCTTCAGGTGTGCCATACATTTGTAATAAGTAGGACTGTTAGCGCTCTAGTTGTTCTTTAGAACACTCTGGGAGGCTGCAGTAGAACACAATGTAATCAACTGACAGTCTCTGTCCTTGTTGTATGTACATGTTTTACTGAGAATGTCGGACTTCATTCTCACATGACTGAGAAAGATAATGTGAATTTACAGAAAATATGCTTTCAGTTTAGCTTATAGATCCCCTTCCAAACCACTGTGGGAAAAGCATGAGATAATAGTTTTCTTTCAAACATGATTCATGATATCCCAACAGAAGGCTTTTTCACATGGTAAAATCACCTTAGAACACACCACAATTCCTAAAATGAGTATGGTACCATCAACAAATGATTTATAATCTAACTATTAACTAAAATGCTTTTTAATGAGGTGCTATCATGTATATTGGTCCCAAGATGGCTGCCAACACTTCTTGGATGAAATGTTGACAGCCAATCAGATCTCACGATGAGATGTGTGGTTAGGCTCCGCCCAGACATATATGTGTTTTTGAAATTAATTTTCATAAAAACCACTGGAGCAATTTTCACCAAATATAGAAAAGGTAGTTCTGCGTACCGGTCCCTACAATTTTGCAAAGTTTGGTGTAATTCCATTCAGCGGTTCGGGCTGTAGCCTTGTCTATTCGTCCTATGGAAATTAACATGGGGAAAATATGTTTGGGACCCCCCTTTTTTCTCGGCCCCCGCATGACGAATCCCCCCGAAACTTCCAGGAAAGAAGCGGAGCAGAGCTTGCCTAAATTTTGGAAAATTACACGCAAATTCCTCAACCGGCGCCAAAGTTATTGATATGTGGGTTAGGGATGGGAAAGTTAGGAGTTTATTGAGAAGTTCATTTTGAGTCTTTTTATATGTGTATGTACAGTTCTCCCGACTGATTCATTCCAAAAGGGGTCATTGTGCGAAAGTTCAAAATGTGACGCGACCCTTTTTGTCGCAACAGTTTTGCGACAAAAAGAACTGTACATACATATATAAAAAAGACTCAAGATGAACTTCTCAATAAACTCCTAACTTTCCCATCCCTAACCCACATATCAATATATTCCATCAGGCAAGAGACACAAACCCATGAAGGGACAATAATGATCACGAAGGCCCACTAGAGGGCAGTAAGGAAATGTTTAGTGTTAAGATGTTTGCTTACACGTATCCCCAACACAATCAAATCAATTTTTGTGAGTGAAGGACCAAAACAGAAAGTATACTGCAATCCCTCAGAGTAATTTATCGTGCATGAAATGAATGTCAGAATTAAGTTATAACGAATTGTGATTAAAATGTAAATAAATGTCTGGGGAGCTGTGTGACATGAACTACAAATCCCAGAATCCCTAACATGGTAACAGGAACCAGGGTAATCATGTGTCTCATGTGGGAGGGATTTCTTTTTTAAAAATAATCAGTAAACAGAGGTTTAGCAACCGTGAACAAGGTAGGAAACGCGTTGGTTTTTTTCTGTGTTAATGCTGAAATGGATTGAAGAATAAATCAAATTTGTCTAAAACTCACAAGTGACTGGAGTAGCGGCTTTGTTCGTTTTCTTCGGAATCCGTTGTTGTAATAGAGAGCGGTTTGGTTCAACCGCAGAAAGCCACGCACCTACTGAGAAGCGCCACAAACGGGAGGTAAAGGAACCAAGTCGTTGCAATTGATTACTCCCGTGGGTGCTCACCGAACATTGACACACGAACCCAAAGTGTGCAGAGAATCGGAGCGGAGCGAAATTGGACCCACGCTGCCCGGAGACTGCTTCCGAGGTAAGAAGGGACCTTTTTCTTTCTCTGCAGTATCGAATTGCTTTGCATTTAAACTACGGACAGATAAAGAACAGAGGGCTTACTAGAAAGCCGTTCGGTTATGTGGTGGATTTTACCGGGAAAATGTCTTAACGTGACGATTTGAAGGCAAAGCAGGAAAAGTAACGCAGCTTTGCCTAAGACAGAAAAAAACACGAATTGGAAGACATGTTTTGTACCGGTTTAAAGCCAACAGTCACGTTTAGACAAAAGAAAACGTGAAATAATTCCATACAGCAAATAAAACACAGTTAATGAAATGGAGAAAAGAGAAGCAAAAAGAACATTTGTCAAATATGTTTGAAAAGGGAAACATGGAGAAAGTTCCAAATAAACGCAATGAAACCGGAAAAAATGACACAAAAAGTAAAATAAGATTATGGGAAAAGTTAAACAAGAAGGAGATCAATAAATCCTGGGAATTAAGTGCCTTGCAGAAATATTTGGAAGCAGAAAGAGTCCCGAGAGGACTAAGGATCATGTTAATGCCAAGTCAACAAGATGCCACAAACGACCTACTGCAGGAATGGGGCGAATTTACACTGAACTCATTCCTAGGATTAATAAAAATATTAGTGAAACATATCGAAATTGCCCTGGATAAAATAAAGGAACAATTAAAAGAGGTAGAAAAAGAAATCAACGCATTGAAGTTGAATCAAGAAATGACTAAATTCAAGGAAGATTTAGAGAAACAAATAGACAAACATGAAGAAACTGTGAGACAAAGAAAACACAATAAATTTGTGAGGGATGCCAATGACTATTCAGAAGGGAGAATCTTCACGTTTGCACATAAATTTGATCCTTTCAAAAATCACTTAGGAATGACAACAACCTCTTCTACCAGCATATCTTCGCTCATGTCCGATGAACTAACTGAAGAAGATCCAACAATGGATGATGCCAGGAGGATTTTTTTAGGGGATATGCGCCTCGTTCTCCAACAACGCCAGCGGGAACAGGATCAGGGGGTGTAAAAACAACAACGAGGACGAGGAAGAGCGAAACCATGGCAACAAAGGCAAAGAAATCAACAACAAGAAGAGGTTGGAGAAGAAAGCACTTCAAACGAAAAGATTGGTACAGAAACGAGAGGTATGAAACAGAGACAGGGCAAATGAATGAAGAATTACAAGTGGTAAATGTATCCAAACAGGACATAACACCATCTGAAATATCATAATTAAAAAGAGGCATCAATTTTTGCCCCACGCAAAGAATGGACATGGCACAAATGAGAATTGATTTCTATCTATATATACGGAAGATAAAACTGACCAGACTCTTCATGGAAAGAAAGAACAAACCTAAAATAAACAAAACTCCCTTGGATCTAACTTCCAAACTGTGTGCAAAAGACGCAGAAGGCTATCTAGCTTTAATAAACATGGAGGTCGAAGAGGACCAGGAAATACAATTGGAGAGTGTGATACCCCAGTTAGGGGCAGGAACAAGCCAAAAGAAGGCCAAATCTAAGTTCTACCCCAACTAACACCGGGCAATAAAATGTATATATTTCAAGAGGCGGTAATACATGAACTATACAAAATCACTAAAACTAACTGTAAAGAATATTTATCCTCACAAGAACGGGAAGCTCTATCCACTCTAATTAATGATCGAGGGATGAAAATTAAAATGGCGGACAAAGGGGGCGATGTGGTGTTATGGGACAGAGAATTATACCCCACTGAAGCAATGAGTCAACTGACGAACCCCCTCTATTATGAAAAACTACAAAACAACCCACTTGACAGGATTAAAAGAGAGATTGATCAAAAACTAATGAATTGGGAAATGAGAAATCTAATAGATTATGATGAGAAAAAATATCTAAGTGTGGATTTCCCACGAACAACAACTATGCATTTTCTGCCGAAAATACACAAGGATCCCACAAAACCAGCAGGGAGACCAATTGTGTCGGCAAAGGGATTGCTCTTGGAACCGATGGCCAATTTTATTGACCACTTTCTGAAACCATATGTTGAAAAACTGAGATCTTACATCAAAGATACCACAGGCTTTCTTTGCATGTTAACAAACCTGGAGTGGCAAAACCATTACCTCCTGATATCAATGGATGTGATTGCCTTATACATCAGTATTGACAATGATCTAGGTTTACGGGCTTGCCAATACTATTTGAAAGAACAAAACATACATTACAAAGATCATAATGATATGTTAATGGAAATGATTTCTACAGTATTGACTAATAACATCTTCCTTTTTGGGGATCAACTTTACCGTCAACGAAACGGAGCTGCAATGGGCTTTTCCTTCAGCCCAAGCTATGCTTGTATAGCTATGGGCTGGTGGGAGGAGGAGGTGGCATGGTTCAGAGAAAATTCAAATTTTACCCAACACATAGTCACCTGGAAAAGATTTATAGACGATCTATTTATTGTATGGAAGGGGAGTGAAAGAGAATTCCAGCAATATTTTGATATTCTAAACAAAAGCACTCCAGGCCTCAAATTTACTTTTGTGAAAAGTAAAGACAGAATAACATTCATGGACACTTAGGTGTATGTGAAGGAAAATCGGGTAGAAACAACTTTACACCGAATGGTCACAGCGACAAATGCCACCTTGGAAGCTACTAGCTTCCATCAACCTGCTTTAATTACAAGCATTCCATATGGGGAATTCCTCCGGATAAAATGTATCTGTAGCGAGGAAGAGGAATGGAAAAAACACAGTGCAGGAACCATTAAACTCTTCCAAAAAAGAAAATATGGTAAAAAACTGATTGAAAAATGTTGGGAGAGAGCCAACCAGAAACAAAGGTCGTAATGTTTGAAACCTAAAGAGGAAGATAAACCCTCAGAAGAACTGATCAGATTAATCCTGGATTACAGTCAAGAATCAAAAAAGATAACACAGATCTTGAGAAAAAATTGGAGAATTCTGCAACTAGATCCAATAATAGGACAGCAAATGGGAGAACATCCAGTCATAACATACAGGAGAGCAAAAAACTTAAAGGATCAATTAGTGCATAGCCACTTCATCACTAAAAAGAAAAAAACAACATGGTTGAAAACAATAGGATTCACAAAATGTTACAACTGCAAAGTTTGTGAAATTGCAAAGCCAATTAAAGAAATAACGATGGCGAACAAAAAAGTCTGGAAAATAAGAGAACTAATAACATGTAAGAGTCAATATACCATCTACATGATAAAATGTCCTTGCCAACTCCGTTACATAGGGAGCACAATTTGCAAATTAAAAAAACGCATATTGGAACATGTGCGGGCTACGGTGAACAAAGACAGAGGAAACGCGGTAGCCGAACACATGGAGATACATCATAATGGCAACTGGAAATTGCTCAAATTCTTCGGATTGGAAACAATGTCTCTATCAGAAAGAGGTGGCCATCGCGAAAAACTGTTGCGACAAAAAGAGTCGCGTCACATTTTGAACTTTCGCACAATGACCCCATTTGGACTAAATCAGTCAGAAAAAATGTACATACATATATAAAAAGACTCAAGATGAACTTCTCAATAAACTCCTAACTTTCCCATCCCTAACCCACATATCAATATATTCCATCAGGCCAGAGACACAAACCCATGAAGGTACAATAATGATCACGAAGGCCCACTAGAGGGCAGTAAGGAAATGTTTAGTGTTAAGATGTTTGCTTACACGTATCCCCAACACAATCAAATCAATTTTTGTGAGTGAAGGACCAAAACAGAAAGTATACTGCAAAGTAATTTATCGTGCATGAAATGAATGTCAGAATTAAGTTATAACGAATTGTGATTAAAATGTAAATAAATGTGTGGGGAGCTGTGTGACGAACTACAAATCCCAGAATCCCTAACATGGTAACAGGAACCAGGGTAATCACGTGTCTCCCGTGGAAGCGATCTCCTTTTTAAAAATAATCAGTAAACAGAGGTTTAGCAACCGTGAACAAGGTAGAGGGAGCTACCGAAACGCGTTGGTTTTTTTCTGTGTTAATGCTGAAATGGATTGAAGAATAAATCAAATTTGTCTAAAACTCACAAGTGGCTGGAGTAGCGGCTTTGTTCGTTTTCTTCCGAATCCGTTGTTGTAAAAGAGAGCGGTTTGGTTCAACCGCAGAAAGCCACGCACCTACTGAGAAGCGCCACAAACGGGAGGTAAAGGAACCAATTCGTTTGGTGAATAAAACTCCTTTTTGATTGAATCTCACGGAGTCAGCGCCTTTTTTCTTATCGTTGAAACGAAGGTTTGGACTGTATATATATATACATATATATATATATATATATATATATATATATATATATATATAATGCATATATATATATATATACATACACAGATTATATATATGTATATGTATATATATATATATATATATATATATATATATATATATATATATATATATATATATATATATATATATATCGCATACAAGTTGTCCTGTCGCAGCGGGAGCACTCATCAGCCGGTGCCAGCGAAGGGACCAGGGCAGTGTCCCGTTTGCATAGAATACCAATGACTCGCTGCACACGCCTTGATGTTGGTTGCAGTTTCTTTATTTCAAAACGTGACAAACACCTACGCGTTTCGAACCGTAGTTCGTGTTCACGGTAGCTTGCATGTGTGGTCCCTTCATTATTTCTATACATTTAGGCCTCTTAGCACGCCCCTATTTTTTTGAGGCATGCTGGGACATGTAGTTTTAACTAATATTTGTGCCATCGCATTTGAATAAATGTCGTGGGTATATGCAGCATTAGGGCGGTGTTTGGCTTTACTGCATATGAAAGCGTGTCCCCAGTTAGCTAGGACAATAGCGGTTTATGACGCACGTGGTCACACGTGCGTGTATAATCAGCTCTCTGTTTACCTGAGAGTTGATTGTAATGCGTAACTGTATGGAGAGTACTCCATTTAACAATAAAGGGCTGAGCGCCCTACGTCCCCAATGCTTGCATCTGCTCACGACATTATTATGTTAGCTTCAATTAATTGGCAACATTAACTTGTCAAAAAAAGGGTGAAAAAATACAACTCAGTTATCGTGACTGTGATTAGCAGTAAGAGACTAATTTTGCAAATTATTGGAATGATTCATGAGAGTCTTTCATAATCAAAAGAGGGATCTGGGATGCTAATATCATGCTGGGTGCAAATTCAGTCTGTGTCATAGTTCTTATAGGTGTACATAAAGTTCCTCATCGCCATTGAGGCCAGCGGGCTGTTTGGTTTTGAACCTCATGATTAGTTTTGATTCAAGCCTTCTTAGTCTTTGAATACGGTTGCCACCTCTTTCATGTTGAGGTATCTTTGCGAGTCCGAAGTATCTCACATCCTGCCACGTTTTGTTTTCATGATTGGCCAGATGTTTCGCAATAGCATAAGAGTGGTCATGATTCTGGATGGCTCGAATGTGTTGGAGTATGCGTGTTTTTATGGAACACGTTGTACTGCCAATATAGGATTTGCCGCAGTAACATTGGATCATATACACCACAAAGGACGAGTCACAGTTGATGTTACTTTTGATTGTAAAGTTTTTCCTGCCGCATCTTTAAGATTTTTCATGTTGCGTCCTATTTTGCACGCCTTGCACATTGCGCATTTATTGAATCCTTGTTTTCTAATGTCAAGCCAAGATTCTGTTTTTTTGATTTCGCGTACGAATCTCACCATGGGTTGGTGGGAGAAGAGCGTAGCTTGGGGAGAGGAAAACGACCATCACATGGCCAAGGTAGCCCTTTGGCTACGCTTCATAGACGATTTGTTCCTCCTGTGGAAAGGTACTGAGAACGAATTCCTTACATTTTTTAACATCCTCAACCAGAACTCAGTGGGACTAAAGTTCACATACACCATCAGTCCTAAAGAAATTGTATTTTTGGACACAAAAGTGTATATAGCAGATGGTAAGATCCAAACAACCGTTCACAGAAAAGAAACAGCGACAAACAGTATTCTTCACGGTCTGAGTTTTCACCCGCAGAAACTGATAAAAAGCATTCCATATGGTGAGCTCCTACGGATGAAAAGAAACTGCTCTGAGGACAAAGAGATGGAATTGAAGTTTAAAGAAACAAAAGAACGTTTCAAACAGAGAGGATACAAACGAACAGATCTTAATGTATGCGAAACAAGGGCAAGATATAAATCAAGAGCAGACACTCTAATCAGCAAGCAAAGCTCTGTGGCCACACAAGAAGTTGAAGTCAACAAAACAGCAGATCAACCCAGGATGATAATGACTTTCAGCAAGGAAAGCTATAAAATTCAAAAAGCGATGATGAAGTACTGGCATGTACTACGCAAAGACCCAGACATTGGAACAACGATAGGAGACCATCCCCTTGTCTCCTACAGGAGGGCACGCAATTTAGCGGACGAGCTAACTCAAAGTCATTTTGAAATAAAAAAAACAGAATCTTGGCTTGAAATTAGAAAACAAGGATTCAATAAATGCGCAATCTGCAAGGCGTGCAAAATAGGACACAACATGAAAAATCTTAAAGATGCGGCTGGAAAAAACTTTACAATCAAAAGTAACATCAACTGTGACTCGTCCTTTGTGGTGTATATGATCCAATGTTACTGCGGCAAATCCTATATTGGCAGTACGACGTGTTCCATAAAAACACGCATACTCCAACACATTCGAGCCATCCAGAATCATGACCACTCTTATGCTATTGCGAAACATCTGGCCAATCATGAAAACAAAAGGTGGCAGGATGTGAGATACTTCAGACTCGCAAAGATACCTCAACATGAAAGAGGTGGCAACCGTATTCAAAGACTAAGAAGGCTTGAATCAAAACTAATCATGAGGTTCAAAACCAAACAGCCCGCTGGCCTCAATGGCGATGAGGAACTTTATGTACACCTATAAGAACTATGACACAGACTGAATTTGCACCCAGGATGATATTAGCATCCCAGATCCCTCTTTTGATTATGAAAGACTCTCATGAATCATTCCAATAATTTGCAAAATTAGTCTCTTACTGCTAATCACAGTCACGATAACTGAGTTGTATTTTTTCACCCTTTTTTTGACAAGTTAATGTTGCCAATTAATTGAAGCTAACATAATAATGTCGTGAGCAGATGCAAGCATTGGGGATGTAGGGCACTCAGCCCTTTATTGTTAAATGGAGTACTCTCCATACAGTTATGCATTACAATCAACTCTCAGGTAAACAGAGAGCTGATTATACACGCACGTGTGACCACGTGCGTCATAAAGCGCTACTGTCCTAGCTAACTGGGGACACGCTTTCATATGCAGTAACGCCAAACACCGCCCTAATGCTGCATATACCCACAACATTTATTCAAATGCGATGGCACAAATATTAGTTAAAACTACATGTCCCAGCATGCCTCAAAAAAATAGGGGCGTGCTAAGAGGCCTAAATGTATAGAAATAATGAAGGGACCACACATGCAAGCTACCGTGAACACGAACTACGGTTCGAAACGCGTAGGTGTTTGTCACGTTTTGAAATAAAGAAACTGCAACCAACATCAAGGCGTGTGCAGCGAGTCATTGGTATTATATATATATATATATATATATTACCTACAGGCGATAGCCAGAAGGTATATATAGTTAGGATTTTTTCTCTATGGAACTTTTGAAAATTCTATGCCTAATAACTTTGGCGTTTGTGGACGGAATTGGCTGAAATTTTCAGGAAAATGGCACATTTTGTTTCTGAGCAGCTCCTGGAAATTTGGGGGGGTTCGTCAAGGGGGGGCCGAGAAAAAAGGGCGGTCCCAAAACGCGTTTTTCCCATGTTAATTTCCATAGGGCGGTTGGCCTCACTTTTAGCCCGAACGGCTGAATGGATTTCCACGAAACTTGGCAAAATTGTAGGGACTGTTAGCCCGATGTGCCTTTGCTAGGTCTCAATATATGTGCTTCAGTGGATTTTGAGAAATTAACGTTTAAAACAAGATATATATCTGTAACAGCGCTCCGGGTAGCGCTCCGGTTAGCGAACTTTTCGCATATCGGAACTTTGCGAAGCAAAGCTGATTGGCTCTCCGGTGTCTGTCAACATTCTAAACAGTCCGGAGCGGCCGCCATCTTGTCTCTCGGTAGGATCGAGAGACAAGAGGAGGCTAAAACAAAGGGGGAAATGAAGGAAAGGGGGCAAGGTAGACCCCTTCTGACCCCCTAGGATTGATGAGGGGGATATTATAGAGCCACGCGGGGCCCCCCCCCCCAAAAAAAAAATCCGATTTTTTCGCCGTAGAGACGCGTCTTGGTAAGCGAACCGGGCAGCTAACCGGGCAGCTAACCAGGAAGCTAACCGGCAGTGTAACGGGAGTCTGAGGAGTAGCTGATTGGCTGTCAACATTGTAAACAGTCCGGAGCGGCCGCCATCTTGTCTCTCGGTAGGATCGAGAGACAAGAGGAGACCAAAACAAAGGGGGAAATGAAGGAAAGAGGGCAAGGTAGACCCCTTCTGACCCCATAGGATTGATGAGGGGGATATTATAAAGCCACACGGGGCCCAAAAAAAAAAAAAAAATCCGATTTTTTCGCCGTAGAGACGCGTCTTGGTACGCGAACCGGGCAGCTAACCGGACAGCTAACCGGGAAGCTAACCGGCAGTGTAACGGGAGTCTGAGGAGTAGCTGATTGGCTGTCAACATTGTAAACAGTCCGGAGCGGCCGCCATCTTGTCTCTCGGTAGGATCGAGAGACAAGAGGTGGAAAAAAAAAAGGTGTAAATGAATGAAAGGGGTAAGGCAGACCCCTCCTGAACCCCTAGGATTGATGAGGGGGCTATTAAAGTTCCCTGCGGGGCAAAAGAAAAAATAAATTGCGATTTTTCGCGGTAAAGGTGCTTCCTGGTACGTTAACCGGGCAGCTAACCGGCAGCGTAACGGGAGTCCGACATATTGTGTTTTTTGAACGTTTGTGATATGTGCACATGTGGATTTTGTCTAATTAAGGTTAAAAAAATATATATATATCTTTAAGCGTGTTCTGGCGCGCTTACGTTTTGGGTTTGGTTTGCGCTGCAGAGACGATACGTCACGGTTATGCGATGCATCATGAGGCGTCTCACGGGCTACGTGATACGTCACTTAATAAAGAATATATTTTACAGCTATAGATATTAGCTTTTAAAAAACCAATGAAATTCACAGAAAAAACCATAGGTTATAGACCATATATAGTTAGGAATTTGCATTTACAAAACCTTGAAAATTCACTGAAAAAACCATAGGTTATAGACCATATATAGTTAGGGATTAGCATTTAAAAAACCTTATTTTATTTGCACAAAACCATTGAAATTCCATATATAGTTAGTTGCACTAACTATATATCGCGGACCCGCAATCCACTGCTAATGATGTCACATATTACATCATTCATGACATGGTCAGTGACATCACTGATGACATCACTGATGACATCTCAAATGACATCACTGATGACATCTCAAATGACATCACTGATGACATCACTGACATCTCATTTGACATTACTGATTACATCACTGATGATATCATTTATGTGATAATACATCTTCAGACTCTAATATAACCTTAGATACACTCAGTGTAAACAGGCACTCACAGACTGTCACACATCCATGGAGTTACTCACACACCTAGTCAGTCATGCAAAGAATCAATCACATCTCCATTTCCTCAACTATACAGTTATACACACCTTACTTATTCAAACATATAGTAACACATATTTACTCTCTTATACAATCCTTGATACAAGTTCACAATGATTCATACAGCCACTCACACATTCACTGGCTCTTATGTTCAGTTATTTATATATGTCAACTCTCACATGGAGTGTGTTTCACATATGTACTTACTTTGACATGTAGCACTGAGATATCCATTCACTCACCAATATACTCATGCACACAGTCAACTGTCCATACAGCTGTTTCTACATGCACTTTTGAACCCATACACCTAGGGAATCAACTGCTCACACATCTATGCGCAGAGTTATACACCTCCCAGCCACCCACACACATACTCAGTCTCCCATACAAATACTTGGGCAACCATTCAACAACCCATATAGTTACTGATATAGCTACTGGTTTAAACATGCAGCAGTTTACAGAACAACATAAATAATGATTGCCAAATTAAGACACTTTAATCACTAACCCATACACTCAGTGAGACACATTTAATCATTCTCTCATACAGTCAGTCATGCACCTACTAAATCCTTCATCCAGACACTTATACATCCACTCATTCTTCAATATGTAAGACATATTTTAACTTTACAGAAACATACAGTCACTTGGTGTTGTCATCAGTGATGTCATCAGTGATGTCATCAGTGATGTCATTTGAGATGTCATCAGTGATGTCATCAGTGATGTCACTGACCATGTCATGAATGATGTAATATGTGACATCATTAGCAGTGGATTGCGGGTCCGCGATATATAGTTAGTGCAACTAACTATATATGGAATTTCAATGGTTTTGTGCAAATAAAATAAGGTTTTTTAAATGCTAATCCCTAACTATATATGGTCTATAACATATGGTTTTTTCAGTGAATTTTCAAGGTTTTGTAAATGCAAATTCCTAACTATATATGGTCTATAACCTATGGTTTTTTCTGTGAATATATATATATATATATATATATATATATATATATATATATATATATATATATATATATATATATATATATATATATATATATATATATATATATATATATATATATATATAAGACATCCCTCCACACAAGAAGAATCAGAGGGAGAGCCAGGGAAAGCCAAGCTTTAATGAGCAGGACAGTCAATTGTGGCAAATCCATTTCGGCGTGGAGCCTTCCTCAGCGCCCTATACTGCAAAGTGTTCTTCACCCCAATGTCACCCCAATGTCCCAGTCCAGCATCTCTTTCAATAGTAGCCTGCAAGCTCCTCCCCCGTGCTGATAGAACACACCTGTTGGTTGCCGCGGTGAATGCACGGACTTCAACACTCAGGGTGCACTGTGTAGATGCATCCGGGTCGGCGGAATGGGGGTTGTGGATCAGATTGCACCCAGCTTGACAGGAATATGCCGTCGGGAGGTGAAGTAAACTCATCAGTGCTTTCCACGTCCACAGAGCCTTCCCTGGGCCCCCTCAATCCGCTGCTTCCCATCAATACAGGTAAGCATTTCGGCAGGGACAGCCATACGGCAGCACAGCGTCCTAATGGAGGTACAATACCTCTCTCTGCCTGAGCCGTCCTGCGATGAGTGGCGGACACCGGACCTCTCGGTACCCCGAGCCTTAAAATCGTTGTGAAGCAGTGATAGTTTGCCAGTGGTAATCCGGGTCACGTGACGCAGCATGGCCATCTGGGCTGCACCCCTGGCTGGTGCAGAAAACATGGCAAGACATTCCTCCACACAAGAAGAAAAATAAATAAATAAATATATATATATATATATATATAGGCTAGAAAAACACCAAAATCACTACGTACCTGTGGCAGCAAATCGGCTTTCCAGGAAGAACGGTGTTCTGCAACTGAAGAAGTTCGAAGGAGAACGAAACGCGTCTTGTGCAATGCCGTGCTGAGAAAGCAATTGAAAATAAAGGATAATTGGCAAATCTGGTTGTCGTGTGCGGCTCCACCTTCCTCTGTGGGGAAAACTGTTGAAATATATATATATATATATATATATATATATAATATATATATATTTTTAAAGTAAAATAAATTAATTCAATTTAACATGATTTCCTATGAGTTTCTAATTTAAGTCCCAGCCTCTATTATTTTAGGGAAGTACCGTTGGTGGTCATGTGCGATTCTCAACTTACTCCAGCTCTGAGCTGGAGTACAGTTACAACTGTTCTGGGTCCTTTGTGGGTGTTGTAGCTTCAGAAGTGCAATTTGTTATTAGGTATGGGTTTACTCTTTTGTGGGTGGGTGCAAGTCCCTCCGCAAGCCCCTCAGAAAACCTCCATAAGCCTCTTCTTACTCCCTGTAAACACCTCCTTTTTATAGTATTTCCCAAATTCCAGTCACTGCACTATCCCTCCCACATTTACTATTGAAATGTAAGTGTATGTTTGCAGAGATCTCTGCAGAGGAAAGGTAGGAGACATGGAAACAGAGACTTCCACACATAGGTTAGTGAATAGAAGTTTGTAGTAGTTGGTTAGTGCTATTGTAGTACTACTAAACATACTATGACATGCAGATTGTTAAGAGGACCCAATATGAGTAAGTTACATCTACTCACATAAGTTACATTTTTATGAACTTCACAAACATTTCCAGTGGCCCCAATCCAGACATATATAACTTAAGCATTGCGTAAACGATCACAATAAATTAATTCACAAAGAAAGCTGACATGATCATTTTTGGAACCGTACCCATGCGTAACTTTGAAATACATAACCTGCTCATATGCAAGGTCAAGAAATGAAGGAAGGTTGTGTTTATTGGTTTCCCTGTTCTTTTTTTTTAAACAAAAATGACCTCCCAATGTTTAGCAGCATCCTATATGCGTCTTGTGAATTTCAGATTGATTGGTGCATTTTACTCCACCTGTGCCATTTAGGAGTAAGGTACTAAAATTGGTGCAAGCGCATTCTAAAGGTTCTGTGAATGCGCCCAAAGTTTGCTCCTCTGGAACAATTCACACACTTTGCATTACGTGCAAGGGCGGCCCCTCCGCTAAGGCAGAGGAGCATTGCTTCACTGCTCTCAGAGCAGTGGAAAAAGGAAAAATCAAATGATAACATCGATATTATCATTTTATTTTTTGTAGCTGCGGGGGCTGGGTTAGAACGGGCTGGGCGTCACAGCGGGAGGAGTGGTGGGCACAATAGCAAACAGGATGGATTAAAACTGCCTATGTAATGGTCTCTGCATTAGTAAGTTTGAGGAATCAAGAAATCCAGATGGGGTGGTAGGTCATTCAAACTTCCAGTTCCTAAGCTATAGAACAGCATGGACCCAGAACTGCGGACGACGAGAACTAAACAACCTTTAAAAAGAGACTAAAAACATGGCTGTTCCCCTAAAACATCTGCTGAAACCCCTACCTCGCATCATACTTAGCGCTGGGATGCCCAAGGGTAGCCATGCGCTCTATAAATCCCTAAACCTACATCTAAAGCTATAGAGCCCTTGAATTAAGTTCCAATTTTTTTTTCTCTTTTGTACTTTTTCGAACTTGTGAATGAATCCTTCTTGGTTTGCTAACCAGCGTCTACAAAATGGTTTTATTTGGTGTCTGATTGATCTATCCTATTATTTGTATGGGTACACTCACGAATATATGTTGTGATTGGCTACTCATAATTGAGTAATTAGGATATTGGCAGTTTATGTAGTGAATGTTGTTGAGCTTTGTGTTTGTATATGTGAGGTCTCTCGACGTACTCCTTACAAGTATTACGTAAACACTTGGGTGTGACTGGGTGTGGTTAATAAATTTGGTGGTGCAGTGCCTTATGTAAACAGTTGCATGCTGAAGAATAAACATGTGCAAACTAGAGATCTGTGTGTGGTGTGGTCTGTTACCTGCTTCCAGGCTGTGGAGTAGGCTACAACTGGCGGTGATGGTGGGCTCTGCAACCCGAAGAATCAAGAATGATCCTCCAGAAAGTTTGATGTGGTCCAGCAAACTGCTTGCGAGTGCCACGTGCACCTCAAAAAGTGGCATACAGTTGGCGTATGTGGAGTCAAAGTGCAACTCCAGCTTTTGAGAGGCCCTTGAAGAAGGTGAAGACCCTACGGAGTAATTCAGTTAGACTGCCGGAATACAGACACCCTGCCAGAAGTTGACTGATAAGGGCAAAAGAAGAAAATAACACAGAGCTAGCATTGATACAAGGCAAAAGTGCTAAAGGCAGCGACAGCCAGGCATAATATATAAAGTCGAGAGTGGTGAAGAGCATGTCCAAGAAACAAAATCATTACTCATCGTGAAAAAGGAAGATGTTGATCGCGGACCTCAGCTCGGGCGCGATGACCCAAGCACTAGTAAGCAAGCTGATGCTTGCAGAGACGCCATCAAGCCAAGAGACGCTGAAGGCCAAATGCTGTTTGAACAGCATGTACTTTCATGTCAGTAGGAAACAGCACACAATATAAGCCGCTGTGATCCTGAAACCACTACCTCCATTCGATACTGCCAAAAAGCAGAATATTGGTGCCAAATGTACTGCTTGGATTGAAATGTTCAATGACTTCATAGATGCTATAGAAGAAGCTGATGACAAAAAGATTATCAAATACTTAAAATGCCTGGAAGGTGAAGGAGTAAAAGAAGTGATAAAGAAAATATCGCAAACTGATAAAGTATCGTACCGTCAAATCATGAAGACGTTGGAAGCCAAGTTCAATCCAATGCCGAATCTAGACTATGGGAGGTACAACTTTAAGCAAGCTAGACAGCAACCTGATAAGACAATGGATGAGTTTGTTAAGAAAATTGATATGCAAGTTCTGTGAATTCAATGATGAAGAAGTCATGTATCTTAGCCATTGATGGTTACCTCTGCGACTCATTCTGACGATCCATGCTGCAGGAAACTCTCCTTTTGGAGAAAGTGCTCATGGCCGCAAAAGCGGAGGAACATGCTGATCGACAGGGTGCTGATATGGAAGCACGAACAACCCTTACTGAATCAGCATTGAGTATTGCAAAGAACACAAATGTAAAAAGAATCACCACACAAAGCAACGGAGGTCATTTTGGACATTGTCATAAAATCACTCTCAAGGTAAATAGATGCCCTATGAATTTTATTATAGACAGTGGTGCATCAATAAACATCATGCCAGCAGCAAAGTATAACAAACTGTTGCTGGTACTACGCCTCACACCATCGAGAACCATGGTGTACACCTGGGCAGCGTATTTGCGGAGTCAAGGATCCATTGTAGCAACCATGCAACACAAGAAAACAACATGTTGTGTTAAGTTAGCAGCATTTATAATGCGCATGGCTAGGCCGAAGAGTGTCCAGACGCGTGTCTAGGAGGTAGACTGACAGCTTCAGAAGAGCTTATCTGAAGAGGAATGTCTTCAGTTTGTTCCCGAAAATACTCAAGTAACAGACAGCGCAAAGCTTCACTGGAAGTTGATTCCAAGCCGTGGCACCCAGATGGGACAGGGAGCTACCACTGGACCTCTGTTTTTGGGCCCTAGGGACAATTGCCAGTAGTCGATTAGAACAGCGAAGCTGCCTAGCAGGGGAATAGAAACCAAATCTGGATTGAAGGTTGGCCGGACCATGGCCATATAACGCAGAGTGCACCGTCACAAGGGCCTTGAACTTCACCCTCGCACCCACTGGTAGCCAGTGCAGATAGTGAAGATGGGATCTGACCTTAGCCCACTTTGGAAGTTGAGCAGAAGTCTGGCCAAGGCATTCTGAATTGCCTGCAGTTTCATAAGCAGGTGGGCGGGTAGACGACATGAAGAGCATTGGCATAATCTATGCGGGAGGTTATCAGAGCTTGAATAACCTTTTTCCTAGCATAGATGGGAAGCATTGAGAGAAACCTTTTGAGCGATTTTAAAATGTCAAAGCAAGAGCCGGATAACCTTTTTATCAGTGGACCAAAACAAAGTTTATCATCGAACCAAATACCCAGGTTTTTTTTCCAGACCATAGTGGGGAGAAGGTAAAAGGAGCTCACCTGGCCCGAAGGTGCGCCAGAGCTGTGGGTGCAGTTCCCAAAGAGGAGAATTTCTGTTTTGTCCCTGTTACATTTAAGTTGAGCATCAGTCAGCCAATGAAAGACAGCAGAGGGACAGGCTTTAGCCTGGGAGCAATTGGTCACGCTGTACTTGTCCCAAGAGGACAGCATCTGAGTATCATCAGCATAAGAGATCACTTTGGACCCAGAATCTTTGGTTAACTGAATAAGGAGAGAAATATAGATATTAAATAGAAGGTGGCTCAATACTGAGCCCTGATGAACCCAAGTGTCCAAAGCTTGGGGAGGGGCTGCAGAATTGCTGGGATCTATCCGCCAAGTAAGATATACACCAATTCCAGGCTAGACCATCTACTCCGAGAGTCCGAAGGCGAGCCAGCAGCAGGACATGAGGAACCATATTGAATGCCATAGAAAGGTCCAACAGAACCAGGGTGGCCCTGCCATCCTCATCGAGTGACTCCCGAATAGCTTCTGATATTTCAACCAGCTCCGACTCAGTGCTATGCTGGGCTCGGAAGCCAGATTGAGCAGGGTGGAGAAGTGTAAAACTCTCAACAAAGCCGGACAGTTGAGTATAGACCTGTTTTTCAAGGATTTTTGACACTGCTGGTAGAAGGGAGATAGGACGGTAATTAGAGGAATGAGAGGGGTTCAAATACGGTTTCTTGAGAAGAGGAAGGATCATGGCCTGCTTCCAGGCCAAAGGAACCTTGCCGGAGGATAGGGATAAATTAAGAAGCTTATTAATGGCTGGGTTAATTATCTCAGCTGCATCAGTAAGCAGCTTGGAGGGGCAAGGATCCTTAGGAGACCCTGATTTAAGTGACTGAAGTGCCACAAGAGAGTCTTGTAGAGAAAGGCCCTCTAAGGTCTTTAATTAATGTTGGGGATCAGGTCCGTAGAGCTAAAGAGGCCCACCGCTGCCTTCTGAAGGCTGGTGGTACTGAAGTTGGATTGAATAAGTCTGACCTTATCCATAAAGTGGTCAGCCATTGCCTTGCACCAGTCTTGCGATGCCGGTATGGTTAGACTCTCAGCATTGGAGGACTTGAAGTCTTTCACAATAAAAAAACATTTCCCTGGCTTTGTTGTCCGATGGGGAAATATACTCCTCATAGTATCAGCATTTTTCTTTAAAAATTACAGCATAGTACACCTTTTGAGCCCTTTTTAGACTCTCTTTGTCAAGTGGGCTATACTTAAGCCTCCATTTGCTTTACAGCTGCTTACATTTTTGTCTGAGTAGCCTGAGGTGGCAGGAAAACCAAGGCTTGGTGGGGATTTCCTGCCGCCTTTGACACGGAAAGGGGGAGCCAACTGATCTACTGCGTTAGTGAGCCTGGAATGGTAGCTGCCTAGGGCCTCCTCCATATCACCTAAGAGATGGACCCGGCCAGTCCTTCTTTAAATTCCCTAGGATGAATTCTTTTGAGAATTCTCCCATGAGAGCTGGAGGCCTTACTGTCATGAGATAGGCTATAAAGGATACACCATGAGAATTTAACCAGAAAGTGATCTGACCAAATCACTGGGAGGGGAGGTTCCAGCGATAACGGCAGATTAGAGCATACCAGATCCAAGATTTGACCACCTTGGTGAGTAGGACGAGTAACCCATTGCTTAAGATGTACTTGGTCTAAGGAGTCAAGAAGTTCCAAAGTCTCCCCTAAGTCACTATTATCAACATAAAAATTGGGAGTATTGTAGCACCAGTGGGGTTATCACAGTATCCAGGGCTGTCAGGAACGAGCCAGCCGGGAAGGGTCTATAGATCAAGAATCCACCCACAGAATAATGGGGGTAGGTTTTGACACGGAATCTTAGAGCCTCTGCATTCGCAAACTCATTAAGAACATTCCATTTACAATCCCAAACGTCCCTTATCACAATTACTAAGCCCCCACCACAGCCCTCCATGCGGCCGAGCCTGATGATTTTAAAGCCATCTGGGATGGCCATCTCAATCACCGGGCTGGAGTCTATTGATAACCACGTTTCGGTGATAAATAGGAGGTCAAGTGGTTCATCAGGAAGTAGGTTCAAAGATATTCTACCTGTGCTTAGGTAAAGAGCGGGCATTAACAAGTGGCTCTGTCAGCGTCTGAGTATGCTGATTGCCTTGTATCTGTCCTCTGGGAGGGAGCGGTGGAGTGTAGCTCAGGACCAACCTAAAGGAGCATGAGCCACAGTTCCAGGCGCTCACCTCTGAAAGATCCCAGTAGCCGTCACACCAGCTTTTGTTAGGGGCAAGTTGCAAGAGTTCAGAGCTATTGTAGCTATACTGGGGCAGCCACTTAGTGCTCTCGGAACGGGCAGCGTGGCGGGCACTGGCTGCATCCGGAATGCTGATGGGTGCAGATGGGCTTGCCTTAGGTGAGCATTTGGTGCGCTAGTGGCGTGCCCGCTGCATGCATCCGCTGCGTGCCTTTAAAATCCTGGCTGAGTGAACGAATAGAGCACGGCAGAGCAAGATGGTGGCTCTAGCTGGCACTCCAGGAGACAGCGACTTTGCCCTCTCCCATCACTAGCACACACAGTTCAAATTCAAGGTGGTAAAAACAATAAGGATACAAGGTGCGCAAATTATTATTATTATAATTATTATTTGGAGCTTATAAAGCGCGCGGCTACCCCCGACGGGGGTGTCCCGGCGCTGCGGACAGCAGGCTAAACTATAGGGTGGTAGCCACTAGGGCTAACGAACAGCCACGTTTTCAGTCTACTCCGGAACAGTGTTTCCGAAGAAGTAAACCTAAGATCTAATTGAAGGCTGTTCCAGAGTTTAGCGGTTACAACCGCAAACGCTCGACCCCTCATTCAGGATCGGCGAAAGCGCGGGGTGGCCAGGAGGCGGAGATTGGTGGACCTAAGGGACCTGGTGGAATAGACAAGTTTGAGCCTTTTTCTCAAGTAGCCTGGGCCAAGTCCATTAAGGGCCCTGAAAGCAAAAGTCAGTGCCTTAAACTGAATACGCCGGGTTACTGGCAACCAATGCAGCTTCCTCAGATAAGATGACACAGAGTGGCGATAAGGGATATTGCCAATCAGTCTAGCCGGCGCATTTTGACGATCTGCAGGCGCACAATTTGGTAAGCAGGGGCGCCCACATATAAGCTGTTAGAGTAATCTAGATGTGAGGTGATCAGGGCATGTACAATGGTCCTGCGAGAGTCCAGCGGGAGGTAAGGAAACATTTTCCTAATCATACGCAGCTTGCCGAAGTAAGCTGCCGTTACCTTGGTAATTTGGGTTTTACAAGATAAAGAATTATCGAATTGAAAACCCAAATTTCGGGCTGCTTGTACTGGGACCGGAGGGGGATTTAGCTCTGTCGGCCACCAATGAATGGCTGGCAGTGGAGTTTTCTGATTGAAAAATAAGACCTCCGTCTTATCAGTGTTAAGGTTAAGATGATTGGAGGTCATCCAGGAAGAGATATTGCTGAGGCAGTGGCGATAATTAGCCAAGTTGTTGTCAGAGTGATCTCTAAAAGAGAATACAAGCGGAGTATCATCAGCATAAGAGATCACTCTGACCCCCCAGGATTCAACCACTTTTGCCAGCGGTGCAAGATATACATTAAAAAACAGTGGGCTCAGTGCAGAGCCCTGCGGAACATCACAGAGCAGAGGTTTTTCTTCTGATTCAACAGGTCAAAGAAGGACCTTCTGGGTACGTCCCGTAAGAAAGGATCTAATCCAGGCCAGTGGGGTACCCCCAATACCAATATGGCACAGTCGGTCTCACAGTATATCATATGACACAGTATCGAAAGCTGCGAATAGGTCGAGGAGGACCAGCATGGCCTCCTCTCCCCCATCCACACACTCTCGAATAGACTCCGACACCTCTAGGAGTGCCGTCTCCGTGCTAAAGCCTGGTCTGAAACCAGACTGAGAGTCATGCAATAGTTGATTAGCTTCAAGATGTTCCGCCAATTGTTTCTGAACTACCTTCTCTAAGATTTTTGCAGGTTTGGGAAGGAGAGATATCGGACTGTAATTACTGAACAGGGATGGGTCAGCATCCGCCTTTTTAATAATTGGAACCAGCATGGCCTGCTTCCACATGGCCGGAAATTGGTGAATGCGTAGCGAGGTGTTCCAGATAGCAAGGAGTGGGCTAATCACCAGGGGAGCAAGTTTGCCCAGCACCTGTGCTGGAGCAGGATCCAAAGGGGACCCAGATTTGCACCGATCAAACAGAGTCAAGGCATACTCAATGGGGAGGTCTTTAAAAGATGTCAGGGTCGCCTTCTGCATGACATTAGAGTCAGACGAGGGCCAAGCCCTATCTTGAGTAAATGTGGATGTAATCTTGGCAATCTTGGCATGAAGGTAGTCAGACAGGCCGTTGCATAAGGCCTGGCTGGGGGTAATCTGTGACACCAAGGCAGGGAAATTGGCAAAACCCTTTATGATATTAAAGAGGGTTTTAGCTGAGTTATCAGCCCTCTTGATTTGTTCAACAAAGAAATCCCTCATGGTGGACCGTTTTAATTTATGGAAATTCTTTAGTGCGGTTTTGTAGGTAATTTTTGTCTTAGCGTCATACGACAGTCGCCATTTGCGTTCTAATTTTTTGCATCGACTCTTCTCCTCACATAGAGCGGAGGAGAACCAGGGTGCCGACGGTCTTGACCTGGAGGAGGCGAGTGGTTGCAATGGGGCAATAAAATCAATGGCAGATGAGAGGGAGGTATTAAATTTGGCTTTGTCTGCATTCACATTGTTTGAAGGAAGTCCTATCTGTTTAGAAAAGATAGGGTCCAGGGCGGCACAGGTGACCTTGTGCCATTTTCTCCCAAGATCCTTACCTATTACCGAGGGGCCAGATGATTAAGGTAAAGCTAACTCAAAAGGAATTAGATAATGGTCCGACCATGTAAGAGGAAGCGGGGGTGGGTGGTAAGCCCAGGGTGGTTAGTAAAGATTAGGTCAAGAGTGTGGCCAGCTGTGTGAGTGGGACCCTGAACCAGTTGAGTCAAGTTCAGCCCCTGCATAGTATCTAGCAAATTGGTGGCCCGTGTGCATGAAATATCATCAATATAAGATAGGTGCAAAAGGAACAACATGGGTCAAACAGATAAAACAATAAGAGGCCTAAAAGGCAAAATAGGGCAATGAGCGTGAGAAGAGGCGGAGCACAAAACAGAGCCCAGAACGGAGCTGACAACACATCAGGCTACCAAGGCAACAGTGCAAGCACCAATTCATGTCCTCCAGGATACATAGTCGAGTGTCTGCTTATTAAGTTTTGATACTGCTGCTGACATGAGACTGGTCTCTATTAACTACAGCTTGAATGCTAATTCTGATTAGCGAGACAAGTTTTGATATTGTTTAAACCAAAGAAGATGCAGTCTTGCAGAGTGACTCATGTACTGAACTGTTACCTTCCTTTCCCTCAAATTGTAAAGCGCGCTGATATCCCTCAGGATCAAGTTTGCTCTATATAAAACTTTATAAATAAATAAAATACTGACAGCGCGCAATACGTCTTAGGGGCATTTTACTGTGCGAGAATGTATTAAGACTCTTGTTAGCACGATATGGCGTCTATGTTAAATAAGCGTGACTCACACATAAGCCAATTGTATAGAGGCATAGTGTTAATTGGCACTAGGTAATGGTAGAGTGATTACATCTATCATGGGCACTATATAGAGTGTGCGAATATTAGCATATGAGGCTTATGGGTAGTGGTACAATATGTATTTTTTTATTAAATCAGGTTGCTGTAGCGGCTGCTGCTGACGAAATTCTCATTGGTGCAGGTTGCAATTAGTTAGGCACACTTTGTTAGGCGCTTTGCCAAGTGATATCTGATACCGAATGTTTTTTAATACAGGGCGCACAAGCAGCTTCTTCTAAAGCACAAAAATTAAGGTATAAATTGTGCACTCTTCCTATATTATGAAGGTACGTGTCAAACCTCATACTCCTTTTAAATGAACAATGAAGGCTACTACCAGCACCGAAACGGCCCTGCTTGAGGTCGTGGACAATATAAGACTGTCTTTGGACTCAAAAAAATCAGCAATACTGATCTTGCTAGACCTGTCTGCGGCCTTCGACACCATCTTGCATCGTGTTCTGTTAGAGCGCCTCGCAGAGGTTGGTGTCGAAGGCGCCGCACTCCAATGGCTGTCAAGCTACCTTGGTAACAGACGGTCCAGGGTTCAATTAGGCTCCCACTCTTCCGTTCTCTACGAAAATGACAAGGGTGTCCCACAGGGATCCATTTTAAGCCCGACCCTTTTTAACATTTATGTTTCCCCCTTAGCGAAGGTCATCAGAGAACACGGCTTTGGAACCGTATCCTACGCTGACGATACCCAAATCCTCGTCACTATCAACCAAAACCCTGATGACATAAAAAGTAGGTTCAAAAATTGTATGATCAGTATACAAGAATGGATGACCAGAAAGTACCTCATGATGAACGCTGGAAAGACTGAGGTCATGCTTTTCGGCAAAGCCGATCAAATATGGTCATCAGACTGGTGGCCAGTCTCTCTCGGCCCCTGCCCAGCCCCCAAACCCTTTTTCAGGAATCTTGGAGTAACAATTGACGACAAGCTGACCATGTCTGAACACATCAAAAAAACAGTGGGAAATAGCTATGGCCAGATGCACAGTCTGAGGAAGATCTTTAAATGGATCCCACTCTCAGCACGTATGCCCTTAGTCCAGGGACTCATTGTTAACAGGATGGACTATGGAAATGCCCTTTTTTCGGCCATCAACGTAACATTACTGAATCGACTGCAAGTCCTCCAGAACACTGCTGCGTGGCTAGTACTAGATCTACCCCCTCGTTCCCCATCAGCAGCATGCCTCAAGACTCTACACTGGCTCCCCATACAAACACGCATAAAGTTCAAACTTTGCTGCCTAGTCCATAAGGCTGTAAATGGTCACGGACCTGCCTATCTCGAACATAAGCTCAAGGCCCATGTTCCAAGCAGGACGCTACTCTCTTCCAGCAAAGCCCTTCTTTCTGTACTCAGAGTTCGAACAGTCTGAAACGGAGACAGAGCTTTCAGTAAAACTGCCCCAGAAGCTTGGAACTCCCTCACCCTTCAGTTGAGGTTAGAGCCCGATCACATGAAATTCCGAAAACAGCTAAAAACCTGGCTCTTCTAGCCAGTTGAGTCCTCCTACTTCCTGGATTAGTTGGCTACAAGGATCATTTCTGCTTGCTAGCGCTCTGAGACCTTCGGGTGATTTATGCGCGATACAAATGAAATAAAATGGAAATGGAAATGGAATATCAAGGGTGATTCATTGACATATGGACCCCTTTTATTTGCAGAACTGATACCTATTATTTATAGGAGGCTTTTAACTACTGAGATTGTCCCTCATTCGTATGCACCATCTATCAATATCAATGGTAGGTTATAATTTTAGAATTTTCAGGTGCATTATGATTGCATCGTCTAACTGCAGCAATCTGGCTACTTTAGACAATTGTGTAACAACAGACCAAATCGTAATCATAAGGCATTGGCTGAGGCATTTTTATTTTAGGATGTATAGAGATCTGATTTGCACTGGCAGTGAACATCAAGCATAGTTTTAATGAATTTTGGATGGAGATATTCTGATTCAAAAGATTACTCTAAGATGATATATGGATTGAGTGATAGCCTGGAGGGTATTTACATATCATCTCTGTATCCCTAGGACTGTTATGCAAACGCAAATATGATCCTATATTAGTGATTTATCCTTGATGAGATGAAATTGTGTCAGCTCACTGGTTATTTAGCCGGGAGCCATGATACGGGTGTACTTGTTCTCCCACAATATAACGATAAGGCAGGATCTCTAGCCTAACAGATCCCATTAGCTATAACTAGAACATGTAACCATAAACGGGTCTATTTTTTAACCCCCAACACGGAATGCCAAGGTAGCATCCTTAGCTGAAATGTACAGATTCTACCCATAAAACCATTGCACTCTATAAAAATAGGTGCAGGGGTGCACATGTCCCATATATGTCGTTTACAGGTAGTCAGGATGGAGTATAATTAGCCCATCTTGCATGAGTGGTTTGTTTTTACCGAGTGAGTGATAAGACTATTGTAGAGTGAGCCAGATGGTTTCAGGTCTTATGGATTCCATCAGATGGATGTTTGAAGGGTCTTTAAGCATGTTCAGTGCCAGTAATTCCAGGATTGATGTCTGTTCATGAGTTTTTTAAAACTGTTTAGGACTGTTACATTACTAAGGAAAAATACTAAAATATGTAGGATGATGTTAGAAGGTTGGTTCATGTTTTATTATGTTTTTTATGTTATAATTTTGCAGTATTCGTAAAAAAAGGTTTCTTTGTTCATAGATACTGCTGTCATAACCATGTATTGAGAAGCCTGAAGAAGGAAGTTGGGTCCATGTAAACCCTCCAAAATGCATCTCTTTTTCTTGGCCTACGAATATTAGTTTTCTTTGTGTTATTTGACAGAACTTATGAATGCAGTATTGAATCCATTGTTATATGCTACTGTGGTTATGCGTCAATGGATTTGGAATTTTCGATATTGTTGCAAATGCAATTTTATTAGATTTTTTAAATTTGTTGTAATTTAATGTGATTTATGATGTACTATTCCTAATGTGAAAAGGTATTTTAATATATACAACTTTTTGAACCAACTGAATAAAATTGAAAACGTTTATATATAATTTTTCAAAAATTGGAATTGGATTTGACCTACTGGATACTGATAAACTGACCCGAGGTTGTTTGAGTAGTATGTGTGTGGTGAATGCAGTGCTGGTATGCTAATATAATACCCCAAAGGGAGTTATTTCTAGACTTAACAGTCTTTGTGATGTCCTGTCCCTTTGGAGTGTTGGACCCCTCTCTTTATTTAGAGGTCTCACATTGAATGCACAGAAGTGTGAGACATATTTTCTCTGAAAAGTGAATGACTACTGACCCTGAAAAGGTACAATCATTGTGGTCTACTTGCCCCTCAGAAGATGCGACCAAGCTGCAATCTTTCCTAGGCATTACCAGCTACTGCACCAGGTACAGTCGTGATTTTGCTACTGTGAGAGTCCCTCTAAAAGAACTAACAAAGCGAGATGTTTCATTTGAATGGTCATCTGAATGTGAACGAAGTTTCAAGCAAATAAAGCATGCAGTTGAAAATGCAACTGAAAGGGCTTACTTTGATCCTAAATTGCATACAGAAATTGTGGTAGATGCAAGCTCAGTGGGGTTGGGTGTGATCCTTGCCCAACACAATGGACAGCCCAATGCTCAGAGATAATTTGTGGCCGATGCTAGCCAGTGTCTATCTCAGCCTAAAATGCTTATTCTCAACCTTTGAAAGAAATCTAAGCTGAAATATGGGTGTGTTAACACTTCCACGTGTGTCTGTATGGAAAGCATTTCACCCTTATCACCGATCATGAGACATTGCTCATCATTTTTGGAAATCCAAAAGCCAAGATGCCACCTCACACCGAAGGTGGGGGTTGCATCTGCAGGAGTATGATTAAACTATTGTGCACAGGATGGGGAAGAATCAAAACCAGACAGACTACTTTTCCCAAGTGCCATTGCCACGTCATAGTACAATGTCCAAAGAGGTTGGGGTCTACACCTTGCGATGCAGTCATGGAGGAAAGCGGCTCAAACTTTTACTGATGATGTTGAGTACAGGAAATTGAAGAATGTTCTGGAAAAACAAATATTTTACACGTGATAATGTCAACCTGAGAGGGGCAAGAATAATTATCCCTGAAAGCCCAAGGCAACAAGTTATTGAATTGGCACACAAAGGACATTGTGGCATTATGACCACTAAAAGAGCTCTTAGGGATCAAGTGTGGTTCCTGCACCTTAATGAATGAGCTTAAAGGGAACTGAAAGCTTTTCATCTGTACAACTGTCTGTCTCCCAAAATGACTCATGGCCCGCTGAATATGTTCAATCATCCTAAACAAGCCTGGGAGAGAATTGCGATTGACTTCTTCGGACCCCCTAAATAATGGACATCATCTCATGGTAGTTGTCAATGTGTACTCACTGTTTCTTCTAGTGGAAGACTTGTCATCACTACACATGACAAAGCCATTGAGAAACTGGATGACATTTTTGCAGTTCATGGAGTTCCTTCCATTCTCAAATCCGACAACGGCCCACCTTTCAACAGCAGAGAGTTCAAGCACGTTTTAAATAGTTTGAACATCAGCAAATTACACCTGTTTGGCAACAGGCAAATGGCGTTGTTGAACAATTCATGAGTACATTGAAAAGGGTTATAGAACATGCTGCGCAGGGAAGAATCAACCTCAAGTCAGCTTTATGCCCAGTCTTCCATGCCTACCATTCCATTCATCATTCCATGACAGAAGAAAGTCCATAACCAGAGACTCATGGCCCTTCAAGCATTTGCCTCAATGTTCATCAGTTCGAGACATCACGAGTGAGGCATGTCTACCTGAGGTCCCAAGTCAAGCATCCGACTCTTCACCAGAGATACCAGATTAAGGCGACCCTCCACTTCTTCGTACAACTAGATCTGGGAGACTGGTGTGAGCACTGTAATGATTGATCGAGGAGTTATGATCTGTATTTTTGTATATATATATATTCATATTATATATTTAACAAAGGGGGAGATGTCGGGTCTTATGTTTGTATATATGAGGTCTCGGGTGGTCCTCGATGGACTCATTACAGGTATTACATAATCGGTTGGGTGTGAATAATAAAATTGGTAATGTAGTGCGTTCAGTTAACGGCTACATGCTGAAGCATAAGGACATGCAAGCCTGAGATCTGTGTGAGGTGTGTTCTTTCCTGCTCCCGAGCTGGGGAGGACACTACAAATGTAACTTGCTGATTTGTTTGTTGGCATTCTGGGCAAGGGTTTTTCTTAAAGTTATCACTTCTAGTTAACACAATGCATTGAATATTATCTAAAGTAGTAAATTGAAATCACAATTATCAAAAAATAAACCTTTTGAATGTTAAAGATTTGTCATCATTGTACATTTTCTCATTTGCATCCTTTGTGTGATATATTTTTAAACAGCGCAACTTGTTTTGCAGCATGTCGAGCACTGGTTCGACTCTGGCTCAGCTCCTCTTCTGGATTTACAGGTTTGCCCGGCCCTAATAAGATCTCTATAGTTCCTCTATTCTGAAGAAAGTAGTGTGCAGTCATTTTCAGGGTCTCCTTTTAATGCACTGCTTTCCATGCCCCTGAGGTTTAACTAGCTTTTGAAATCTACTATTTCGCTTGTATATTTGTTTAATTGTAGTGAGTGATTAATGATTGTTACTGAACCAAAGGAATTATACCGATGAGGATTATCACTTGCACAGATCAGGTGCAACTTGTTTCCAAGGATATTATCAAGGCGGCTTGCATATTAACATCTTCCTCAGCAAAGACAAATTTGTCATACTGAGAAAGCTAATCTAAAATTCAAACACTCTCTTCTGTTACAATGTCCACCTCATTGCAAGTTTTTGGACTACGCCCTACCGGTGGATTGAATTTGTGGATTCACACCTCCTATTTGCGAAGCAGCCAGGTGAGTGTTAAGGAAAGTGATACTGAATTTAATGGATTATCTTCTTAGGTTGTCCCATTAAAGATTTTGTGGTCATGACCTCAGCCGATAAGAATACAAGATGTGCAAATACTCCTAAATCTGATAGCACTGGTGAGCAAAGCACTCTTTGTGACCATATGGCCCAGTACCAGAAAACCATTTATACAAAGCGGACAGTTGCCCCACAAGGCACTCAACATTCCTATAGGTAGATTGCTCTCTCTCCCTCACTATTGCAGATAGTTGCACCTTCCCAAATCTTAACACACCCAGGGTTAAATGTCCACGTTTCAGCTGACTGAACCCTTGCTCACACAAGGGCTTCTTGCCTTCACCTTCAATCCTCATGACTCTCTACTCCTAGTTTACATTCATCTAGTAAAATACCCTCTACCACTCTCACTGCATATCACATACACAATTTAAATGCTCTTGATCTCTAATGTCAAATTCACTCCATAAGAGTATATCATCACAACTCACTCTATATACGACGCAAATCATCCCAGACCACAGCGATGTACTAATGATCTTATTTCATGTTTAATATAATATTTCTGTTATAACCGCTGTAACCTGTGCTGTGCCTAAATGGACAATTCTCTGACTCCCTGCAGGGCTTGGTTCACGCTGATGTCACAAAAAGAAAGAAATAAGTAAATAAGTACACAAATAAATAAATAATTTATGGTGAGTCTGGCTGAACGTCATGACTCGTACTGCCCAATTTGTAATACAGTCTGTTAAAAATGGACATATTCCCACAATGAGCACAATAGAGCTCTCTACAAGAGTACTGGCTTCATCTGTTGTATTAATGTGTTTATTAGTAATTCCACAGTCAGCCAGAAGTGAATCCTGTAGTGCAAGTCATTTAACAGTGAGCAAAAACAGCTCACCATACCTTTTATTACATTTGCAATTATAACAAACAGAAAAAGATACAACAGGAGGGTCTTTTTTAGAGAAGGGCCCGCCCGCCGTCGTCGAACCAGGAGGAGCAGCAGACACAAGAGAATCCATTACATCAATAGCTCAATTAACAAGGAACAAAAGAACTTAGTGATCAATATTTCTAAAACGTCCATATCCAATGCCCAAATGGCCACATTACAACATGGGACTTCATATGTACCAACGTATCACTCAAATGAATTGGAAACTGAAATAAGTTTATACAAATTCATGAGAGTTTTAAGATTAAGACATTATTTCACCAATGTCATACCGCAAACCAGTTCGAGTACAGACGACACTTGCATGAGTTTGAGGAGTAAAAGTATTTTCAACGCACCTATCAGCCACAAAATTCTTGATTTTTATGAAACCATCACTACCAACAATATCACGGAACTATATAAAAAATCCAATTCTAAATACAGTAATTTCAACATCAAACCAAAACAGGCCATCAACCAAATTGTCAATAACAACGACATAAAATGTTGTAAAGCGGACAAAGGTGGAGCGTTGGTAATTATGGACTCACAATTCTATCAGGAGAGTGTACTGGAACATGTGTCCAATCCAGACCTTTATATGAAACTAACTCAAGATCCAACTGAAGCTTTCCTAGACGCACTCAAAAAAATCTTGGAAACTACGTGTACGATGGGAACCATCACCAAAAAAGACAAAAAATATTTGATTCAATCTAACCCAAGAAGTCCGAGCCTTCATATGCTCCCGAAGATCCACAAAAATTTGAACAGACCACCTTTTCGACCAATAGTATCCACCAGAGGCTCGATACATGAACCAACAGGGAAATACATAGACATGTATCTACAACCGCTGGTAAAAGAGATGACCACATACTTGCGTGACACTACTGATTTCCTGAATAGGCTTGACCAAACTAAACTTGACCCAAAAGCGAATATCATCTTATGTACAATCGATGTTTGTGCATTATACACATCCATTCCTCACAACAGAAGTTTTGAAGAAATTGAATAATTTCTCTTACGTCATCCCATTAAAGAGGATTTGAAGATCTTACTACTAGAGTTGATACATTACTCTTTGTACCATAGTTATTTCTTATGGGATGGAGATTTTTACCTACAACTCGTTGGTACGTCAATGGGAAATTGTGCAGCCCCCAGCTATGCAAATCTCTTTATGCACAGACTGGAACTTGACCACATTTTGAACAACCGAAGATGGACATATAAAATCAAAAATTTTTGGAGATACATTGATGACATATTCTTAATTTGGGAAGGTACAACAGAAGAAATCACCGAATTCATTTCATTCATCAATAACATTGATGATTACATTAAATTCACATACTCAGCAAGTACTCACAGTATACCATTCCTTGATGTTCTAGTAAATTGCGAAAACAATGTACTAAATACAGAATTATACATTAAAACCACTGACAGGAATAATTCACAACATTTTGACAGTTGACATCCTCTTCCATTGAAAAAACATCTACCATACTCGCAACTGCCTAGGGTCAAAAGAATTTGTTCTCAACCTGAAACATACACCAGCAATGCACAGAAATTACTGACAAAATTCAAGGAAAGAAACTACCCGAACCAGATCCTGGACTCAGCAAAAGAACGAGCCGGCAACCTTGAGCGTACAGACTTGTTATCTACCCATACCAGGCAAAAATCTACTGACAGACCAGTTTTTGTATCTAAATTTTCCACTAAAAGTCCCCAAATAAAAAGAATCCTTATGAAGAATTGGCAAATGATACAAAATGAGCCTGATTTCGATGGGATCTTTAACCATATTCCACTCTTTGCGTTTCAAAGATCAAAAAACATTAAAGATTTATTGGAAGCCACACCCAGACCAATTGGAACAAGATACACTGGAACTAAACCGTGTCATAACTGCAGTCACTGCCACAATGTCATTTTAGGCAATACATTGAATCATCCATCTTCAGGCAAACCCATGAAACTATTCACTAACGCCACGTGTGACTCGAAAAATTTGGTATATCTTCTGAAATGTCCCTGCGCATTACCCTACGTAGGAAAAACGGAAAGAAAAATAAAGGTTCGCCTCACTGAACATAAGAGTACAATCAGAAACAAAAACATGAAGTCACCTTTTGCTGCCCATTTTGTTACCAACAATCATAACATTAGCCAAATCAGATTCTTGGTCTTGGAGGTTGTCCCACTTAGCCAGGGAATCGACAACAGAAAGAGATTCCTACTCATGTCACCCCAAAGGTCTCAACGACAGGATTGAATATAGTTGCTTTCTTTAATAGGGTGCATAAAATCTAGATTAATTTATGTTAAGAAAGATTATTTGTTGGGAATTTCTTTTGATCAATAACATATGTTGAATTTATTTTATTTTCCTCAACATACTCCATGAACGTTAATTACTCGATGTATGTATACCATCTCAGCACAGAGCATTTGTCTTACTCCTGTGTTAATATTCTCCACACCATTGCCACTCTTTTCACTTTCACCTCACTTCCTGACCTTAAATACACTTTGTTCCCTTTTCAACATTTTCGAATCCATCGTTACAATATGGACGCCTAATTTTTTGCTTAACTCCGATCTAAGATGGCCGACACAATGAGCCGTCACAGTGCACAGTCCTCTTTTTAGCTATATGGCGTAGTTCAACAGCGTTTTCTTACGGAACGCGATTGCCGCTTATGGCGCTACTTGCGGGAGATGACATCGCTATTTCTATTAACACGTGGTAAGACTCGCCACTTACACATCACTGAACTGAGAGCACGCAAATTATCGTGCTGGTATCCATTATACGCGTTACTAGGCACTTTGTTACACTTCGCGGGTTACTATTTCACCAGGGGCATACGAACTAACGAATTACAACTTAACCTTACTTTTTCACCTTTTATGTTGTGAAACCACGCCATTCAACAGCGCGTTTCACGTTTTTGGGACTGTTATGTTTATTCGCGTCAGCAGGCACTTTTTTACACCTCACGGGTTACTATTTCACGACTTCACCTCACTTTCCCATCACTCCTGTTCTTCACCCTTCATGTTGTGAAACCACGCCATTAAACAGCGCGTTTCACGTTTTGGGACTACTATGTTTATTTCCGCATTGAATACGAGTCCATTAACCACTTTGAGTGCATGGTTCCCTTGATGATCATTTTATTTTTTCTCCAGTTCGTCGTGCGAATTGTCCTTTATTTATTATTTCCCACTGTTTTGCACCATACCTATCCAGCATGCTCACCAACCAGCAGTGCTCACAGTGGTCGTACTACCACACCTATACAGAAAACTCAAAAGATACACTTTTCTCCACAGATTGTAAATTTGTCCCCTGATGAAGGGCATGGGTCCCGAAATGCATAGGGGAGTACATATCGCGATTTGAGACGATATCAAATGAAGAAGCCACATTTTCATTGGAAATTGAATATTCATGGGATAAAACTGGATGTTACTAAGTGATAACACACCATATTTGGAATAAATACAGGTCCTTTTGGAGTTACTATGAGCTTGTGTTGATTACATCAATTGAACAAAAACAGATTACACCATCACCACTAAGAGCGATTGAGTCTCGAAAGGAGTGCCTATAGGGCACAGTGCCATTTGGTTGACACTGCATCCCGTGTAATTATAAGAAAAACCATACAAATTCATCCATCATAGAATGGTTCATATGCCTGACGCTCAAAACAACTTTGAATCAACTAAATTTGCATTATGCAAAAGTGCATTTTAATTTGCAAATTAACCTTATAGCCAACTATTGAGGGCTAAATCGGTTGATGAAGGCTCCTGAACCCGAGTTATAGTCCGAGACACAGGTAAGAGCCTAGAACGATGTAAGGGCCTATAACGAGGTGAGGGCCTTTAACAACCGGTAAAGCCTGAGGTAGAAGTACTATAAGGCTATAAGAAAATCACACCCACTAAGGATAAAATATTCTAAATTAAACAGGGAGAAACATGAAGACAAACCTTGGAATGTTGGAGCCCCGGGCTTCTACCACACAGGAGCTACTCCATTGTCTTCAATGGAGCTCTTAACATTCCAGTATTCTAACGGCCCTTCTGAAACACAATGTACACTTTGCAAACCCTTGCAGCTGACAAAGGAAATGGGTGGCTCTAATGGAATGGACAAATGCCTGCCACGTGTCTCCTCTCCGTCCTTTTCCCAAACTTCTCTATCACTGTATCTCCTCTTATCTCAAATCCCAGCCCACCTCCTCTCTTGTATCCTCTTTAATGTAAGATCAATGAACAAGAACGGTCTGAACATCTAGGACAACACATTAGACTCTAGCTTGACCTGATCTTTATTAGGGAAACTTTGCTAAACTATAATGAGGCCTCTATGGTGCAAAAAGCCATGCCAAATCCTGAAGAAAGACCTTCTCTGTAATAAAACCAACAAAGGACCAGCCATTTACTACAAAACCTCGCTCTGCTTTACTAGCTGGTCCAACAGACTCTCCATGTCCAACCTCCAGACTCTCAGTCCGTTATGGCTATTGTCCTGTCTATCACTGATACATAAACATTGCATTTTCTCCTTCTTAACCATTCCAAAATAAGTGATCCAGATAAGGTATGTGCTTGGCGATCTTGAATGTTATTTCTGATCTCCAACCCCAATGTTACTAACACACATGAGTTTTAAGGGTCAGCTGCTAAAGGCCACAAGGGCCTAGGTATGATTTATTGCCCTCCAGTGCTCCTAGGATTTCAAGCCTCCAGATGTAAAGAATGGCACAGTGGCTTGACAGGTTTGCTAAGTAATCGCGTGGCTGAGACTTTCATATTTTGTGCAAACATTCCCAGATTTGATTTAGTTCATTGTGAATTGACTAGGCAGTTTGCACAGCAATTTGGCCATCCAGGTAGTCCACAGACAGTGCTATTGCAAGAAGATGGTATGGGGCAAAGATTGCCTACCCACTTGTCAGACTTGCCTTGCCTCAAAATGCATGTGCACACAGGTTCCAGGTATTTATTATACTGTGCGCCGTGATGCAAATTTCAAAATGTTCTCAATGGTACCTTTCAGAGAGCAGGAGCAGAGTTACAGGTTAAGGGACTCATTTTAGGTCAACAATGCTTTCCTGCGTTACTTGCTTATAATCCCACTGGGGGATCCGTTATTATTATCTGGTGGTGATAGTTAGGTATATACTCAGATAAAGTTAATGAATTAGGGTCTTGTTGGGTAAATTCATTTTGAATGCGAAAACCTGGATTTATCCCTTATACCAGTGTAAAGGGAAAGGGTTTACCTAATGGAAATGCAAGTAAATTATTTAAACAATACTAAAACAACATCAAAGTCAATAAACCAACTCAATACATAAGGAACCAACCAAAAAAACCCTCAAAACCACTTCAGTAAAAGGAAGAACTGAATAACATGCAAAAAGACAAAAACTGGTCAAAATTAGTTTAAGTTAACCTGATGTATAATTTTTTAAAAGTTGAATGTGAAAATGTGTTAAGAAAACATGAGGCACCAATGTAAGTCAAGTGGAGCCCGTGATCAGGAGCTAGACAAGTTTTCAGTGTGACCATCATGGAACACGGATAGGATATAGCCAAGCAGTTCACACCAATCAGCTGTTTTACCTTCTGACTTGGATGAAAGCATGGAAATCAATATGTTCTAGATTAGCAAGGCTGGTGGGAGTCCCACAAAGTCAGAAATGAAGAATGCAGGAACCCACTGCTGCACTGAAATGTGTTGCCAAAAGGATAGGGGGAAAAGACCTGTGAATGGATCCATTGAGGCTGCTTCACCAATGGGAGGATGTTGAGGTCTTATCGTCCTCCAGAGTTTTACCTTTGGACTTGGTATAACAGATATAGAAGTCCTTGAAAACCTAAACAAACCTGGAAGCCTGGATCCCTTCTACTCAGGGTCATGTTAAAGCTCCTCTTTTCACATCAAAAGCTATAGGTGAGATGACCCAGGAGTTAGAACTTTTCTAATCCTCAACTATTCTTGGATGCCTAAATTCATTTCTCTGTTCACTCTATGAGTTTCCAAACTTCACGGGCAGCCTCCAAAGTACCAGGGCTTTGGTGGCATCGGGAGGCAGGCTCAAACACTATCTTCAGCCTGGGCTTCAGCACAGGCTCTCGTGACCACGGATCCATTGGACTATCACATGAAAGATGCACCACTGGAGTTTTTTATTCTTATGACCAAATGAGGCTAAGTGGTCTGGTATTTGAGAAGTTCTTTCAATTCTTCAGTGCAAGGGAGTGGTGGTCTATGCCTCCGTCTTCTTTGTGGTAGACACACTAGTAGGTTCTTCCTCTTCTGACCCACAATAGATCTAGTCGTAATCTTGGTATTGGCATTTGGAAAACATATAATGCGACTAACCAGTGATTGGTGAGCCGTCCTAATTCTATCCTTAGAAGTTCATATATAAAGATAGCCTACCATGTTTTGCTGTTTCCTGTCACTTTCTGTGAATTCTTCCCAGAAAAACCTAACCTGGGTAGTTTTCAAGATAGCAGGACCTAAGGGCCTCTGTGTGAAGCTGTTTGTCCAAAGACCAGGTATTGTCTAGTAAAATTAGCTAACTCCCCTGGAAAACTAATTCAGCCTCGTTCTGAGCCTAGGCCATCAAAGGACTGATAGATGGCCAGCACTTTAGCATGTTAGAAGTTTTGGCCCTGATGAAGTGACAGATATAATTGTGCAGGTCATGAAACACGTGTTGCCCATTTGTGTTTGGAAGAATAAAATAAATAATAAACTAATTAAAAGGGCATCAACAGTCCAATGGACGTTTAATGATTTTGGATTTTGAAATACTTAATTAGAGCTCAAAACATCTTGTCTTTATGCTTTTTTTAACTTGAAAAAGGTTGCTTTATTCGGTTAAAGCACAGGAAAATATTACATCATACATAGAACCTGATTACGTACTAACAATTACCACTGCTTAATACATTACAGGATGCAAATAATAAACACTATAAATAGTAACACAAGATTAAAAAAGAAACAGTTTGTCACCCAGTCTAAAATTTTTTAACAAAGTTCATCTAAAAAACACTGTACTAAAAAGGGTTTACCGTATAAAAAAAGAAATTACGGTATATATTGTTTATTTCGGCATCTAATAGCCCCTGTAATATAACTCGCCACTCCAAAGCAGACCATAGGCGAACCAAGCATTTGTAGGTACACCATAGCTGGTCCAACTTGCACGAAATTACAGCCCCTTAATATTGGCAGAAGAAATTTCTTCCGGTACAAAACATAAAACTTACAAAAAAAGATCATATGGAGGGTGTCTTGCTCAGACTTATTGTCACATGGGCACGGACCCAAAGTCCCCTTTTTGGCGAAGCCCTTTGGGAAGGATAACAACCATGGTAACATGTTATATTTAAATCTTAGTAACACAAACAAGTGGTATGGTTTACTTATGTAATTCAAGTACGGCTGAATGTCTCTCCCTATGCTTAACATTACAAAGCTTCTAACTGAGGATTTTATCAATTCCTCTTCTTCCCTTTGTACCCTTAGCCTGTTCAAGAATTGAGACTCTATATGCCTTGATGGCCGTTTTGCTCAGTGCAGTTGGATTCGTGAAAAGTTCTGGGCAGCCCATGGATTCCACAATTTAATATAACGAATCCAGGGTATTGCAAGGGCTTTGTCTAGGGACAAACAGTCTTGAATAATTAATTGGTTCAGATTCGGGGCTTTTTGAGCCCATATTCGCAGCCACCCTAGCAACGGGGCTACAACGATCTTATCTGATATGTAACCTGCCCCCAAATCTTCATGCACATTAAAAGAGGATACAGATTGAGGGAGCGACAACACTTTTCTTAGGAACTCATTTTCTGTTGTTTGGATTTTGCCCACATCACTATAACCCCAGACCTCACTCCCGTATAACACCATGGGTACACATTTAGCGTTATAAATTTTCATTAGAGCAGGTAATGGCTTGCAGCCCATTCGCTTCGCAAACCCCAATAACGCACCTGGGACTCTCGCTAATGTGTTCTATTTTACTGTACGTTGCATAACCCATGACCTTCTGTCAAAGACAATCCCCAAATACGGGAAGGTCGGGACCTTACTGAGCGCCTGCCCTTTACAGAAGAATGATGCCTTCTTTGCCTGCCCACCACCAACAGTCATAGTATGTGATTTTTTAAAATTAGTCGACAAATATAAAGAATCCATAAAATTAATAAAACTGTCTAAAAGGGATTGTAATCCTCTTGCTGTTCTTGCTATTAGGACCGTATCATCGGCATATAGTAATGCCGGGATCTTTTTTTGACCGACTCTCGGAATATCCAAGCATGCCGATGTCAATGTATCTCCCAGGTTATTAATATATAGCGTAAACAACAAGGGTGCAAGAATGCACCCTTGCCTTACCCCTCGCTTAACTGGCCAAGCCTTAGTCAAACTCCTGTTCTCATCATAACGGACTGCTGCACTGGTATTCTCGTGCATAACGGCAATAAAGGAAATCAGCACCGGGTCCAGTCCCAAGTCTAACAGGGAAGCCCACAGTTTTTGCCTGTTGACCAGGTCAAATGAAGTGGACAAGTCCATGAACGCTAAATGTATATCCCCCTGCTTTGCAACGGTGTATTTCCCGATGACAAGATGTAAATTAAGGCACTGGCCAACTGTGCCTCTACCCTTTCTAAACCCGTACTGCAAGTCCGAAACGATAGAGTTATCTTCCAGCCAAGCTGTCAAACGCTGTAAGACAACTTTGCCCAGTATTTTGGCGGCCGAGTCTTTATGCATATCATAATTATAGACATCTTGGTGCAAAAATATTTTCCATTCCTTCATGAAGACCCAATGTTTAAGAAATATAATAAATCCTAAAGTCTTAAACTGCTAAGGCCAAATGTTCAAAATATACTTGATTTCCTGAATAATTATCTGCATTCAAAAAGCTTTTCAGCAAGCTTTAAAGAAAGTAACTATTATCTCAAAAAGAACCACAAATCCAAAAGAAGCAGTCCTGACGACAACACTAGAACATGATTGCCTAGCAAAGATGCCATAAGACATGAGGAAAGTTATAGCTGAAAATCTAAGATGACACCCCCCCCACACCGTCCAGATGCCATTGAGAATTCAAGCATTCATCGGAAAATTTAGGGCTCGATTTAGAGTTTGAAGTAGAGGGTATTCCATTGCACCATCCTAATCTGAGTAGGGCGGACCACCAGATGTATGCTGATGAAGTAAAATTTACTTTGTTGCCATAACCTTCTTCCGACAGTCCGAAGGAGTGGGGGCCATCGGAGGAGCACATAACACTGTTTGCTCCATTTCTTAGGGTAGACAGCATTATATGCTTTGGCCGTAAAACCTCGTGTTGCGAGATAGCCTTCAGTGAAGCAGGTAGTGGGCTGGCGTTGAAAGAAGATGCTCAACTTCGATGGATTTTGGTGCCGGGATGGAGCCTCGGATTAACTGTTGATTTAGGCAGGGAAAAGGCATTTGTGGGAAAAGTTAAAATTTTCATGCCCCTGAGGTCTCAGGTGTTGATTGGTTCCCCTTCGATGGCAGTGCCAATAAAGCTGTGGTCTCCAATTAAAGTGGGACCAGCATCAGCAGATTATGATGTTGAAAGAAGAATGGATCAGGAGCCAGGCAGAGTGACGATGCACCTATATCAGTTCAGTTGGGGCAGATTGGTCCTTGTCTCGCGAAAGTTCTCCAGGTAAAAAGTTTGTAGAAAGTTTTTAAGTCCCAGGTGTTCAGGTTTAGGCATGAAAAGTATATTCATAAACCAGCCAAAGGTACCAGGACCTCAGGATCAGTACTTGTGGGTCAGGACTCACTCCCAACAGAAGCCACCAGCAGGGTCCATCACAGGTCCAGTGGGAACTAGTCAGCTGGGCTGTTCCAAGAAAGGGGGCTTCTTGCAACGTTTGTGTCCCTGTAGTGTAACAAGAGGTCAACCAACGAAAGCTTGGAGTCACTTTCTTAGTCCTTGGCATAAGTGCCAGCAGGTCCAGACCTTAGCGTTCTCTTCACAGGTCTCAACATCAAATGCAGTCCTTCCAGATGTCTAGTAGTGTTCAGAAGAGGGTGCCTAGAGATGCCTCATTTATGCCTGGCACTAGTCTGTGGGGCAAAATGTTGCCAGGTGTAGCCCTTCCTACTTTGCAGCTGTTTCTGTGTGCCTTACTACCAAAAGATCTCACAGTACCCCTCTCTACCTAAATTCAATGTAACAGAACTTTTATTCCCGTGTGCAAAGATCATGTGCCCACCCCAGAGGTGTGACAAGGAAAATGAGATGTCTGTTCTGTAGTTTCTCAAGACTGGTTCATGGAGCAGCACTTCCCCCTTTTGTGATTGCCAAAGGAGGATCAGTCCCAGGTATTTACTTTATCTGCCTGTGACAAGGTAGGCCTCTTTGAAGTTAAATAAGTTCCAGGGCACTGCTCAGATGGTCACCCGGTCAGATGAACAGAACACCTCCCCACACCAAAGGCCTTTGTCTAGGAACAAGTTCACACCTCAAGAAGATGCTATTCAGCTCCTGGATGACAGTTGGACGCTCTTGCAAATGAGATTCTGGAGGCTTTAGGCAGGTAAAAAGTGACAATTTAAAACTAGCTTTTGTAAAATATTTAGTACAAATCTGACTTTACCTAAGACTTGGGGTATTAAATGTATATTAAAAAGTCCAAGAATTAACTGTGTAGCTTGTTCCTAGGCCGAAATAACATCATTTCATTTTAATATTGTATCTCAATGCTTTCCTACGAAAGAGCTAACCGAGCTACTGCAAAAATAGCCTTTGGGGCCTTGTTGCAGTAAGGAAAGGTTTTACAGTAAACCTTTACATGTCCTACATTTAAATAGAATGCATCCTACCGCATCTGCAATTAAGTAGGGGTGGCTTATTAATATTTAAAAGGAGTGTTTGAAGCATCTCAAAAAGGATTATTTTGACAGGCTGAAACTGCAGTTTTGAAACTGCACAGACAAGCTACAGTGGTAGCCCGTAGTCATGTTTTGCACTGCCACTCTAATGGTGGCACAATGTGTTCTACAGTCCACTGGTGACATTTAACTTACAGGCACTGGCTACAGTTAGCACCTTATACTAGGGAATTATAGGTAGGCTAGATATGCCAATGAGGAGTATAGCCAATCTTAACGTATTTAGGGGTCAGAATACAGGCTCTGTGGCCTAGTTAGAGGAGTCTCAGTGCAGAGTCAAACAAGCATTGGCAAAGAGAATAGTTCTCGCTATTGTGAGATCTATTGTCTTGGTTATTTTTTTATCCATGGTGAAAGTGGTGCAGCTGCTATGCCGCTTAGTTGAAAGTACATTTTAAAAAATCTCAGTTGGGTGGTAAATGCTGGTTGCGTCATAGCCCTTTTTTTCCAGCCATACTGCAGAGTAGCGCTGCTGCTGTATAACATGACTTAAAAACATTGACAAAGCCAAATAATGGAACTATTTGGCTTTGCCAACGTTTCTTTTATATTTAATTTACTATCCAAAGGAGCCCATTGTTTCTCGGAAACAACAATATGCAGACTGCTTTTTCATCTAACAAGAGTATACGGAACCCAGGAACTTTTGCAGAAGAGTATGGGGTAGAACATGTGAATTCCCACTCAGAAATGCTATCAATGTTTTATTAAGTCTCCCTAGTTATATCATATTTGGCACGTGATGTATAAGTATTTTTAAATGATGCGCCGAATATTATTTTTACCTACAATCTGCTTATGGATAGTGTTGTTAAATAACAAACAGGTCTGCAGTGTTCCCAGAAGAGTAAATGGTTAGTACTGGGTATTATTTCTTGGTGCGGGTGACCCAGAGGAAGAAAAAGAAGTGCCTCTGCGGGATTGCTTCCTTCTGAGCACGCCAGCACGCAATGTCCCTAAGAAAGCAGGATAACTCTGCTGAGAAGTGAATGTATTAACTCGAGAGTTGGAACTGCATGAAGAGCCAGTACTTGGAGCCTCACAGTACCTACACTGTGAATGTCTGCTGCTGAGGGTGGTGAGAAAATGAGTGCCCACGTCACTATAGGCAAAGAAAAGTAAGCACCAGCCCTGCCTTCCTCAGCCCCGCCCCTCCTCCCAGCTGATAATGAAGTCTGTGCCCTATAGCAATGCAGAGGGAGTGTTGGCCACCATTCCAATCAGTAGTGCAGATTGCTGGCTGGTCGGTTTGTGCATTTGTGCGGCTGTGTTTGCCTCTGCTGCTCTAGAGAAGTGTGGCTCAATGGTTAGAGCGGCAGACCCTGATGCAGAGGTCTAACCCGGGACCAGGGTTCAATTCCCCGCCTCGACGGGTCTTGGGCTCAAAATTCCATGGACCTGATAATTCTCGCCTCGGTGCCTATTCCAATCATGGAGTCCCACTCTGCAACTTTGGGCAATAGCTTGCTTAATCTCCACAATGGCCCCCACAACGCTAAGGATGCCTGGCCTCCACCCTGGGGGTGCTCAGGAGTGGACGCCTCACAGGGAAAGCCAGGATGGGTTCCACAGCGGTATTCGTACAGGACCCTTGTGGGTGAGTAGTGCGCTATACAAGTATCAATTTACATTTACATTTACATTTACATTTACTTCTCTGGTCCCTAGAGGCAGTGAATACAAAATCCACCCCCACGTCCAACCTCACCCACTTTCCTCTGCTATGCTATTGCCGATGGCTTCTGATGCACGCTATGCAATCCTCCACTGTGAAACACCCAACCTTCTAAAGTAGTAATGAGAGGTCCTCTGTGGCCTGGCAACTTCAATTTTGTTTTAAATTAAATTGGATTTGGTTACAAATGTGGACGCCCATGCACTGTAATCTGGCACTATAATTTCTGAACCATCAGATTAACTCACAGCGGCTCATTCTTTGGAAGGTTGGAATACTAGTGGTTTAAGTGCAATACGCTGGCATAGTGTTACTACAAACCAAATATTGCCCTAGTCACTGCATTAGTGTCAGATCTCAGACTGTCTCCAGGCTGACTTCTGCCAAAGATCTTCTAGATTTCCATGGAGGAAGGATGGAGAAACTATGCATAAAAGAGGCTATTACTACCCAAGTACTCTAACCACATTGAGATGGATGTATGTCGTTACAACGCATACTTTTACTCCGCATACCATTACAACGCGGTATTTACAACGCATACCGCTACAACGCATATCGCTTTGGGGTGCTGGATAGTGGTAAGTATAATTTACTATTCTAACTCCAGTCCCCGTGGACCCTAGGGAAGGTGTTGGATAGTAAATTAAACTTACCTCTTATCCTAGAGCGCCCCCCAGCGCAATGCGTTGTAACGGTATGCGTTGTAATGCCTGCGTTGTAGTGGTAGTGTGGAGTAAAAAATGCGTTGTAACAGGTGCATACCCATTGAGATGTGTAATGCACGTGTAGGGCACATAGAAATACAACTACAAAATGCATGCTGCTGATTTCCTGCAGTTCTTTGGTGTGTTTGCCAAATCTAAAGAAGGCGAAACTAAATGTCCTTTGTTGAATGAATTAAAATTGTATACAGTTTAAACGCCCCTAGAGGTTAGGCTCATACATACAAGATTAAAAGCAAAACTACTTTGAGAACAACAGTTTAAAAAAAAGATGTGTGATCTCTTTGTCTTTGCTAACAATGACCAATTATTACAAAAAATAAGAAACAAACCACAGTTCCATCTCTTGTAATTCTGCATCAAATATAGCAGTTTCATCCAAGAAAGAATGACCATTATTGAGAATTCTCTTTAACTCTATCTCTCTTGCGTTCTCACTGTCCCTCCCCCAGTCTCTTCCAAAAGATGCTTCTGCCTCTGGAAAGGCCACATTAGCCAGACAATGCAGGCGATGTGATGAAGAGAGACAACCTTACAGTCTCAATCACAAACAACCCCCACCTGCTATAAAGATTAACCCCAGAAGCAAGCTCCAGAGGAGAAACGTCTGCTTACGTATGCACTACCACTGCACCCTCGGAGAAACGGAGATGTTAGACGTCATCACTGAAAAAAAGTACTTTACCTGCATTGTATATTGCTGAATCAGACCACTGTTTTCGTTTTTTGATGACATATAGAAGGGAGGACATAATTCACTTCTGTGACTAATGTAAACTCTTGAATTGTGTTTTATTAATCTTTATATAGTGCTTTCAATACCCCTTGGGGGAGAGGGGGGGAGGGGGGTGCAGTACTAGGATGGTGGTATAATATGACGTTTTTATAATGCTGTATTCTAGTTTGTTAATATGAGATACTTTTGATCAGTTTATGCTGACTACAATTTCTTTTGTTTTCTATCGTAACTATTGGAGCTAACTCGGATAATCTAGAATATAGAGATGTAGCACCTATGCAGGGTCAGGCACGGTGTTGTCCTGAAAAAGTATAAATATGTGACTCTTAAAATAAGATTCAAAACATCGCATTTTGACAACAATCAATTAAGTAAGTTAGGGCTTGAAGTGTATGAGTCAAGGCCTATTCAGAAAAGGCTTGACACCAGTAATTTAGAAACCATGAACGGGTATTCAAATATCAAGTGCAATACAGAGAGGGAAAATATAGTTATTCTTAAAGCTCAGGAATTGCTTGTCATGAAGGGTGTCAGCATTTAAATAGATGCAGCATTCCCAAAATCTGGAAAATAGTTCAAGCCTAGGATATGAAACAAATCAATGGAACATGTGGCTGCATCCCTAGAGGCTCAGAGCAGAGACCTGGCTCACCCCAGAAACACATCTTTTTATGGGGAAATTCACAATCGAAACCAATGGAAATCCCACAGCTAGCATAAGGGGAGCAAAAGTATATCATATTAACAAATCAGAGTGTAGCATATAATAAAAGCCTTATAATACCACCGTCGTAGCACTATCCCCCTAAGTGAATATTAATGATTCCCCTCTCACTTAATGACATCGGACTTTTTAGCACGCTTAGTTACATAAACAATACAAGTCTAATAAAAGAATTGGCCTAAAATGAACAAAGCAGGAAGAAATCTTAGAGTGAAACATTTGTTTTAATAAAAAACAATTTCTATAGAGTTTTTCTTCAAAGACATGACAGAGTGCAGTACAGTGATGGTGCTACAAATACAGAAGTGGCAAGGATGGCAGAAAAATTAATAAATAAATAAATAAATGACTTCTCATTCTGACATACGTTTATTCCAACCCATAATTGTCCCACCATTTTCCCCATATTCTGGTATGATTGTGGTAGCATCCGTGCACCACATATATACATATATAGGTTATTCTAGTTTGGCGCACCAGTCCATGGCCGAGTGGCAGGAGGTCAGAGATGCTGGGGATGCAGAGATCCAGCCTCCGGTATTGTCTCTCTTGGCAATTAGGGCTGAGGCCCACCAAAGATCACTCACCTCTGGTGCTACCCACGTCTTCTAATAGGCCTGGAAGAGCTATGCAGGGGGGGCTCAATGGGGCGTTCCAGCACCTGTGATAGGCGGCTGAAGATAGAGGACCAATGCTGCGTGATTACTGGGCAGCTCCATATATTATGGAAGAAATCCTAACATCCCTTCAAGCATCGAAAACAGGAGGGTGGGGCTCGTCTTTGTGCCGTAGTTGTGCAGGTGTCTTACGACTCTTCCAGAATAGCGTGGTTTTGCAAAACAACAGTGCACATTTTAATACATATTGTGTCGATGAGAAATCAAAGCTTGATAAAAAAATATGGCGGCTTTGTAATCCAAGATGGAGGCGAAGATGAATTGAGACCTGCATCAGCCTATGCCAAGAAATCAGTTCTGTACATCATCGCGATTTTTTGTAATAGCAAAATCTTCATGCTTTAAGTAAATGTGATTTAAACAAAAAAAAATAGACATTCTTTATATAGTGATTTCCATATTCCATGGGAGGCCTAAGGTGCTTGATAAAAGCCAGTTTGGGTTCTCCTATATTGCATCCATCTTGTAAGTATTTTGGTCAGAATGACGTGCACCCTCGTGGCTTAGTTGTGTACTAGGAAACATATATTTGTGTTTGAATCCCACCTTCCCACTTTGTGTGATCAAGGGGCTAATCCATTAATCTCCCTAAATCGCACTGCGGATGTTAGGAAAACAGGCCCATGCTGTTTTGTTGGAGCTGGTGGCTACATCCAAGGACCGCTAAGGCTCTTTGAAAAAACAAGACTATTATTCAATGAGGCTCACACAATGGTCCTACGTTTGTTATTTTTGGGACCCTAATTCTGCGTGGGGGGTACCCATGGTCATTGCAACTGAAGAATAAGAAATGTACTGTGATGCGATTCTGATGCAGAGTGATAACCAAAGTATCAAAAAGAGAAAAATAAAATGTGAAAAAACACTCAAATAAATGCAGAAAAATCCCTGAAGCACAGTCACTGGGAACAACGCTGCCATAGGTGGGTTGGGAAAGCAGCAGACATACACAAGAAATAGGTAAGTATTGACAGCTGCAACAAAGGCCTCAATTAAAAGGCGGGCAAGTACACCGCAGACAGAAATAAATGCTTTGATCAATCAATCACAAGGAATACACACAGCAGGGCAAGCGTCCATCACGCTGCACACTATTATGAGCAGCAAATGCTTCCTTCACACAAAACAGATACTGTATGGCAGCAGAGCAAACATCTGTAATGCATAGGCAAGAGTGCAAACTTTACTCACACGCAGAGCAGATAGTTTTCGGCAGCAGTGTGGAACTGCACAGGCAGCAGCAATTCAAGATTTACAAACACACATACAGTAGGTAAAGCACAGACAACAGAAGTGCGTGATTCCTTCACCATTGTGAGCCTTTACATCTAATGAGATTGCTTTCAGGAGAATATTACATTGTTTATTTCTGTCATCTGACTGACTGTCCAGATTGTCGCTAAAAAGCTGTGGCGTATCTAGCCTGTCACATTACTTCCCTGCGGGAAATGCATCCTCTTAACCTTCATGTCACATGCGCTTTACTGATTGTTTTGTTATTTGACATCCCCATCATCTTGTCAGGCTGGGAAGCTAGCCACTGCTAATTTGGCTGGGTTGTACTTACCAAGACTGTGTTGTTTTTAGATGATTATATAAAATTATTATTTTCTGCTATGAATGTCATAATTATTTTACAAAATATAACATTGTTATATTGATTGTTATCTGAAAGGAGCACATTTTATTATTTAAAACAAGTCGTTGTGATTTTGTCCTAAAATGAACAGAATAGCAGAAAACACCTCAAATAATGTAAGGTTACAGCACAGGAACTGCTAAGAATTGTGTGCTGATTTTGTGCAATTCGCTACTCGGAGGCTGATGAGCTCAGAGTTTGTGATTACCGAACGTAGTGTACATTACAAAGTGTAAACACACTCAAAATAGTAACTTACCTATGTGAATCAGGCCCTCCGCGTGTACACTTACTGCAAAAGTGTACGTTACATGCCTTCACCTCCAGAGTAATGCACTCATCTTTAGTGGAAGGGTGGGTGATGTCCTTCCCAAAACCTGTCTGACCCTCCTTAAACCATTCGTACTCCTCCCTAATCCTATCCCCCTTTAGCAGCAAATGTGCCCCTTTTTGTACCCATTCCCCTGTGTTCCTCCCACATTTCCTACAAAAAATGTATACTTACATGTGAGAGAATCTGCAGTCAGGTAGGAGAATACTGCACACATAAGTATAGCTAAAATGTACATTTTGTAATACGTTTTTTTAGTAGTACTACAAAACATACTACAAAGTGCAGTTTGAGAATAAGGTCCTCAGGGGGTTGCTCTCTAATCCATTCCACTTTCCCTAGGTGTATTGTCTAACTTCACAATAGTGGTAGGGATGTGGCTGTGGAGAAATGTGGAATCTATGACCGCTCCTATCAGAGGCCGATTTTCATGTTAAAATGTGAAGACATTTTGCTATCCTAGAGATTAGTAGAGAGCAATGCAGAGTGATACATGGTTAAAATGAGTAATGTATGCCTTGGTTTCATAAAGATGCAATGTAGGTTAAAGTTCAATAGAAGGCAGAAACACAGATCAGCAGTTTCTGTTAAATGGAAAAATATGTTTATGGAGCCTTGAAGAGGCTGCAATCACAGCACACGAGTACATATTTCATTGTCAATATAGACATGCCTTAGAAAGTATAGGTCAAAGGTGACTTTGGAGTAACGCATACAGAGTCAGATAAGACGTCTTGAGAGCAGAACGATAAACATGCGGATACCTTCAACATGCAGATACGTTCGGGGGAAGTTGATATTATTCAAAAGCTTTGTTAGACTTGCGATAAAAGAATGTAGAGGAAAGATAACGAGTTTAAAAGGCACAGGTGATGTAATTTTTTCATAAATGTTTATGATTTTCTAAATGCACTCATTGACCTGTTATTGACTTTGGAGATAATTATAATGTCAGCAGATTTTGTGTATATAAGAGGCTGCCTGCGAACAGCAAATTGAGACCAGTTGTTTACCTGTGTGGGGATAGCTGCTCTCCCTGCTGCCTCATCAAACCTGCTTTTGCCTTTCCAAGAGAAGTCTTGCCTTTCTTTATTTTAGTTTCCCCGCAACAGTTGGCAAGCCAGCCAGGAGTCCCATTTGTCCTCAATTGACTGCTGCCCCCGGAATTCCGCCTGCCCCTGCTGCATAAACCACTGCACATTTTTTTGATACAGTAAGTAAGCACCGTGTTATCAAAGTTTCTGCCTATCCACAGGGCAGGCAGGACCCAGAGATTGCTATCTTTAAGGTGAGGGCATTGCAGACTTCATCCCATGTTTTGTATATTGTATGACTTGTCTCTTTGGCAATGGTAAAGGCGGATGTAATGTAAATAAGGTTATCGCATGCAAGATTGCGTAGAAGCGTAACACAATATTAAGTTAAGGCACTGTGCAGTCGGTAGAGTGTTTTTCTCAATATAAAGTTGGAATTGGTCAATGTGGGTGATTCGAAGTTAGGAGTCTGATATGTGTTACAATATTTTGACATAAAGAGAAGGGTGAAATGCCAATGGCGCTAAGCTTTACCTTCAGTAAGAACTGAACACCCAAATCACTGTCCTAGACCTAATGTCTGGAAGTCATTCTACGTCATATGAAGCGCATAGTTTGAGGGTTATCCTGTCTTGAGCGCAGAGGGGATTGACTAGTGGCAATCAAATTAGTATACAGTTTAGACTAAAAAAACGTGATTAACATTTAGAAGTAGTTGAAGTGTTTATATTTTAAATATGTTGGTGATATATGTACTGGTGTATGTAAATAGAAATATGGCCACAGAGTGATGTTGTTGGATAATGTTGTGATGTATAACATATGACTAAAAAAGACAAATTGATGGATTTTCCTATTTGTGAGGACTAGTGGGAAAAAGTATTAAAGAAAATAAATATTGAGTAGACAGATAAAAAGTTGAGTTATAAAAAGTTGCTAGATGAAAATACAGAATACCTAAGCACACCAATATCATTATTTCCACACAGGAGGGCGCATAGGTATTTCTCCAAGCAAGTCAGCAGTTTTTCAACGCCCTGTATCCAATAAATCCATAAATATCTCAACAGAATGAGGCAAAAAAGAATCAAGTAGTCCAGTCAGATCTTCTGTCTTGAGGTCTGTTTTTTAATTTCCACAAGTTCACAAGAATCACCGTTACAGCCGACGCGCGTTTCGCCCACAGGGCTTTCTCAAGGCTTAATGTAATGACTCAAAGACCTGGAAGTAGTGGAATTTTCATAGACAATGTGTCCCTTGACGATAACTAATAATCCAATTGTGCGCAAACAAAGGGACTTACTCCGGCACTTTACCCCCTCCCAGTTGTAAGTTAATGAACATGCTTCTTTTTTTCAGGGGCGACAGGTGCTTTGCCAGTTGGGGTTGGGTGGGCTGTTTAGTCTCCACCGGGCAGGGTAGTAGGGTGTGGGGATTCTTCAGTTTACACAGGGTAGTTACAGTTAGGTTACAGAGCAGCAGATGTCTATTGTTCGATGTCACCACCTGGGGCCTTCATCTCATGTAGGGGGTGCACGCCTTGACTCTCTACATGCACCATGTATTTGCCACCTAGTTCACAAGCACGTTTAATGATACTGTTTTGGAACGTAAATGGTCTCAGCAATAAGTTTAAGTGAGGAATGGTCCACCAATTCATTCAAAAGCATTCGCCTGATGTGGTGCTGCTGCAGGAAACACACCTTTTGGGCAATACTTACAAAGCCATGTCCAGAGGGGCCTATACCATGGGACTCACTCCGGTAACACAACTGACTCACAGGGGTGTGCATCCTTGTCAAGAAGTCATCTTCCTATATCCCGCACATGTCATCGGTTGACCACAGGGGGACTTATGTGGCCCAGTCGGGCACGAGGGAAGGGGTCCTGATTAACCAATGTTCAGTTTATGTCCCGCCCCAGCATCATCGTCTCATGCTTCTGAGGCTAAGATGTTGCTCCAGTTGCCGCAGGGGTCCTGCTCCTCAGGGGAATTCAATACTCTCCTCTCACCCAATCCCGATAGACACTCCCGGGCTCATTTGTCACATGCGACACCTGACAGAGCGTCAATACACCTTTCTATCAGGGTTACACCATAGCCTCTATATACTATGCTATATATTTACCCAATCCACCCACTTGGCGTGGATGGCAGAGGTCTGCCACTTAGCCAGTCGAATCTCGGATCACCCGCCGGTGTAGCTGACGAAGTGGGGGCACTCCAACACAACTCGGGCCCTGTGAACTATTATAGCCTGGCACCTTAAGGACACCAAACTAATTAGTGACCTGGCTCAAGCCACGGCTTCCTCCTTTGAGCTCAATGAGGGCTCAGTAGACTCTTACTTGACTCTATGGGAGGCCTAGAAAGCGGTTGTCCTGGTTGAGCGTACTCTTTGATAGTGGGGCAGTAAAGAAACAGGCAAACACAACTCCTGGTACTGCAGAATGAAATGATGGCCTTGGAGCGCCTGGGGCATTAGGGGGTGAGCAAGGAGAATTTGCATCGCCTCCGCCTCAAACAGAAGGAATATAGGGACTTGATTGAGGACAGAGTAAGGGTCTATCACACTAGCTCAACAGCACCTCTATGAAGTGGGTAATGAAACGGGTAAGCTTCTGGCATGGCTGGAGAAGTGGTATTAAACAGGGGGATGGGTCTCACATATCGACACCGGCTGAGGTGATACAATCTCTGACCAGAGGGTATAACTGATTCATTCGCAAAATATTACGAACACCTCTACTCTCCCAAAATAAACTGCATGTCATTAGACATTGGGTATTTCTTGAGGGACATTACACTTCCCAGTCTAACAGAAGAACATTGAGATTCCTTGGAGGAGGACATAGAACCGCAAAAAGTTAGCCAGGCACTGAGATCACTAAGCTCAAGCAAGGCAACGGGGCCTAACAGCCTCCCTATTTACCATTATAAACATCTTGCCTCCAAGGTGGAACCTTAAATAATTATAATGTGGAGGGAGGCGCGAGAGGTGGGTGTACTCCCTGAGGACCAGCGACTTGCTACAATAGTTGTAATACATAGGGCTGGGAAACCCCTGGAGTGATGCAATTCTTACTGACCCATTTCCCTCCACAATGTTGAGATAAAACTTCTTGCAAAGTTTCTGGCCAATAGGCTCTGAAAGGTGATAACCTCTCTGGTCCATCCAGACCAGTCCAGCTTCATGCCAAACAGAGGGACACAACTAAATTTACGCAGGCTCTACCGGTTCATGGCAGCCTCAAGAAATGAGGATGTATCCACAATGGTACTATCTATGGATGCCTTGGTGGGCTCGACACTCTGGAATGGACCTACATGTTCGGAGTGCTTGAGCGAATGGGGTTTGGTCTCAACTTTATGGGCTGGATACGTCTAATGTACAGAGACCCGATTGCCCATGTCAAGGTCAATGGCGCCATATCCCCGAATTTTAAACTAGGCAGGGGAACCAGACAGGGGTGCCCATTCTCACCGCTGACATTTGCTCTCGCCCTGGACCATCTGGCAGCGTGGGTCCGAAAGGACCTGCATGTACGGGGTATTAGTTGCGGGAATTGTGGGAGGAGCATATATCTCTACACCCTGATGACATCCTCTTCTACACAACAAACCCTCTTGTGACAATTACCTGACTGACTCGTATTCTTCTGAACTTTGGCCAACACTCTGGATACACCATCAATTGGGACAAGTCCCTTATGCATCTGATAACAGATCCTATGCCCGTGCTACCCAGCAGTGTCCATCTCCCCTTGTCCACTGGGAGCTTTAAATCTTTAGGGAAAACTAAACTATAGGTGAGAGGGGCACCCAAAATATCAGTTTGTGTCACAATCAAATATTGAAATCCTTAATTGATTGTGACACAAACTGATATTTTGGGTGCTCCTCTCTCCTATAGTTTAGTTTTCTGTAAGGGTGGTTGATGTGCGGTGGACCACGAGGAGTGAGCACCGAAATTCATTGAATATATTTTTCCCAAAATTAGTAATCAACTAGTGCGCTGTGGTGCTAAGCCACCACCACTGGAGCAGGACATATAGTCTTTTAAATATTTAGAGATCTATGTCACAATGGAACCCCTCCTCTTTTATCGACTAAACCTGGTTCCCATCATCGAGCATTTTGCATCTGTCATCAAACACTAGAGAGCTCTCTGTCTCTCCCCATTAAGAAGATGTTCAAGATGATGACACTGCCTCGTATGCGCTGCAAAATACCCCTCACCGACTTCCTGAAAATATTTTCATAAAACAGAATCCCTTCTCTGTCTGCTTCTATGAAACAGAGCCTCACCACGCATAGCCCTCTCCAAGTTTGTACAATGGAGGCTTCAGTATCCTTACATCAAGAAATACTATTGGGCGACAAAGTGAGCTATGGCCAATGACTGGGCATTTGCCCCCTGGGACGATCCTGCCTTTAGATTAGCGGGGTTTTTGATGGGCAACGGGGGTACCCGGGAGTGCTCTATAGCTTGACTGGAGCCAGGAATATCCTCCCTCAGACACTTGCAGTTGCCTGGGTGTGGAGGGCAGCCACATCATTCCTGGGATGGAGGGAGAGGCCCACTGAAATGACCCCATTGTGGTGTAGGTATTCCCTCAGTCAAGTGCGCAGTTTACAGGGATTAAAGTCATGGAACCTCACAGACATATCCACAGTGGAAGATGTGTGGAAGGACAGAAACATGCTCACCTGGGCAGAGATGCAGGCCAATATGATTTGACATCCACTGAGGCTTCAGATATATGCAGCTTTGCGATGCCCTCAGGACGCACATCCCCAGTTGCACTCCCATCTCAGATTCCTCGCCTCTAGAGGACAGAGTCCTCTTGGAGGTGCTACCCAAAACAACTGTCTCACTCATCTACAAGAAGCTCCTCAATAATTCAACAAACATCCTCACCACACTTTGGACCAAATGGGAGGGAGACATTGGGGATTGTGATGACAGGGAGTGGGAGGAGGCACTGGGAGCCTTGTGAGAGGTGGCCATTAATGCAGGGTTTAACCGGATCCACCTGCGTATCCTGCATCGTTCATCTTACTTCTGCACTGCGATTAGGGCCATGGGCAGCTGTCAGATGGACCTCTGCCTTCGGGGTGGTCATGAAAGAGGCACCTTCTTCCTTATTCTATGGTCGTATCTGGCTGTGAAAACCAATTGGATGGAGTTGCAGAGGATCATGGGGGAGGTCATGGGTGTGCCACCACAGACACGGCAAAGATATGCCTTCTAAACATATGAGGGGACAATCCACTGCCAAGATATAGCAAGATGTGGCTTTCACTGGGTCTTGTGGTTGCCGAATGAAACTTTACACATTTATGGGTTGCTAGTGAGGCTCCAACGATGGTGGGGTGGGAAAGGGACATGGACTGGTGTATGGCAAATGAAAAGCCGATTTACTTGGGATGGGGTTGTCCGCGCAAATTGGAGCGGGTCTGGGCCGGATGGCGCTCCCACAGAGGCCTGACTACTGACTCCGACTTGGACCATGATGACCATGATGAGAACTACCCTTTAACACAGTGACAATTCATTTATTTAAGGTATGAACTACGCTTAATTTCTTAATGCCATGATGCTGTACATATCTCACTTAGAGAGCGCTCCACCCCAGAGTTTGCACACACACTTGTTATGCGATGTACTTCTGCTGTATTGCTGTTGTTTGTAAATGCAATAAAAAGATTTTGGGAGAAAAAAAACTCCATACCGACACATCTTGGACCATGTCAGCTCCCCCACCCCATATGACCCAACAAGTAACTCTCCCAAGGTACCCAGTATTTATCCATTAGTGCAGTTACAGGAAACTGTGGTGAGATTTGAGAATTCCGAGGTTGTGACCCCTCACCTATCTCCGAAGAAACCCCTAAGTTTTGCCCTACAGACATCAATTTCAAAACATACAATAACTCCTAAACAATGAACAAAGGGTAGAAGACTCACAGTTCTCAGGACAATTAGAAACACAGTTTACATTACATTTAGATTGAGCCTTTCCCCAGGAGGTTAGAAACAAATGGCAATGTCCAGGAGATGATGACTATCAGTCACAATTCTCATCAGGAAGGTCCCAATTCTAACAACAAAAAAAACTTAACAGGAATGGTGGTCAAAGAGCAGGTATCTACCCCACAACGAAGAGATGCAGATGATGCAAGGTGGAATGATTATGTAGATAGGGCTGTTGGTATAGCCCAATGACCAGTACCTTGAGAAAAAGATAGGGATTTTAAAAAGACTGAAGATGATTTGCCACCTTGGCAAAAGGAAGTGTTATAATTACACCAAAGAACATTCAGGAATGGTCGTCACAAAGTGAAGAGGGAAAAGATGAGAAAGACACAGGGAGAAAAGAACATTTTGATAATGTATCAGAACCTTTTCAGGGAAATTTTGGGAGTATGGCAGACAGAATAGAATCAGTACATAAGTATGCGGATGACATGGGTGAAATATTTAAATCTCAGGAGGCTAGATGCCCCACTTACAACACTAGCACCAGAGAAAGGCTCCTCATGGATTTTGATCATAGGGATAGATCAATGTGGTTGCCCAGCCACACTAATATGTTTCTCAAAAGACATCTAGAGAAGGAGAGTAGGACACTTTCTCCAATACTAGGAAACCTCGAGGGACAGAGGTCAAGCAGTTACAGTTTCAGGGAACAAATGGTCAGCCATATCGCAGAAAAAGGATCTTGACGCTATGTAATAGACTGATACTATAGCTGAGTGTTCGGTCGGTTTCATGTGGCAATGATCTCACCCCCATGAGATAGTTGCTCAAAGAGAAAGCAGTTGAAAAATGTTGTACCCTATACAGTGAATGTAGGAGGGTGGACTGAAGACCTAGCCCCATAGATGAGCCCATGGCCAAGACAAGGGTCCTTCGATCCACATGACATGGCAAATGCTGAGGACTGTATCCCCTACAGTGCAGGAGATCCAGACTGGGATTATCCCTATATGTGACAGAGTCTCTGAATATGGAAAAGTATGCCAGACAGCATAATCCCCAACATCCGTGTACCCCAGCGCACCAGATGCCCCTGATACATAAGGGACCTGGAACACCTCATTATGTTCCATGGCCACAAATGGATAAGGAAAGCCTCAAAAAGTTGTTCCCACCACTTACAGAGGAAGCAGAGAAATGGATTAGGACCTTTGAAAAACAAATTGCTAGAATAACCCTGGCAATAGGACACATAAAAGGTCTACTAAGTTCCCTTATAGGAGATGAGACAGACACTGCCTTTCATAAGGCTGGAGTGAGGCATGTCACCCTTACTGAAACTAGGTGTGATGGGCCCCCATTTAACTCAGTCCAGACTATAGTCTGGGATCAGCGAAGGAAAACACATCCTGATAAGCCAGACATTGGGTCTCTCATAGCTCAATCAATGCAACAAAATGAGGCCCAAGTTCTCAGTAGTATGAAAGAGAAATGGATTCAGGAAGTAGGCCAAGATTGGGAAGTAGCAGGAGGACATTCTGAGTTGTTTTATACTATAGTAAAAAATTGTTTGTCCTCTGATGTGCAGGATAATCTTGACAACATAGTGGCATTAGAAGTCAAACCTTGTACAGAGATACAGGCACACAATACATTTTTGTAAAAGAAACTAGAGAAAGAGAGAAATAAGCAAGAAATAATTGAGAAAGCAGCAGCAAGTTAATGTAGCAAAAAATAGTAAAGAATGGAACAACGGAAGGGGCTGTAGTAGCAGCGCTCAGATGACTGCGATATAATTGTTTGATTATATGGGTATTTTTAGATCAGAATTACAGACTAAACCACCACATATACTATCTATGATATATTACTGGGTACGGGTCAAACACTAATGGGCAAAATGCATATCGACTCAGTAAGGATTAATGTCAAGCAGAATGTTGCCCTGCCAAAGAACACCACAGTATAAAAACTCACCAGAAGAGTTGTAAAGAAAAAAAAACTATACAGATGGACCTGAACATTCGGATCTAGGAGCTGGAAGATCCATCAATGGAGTAAAAAATATTGATGCAATAGCCAGAGTAATTCCTTAATTCAAATTTAAGGGTCACTGAGAAATCCAGCGCAGTGGCCATCATATTAATTAGGTTAGAGACTATAATAGCAAGGCACCAAATTGATTGTGCTAAAATAAAACACTTGTAATGACACTACACAAAATATTTTTGGGATGTGTCTTATTTAAGGTAGAAGGGGCCAGAGCAAATCCTGCTTATCACACAGAAACACCGAATGCACTAACCATCAGGACCAGATATACGTATCCAATCTAAAGAGAACACCATCGTCCACAGAAGTATACACCAACATAATGGAGACATCAGCATAGGTATCAGAGCCCCTTAAGAACTGAAGAGGAACTTTAAAACATATCTCTGTGATATATTTTGGTCTGGTGAAGGTATCATTGTTTTGATTTAGACAAAGTAATTGCAAAGATTAACTGAGTCCAAATTAATTATTCATCTTTGTAACAGTCAGATTGTTGCCCTCTCTAACAGCACTGACCCCAGCCGACCATCAATACAGCACCATCTAATAACACATTAATGGGAGAAATCCTCGAACACCCAGGTATTGACTGTACATTAACTTCAGGTATCCAGGCAACATACATCAACGTAACTGCACCCCATCAGGATTGGGGGGCTAAAATAATTAATACCCCAAAACACACAGACAGAAAAATAATTATTGAACTGTATAAGCAGGGACATAGATAACTATCTTGAAGGTGATTTTGTGCAGGACTTTGATACAACTAGGATAGAGAAGTTCTTAAAATGGATAACTAAGTGCAACTTTGATACCACTAGAATAGAGATGTTTGTTGCAAATTGTAGAAAGCCTGTTGCTGTTGTCCAACTAATGGTAAGGTATCCTCTAGAGGAGCCATTGGATTAGTAAATTGAGGACAAGTAAATATTTGTTTATTGATCCAGCCACCCATGCACCACCCCAACTTGGAACAGTGACTATTTTGGCCACTAAGAAATGGTTAAAAAAGATATTGCAGGGAAGGTTATTGATTATAACTGTACTGACATGGTTTCTCTACCTGATTGTGTGTTGTCCTCGTACATAATTTAGATGCTTTTAACACAAGTAGGTAATAAGCAAACTGAGATAAATAATAGAGGATTATTTCCCTTCACACAAGAGTTAAATGTCATATTCCATATTGACCCATGAGAAACATCATTAATATCACTAAAATGAAGTACATATAAAAGCAGTAGTATGAATGAGGAATGCATACAGTGATGCTTTGAATGCAAACAATCAATAATTGTGTATGGTGACCTCTTGTTTAAAGTGCGGATTTAATTGGATTTAGAAGGCATGAAAACATTTTATTGGGGTCCTATATTTCTTCTATTGACAAAAGCATTGTTGACTTACCTGCAAGGACACACCTGAGGTACTGTTGTGGACATCAGATTATGTGACCAGCTTTCTTGCATTTCTTCCAGCTCTTTGTGAATGTCTCACATGGGGTCTACCTGACTATACTAGCAAGGTCACCTCTTTGTTCATGAATCTGAAAGGTGTGCTCCTGTAGTTCTTACCCAGCAGGAGGGCGGGCACAAATAAAATATATGTATTCCATAGAAAACAAATATTACTTTAGAGCAATCCGATTTGTATTGTATATGAAATTATAATATACACGTAACTGCCGTTGTATGATGCATCAAATTGTTTTGTATTCAAAATATTGACCTGACTATAGAACATGCAAATCTGTTTACTATTTCTACTAAAGATGCGTCCTGTGTGACGTGCTATTTATTCCTGGCACTAGGAAACTGTGGTGTGACCATGACCGTCACCATGAGCAAGGCCGCAAGGCTGAAACGTGTTGGTGTGTCAGACTGCGCACTGAATAAATTCTAAAGAACTAAAGTTGCTGTGTGCGGTGTCCTTGGTTTAAAAAAAAAAATATATATATATATATATATATATATATAGTGGAAAAAAAATTCTAAAGAACTAAAGTTGCTGTGTGCGGTGTCTATATATATATATAGTGAGCAAGGGCACGGACGTGCCCGAAACGCGTCTGATGACAGCTTTTATCCACATGTTGTGAAAATAAATTTAGAAGGTTTAAGAACAACTTGCCTCGGAGTGCTAACTTCGTCGTCTGCGTGCCTTTCTGTGCGGCAAGCACATTGGAGACGGGCTGGATTTATATATATATATATATATATATATATATATATATATATATATATCCAGTACACCATGTTCAAGTCAGCAACCAATGATTCCCGCCTTGCTTCGACAAAAACCTTAGACACGGACCTTCTAATAAGTGCCAATTTATTTAAATCCTTGCAGATTCAGTCGCCATAACGTTTCGGCTCCGTGGAGCCTTGATCACATGCCAACGTGTTTCGTTACAGTGTTTAAATTTAAAGTGACAGTGCCTAATTGGTTTAAGACCCCGTGATTTGCTTCGGCATAAACACAGAAGAAAGATTTGCAAAATCATTTGCCTGATTTTCTAAAACTCTCTGCTTTTTTTAAATCATACACGATAATTGTATGCAATGTGCACAATTCGCAAATGGTACATTCATATATTGATAATGATCTGTTAGTACAATTTTGCTGTGCCATCCATGCTTGATCGTATTGAGTTTGTATGTCGATCATTTAATTGTCCTTGCTACCCACCAATGTAAAATATCTTGACGCAAAATAATAACCATATATTCCACATGGTGGTAATTAAAACAAATTCGGTATATTTACACATGCAGCCTAATAACGACATAAGTAATTCCACATTCTTGAATGTATAATACTGTTTGTTACAATCACTGCATAAATTCCCCTAATCATTGGCAACTCTATCTAATTTAGATTTAAGAAAGGCTAGCCTGTAGATTGCAAAGCGTGTTGCGAGTGCAAAATAGCAATGTAAATATACTATTAATTTAAAATGTATGGGTGACTCTCTGCATCCCTATTGCACTTGACTACAGTATATAAGATGTGCAAAAAACGCTGTTGTGCAAAATCGCAAAGTAAACCCAGTACACCTAGACCAGTTAGGCTGCCTGACCACATACATACTGTGTAGTTCCTGTGGTTCACGGGTTAAATACCCCAATTTGTTGACCATTCTATTTGAGTCAGACTACAAAATGCTTTGGTAAGGTGCAAAAATGCTTTGATGTGAAAATATGCAATATAAATATACTATAGATAATATAATATAGAAATGTCTCCAAACTATATTAGACTCTTATTATATGCTTAATGCAAAAGAAAGCTATAGTGCAAATGAATTATGTAAACATAATACCCATAGGGCAAGATAACTGCCTAATCGCATATATGTGGCATTGTGGACATCTAGGCTATCTTTTACCTGGCATGGTTGTCTAATGCCGAATAAAATTATTTTGTTTAACTTAATACTTGGTGGCACAGATGCCGTTATATAATCTGTTCACTTGACTCAGAGTAAGTGTCTCAATTGTACAGGCAAATTACCTAAAGCCCGATTTCCTGAAAAACGATGGTCCCGGGGCTCAATCGCCTAATATCTTAAATTACATTGGCATACAACTTTCTCCTGATGATGATAATTATATAGAGCTTAAGGGTCTATTATTGTGAATTGATAGTGTCCTTAAATTTTTAATGTGTATCTCCTAACAAGTGAAAAAGAAAAAGTGAATAACAAATATATGTGTGTAGAACTACAAACATAATATCGTGATCTATATATAATACCAAATCTAATCAATTATCATTATCAATACTCCTTAATTTCAAAAAGTCACAGTAAGGGGGTTCTCATGTAGTCAGACAATTCCTACAAATGGTGATCGACAGATTCGACACGTGATTGAAAAAAGTATCATAGTTAAAAATGACTACAGTGATAACCCCAGCAGGGGATATCATAATCACTGACAAGATAGGCTAATAAGTATGGCCAGTTATTCACACTCATTTTCTGACCCAAGAATAAATACCTAAAACCATTAATTATTATCACTAAGGTAATGCCAGCCGGCTACCTTAATACGATAAAATTCATCTTACTGCCTATCATGTCATCTATGATGCTATGAGCTAAGGTAAACACGTGTACATATCTTCAGTCACGTTAAGCCACCCTGGGTGCTTAATATCAAGTTGTAGTATATATCTGGTTTCAAGCTTACGAAGCTTAGCTTCTTTGTCCCCTCCTCGTCTGCTTGCACTGACTGCATCAATAACATAGAATTTCTGGCTTCTGTTATCACTTTGGTGCAAGTCTCTGAAATGCCTAGCTACAGGATAGGTATTATCCTGATTGGCTATCGCTCTCAAGTGTTGGAGTATGCATTTATGGACCGCCAATTTTGTACTCCCCACATACCTCAACATAAATGGACATTGCAATATGTAAATAGAGAATTCGGTCTTGCAAGTCAGTACCTTGGTGATACGGTGTTCGATGTTACTGAACCCGTCCTTGTATGTTTTCATATTAATACCATGTACACATGATTTGCAAGTCTTGCACCTGAAGACGCCACTGTTAGTGTGCAGCCAAGATGTTTTTTCAATTATTTCTGGACTGGTATCTACCAATCGATCCTTCATTGATGGGGCATTACTGAAATTAAGAGAAGCTCTGGGAGGTAGAGTTGAACCAATGATAGGATCATTCAGAATAGTAGGCCAATTACGATTTACAATCCTATAGATTTCTTTGTGTTGCCTACTATACCCTGTTATGATCCTGAAAGTACTACTTGCTGTCGTTTTTTGGGCTAGACTAGTCATGACAATTGTGTTTTCAGATGGGACATCAGATTTGTATTTTCCAATAGATCTTGTCTATTGTGCCTCATAGATTTAATACGGGCACTTTCTATTGCCTGTCCAGAATATCCCCTCTCTAGAAACCTGCACCTGCTAGCATATTGGGCTGCCTCCAGATCTTGATTATTACTGCAAACCCTTCTGATGCAAAGCATTTCACTGTAGGGAATGTTGGCAATTAAGTGTGCCGGGTGTGCACTGCCAGCATGTAAAATAGTGTTCCCTGCGGTACTCTTATGGTACAGTCTGGTTTCCATTTTGTTGTCCTTAATGTACACCTCAGTGTCTAAAAAGGTGACAGAAGTCTGACTCATGGTCACTGTAAAAGTCAAGTTGTACTCATTGTCATTGTTATCTCATTGTCATTGATATCTGTAATGAACTCATTAGCTTCCTCCTTACTCCCTCTCCATACCACAAATAAATTGTCAATAAAATGGAACCATGCTATCACATTATTCTCAAAAGCCTCTTGGTGTTTAGCTTTGAGGACCAGTTCCTCCCAAGCCCCCATGAGAAGACAGGCGAAACTCGAAGAGAAACTTGCCCCCATTGCCACTCCCTGTAGCTGTCAGTACAAAAGGTTGTTGTACATAAATACATTATTTTTCAGGCAATATTCAAGCATTTGTGAAAGCATAGTGTTGTGATCCAAGAAGTGATCAGCTCGTTGGGATAGATAATATTCGGCTGCAGTTAATCCATCCGCATGTACAATACTAGTGTAGAGAGCAGTCACATCGAGCGCCATCATTCAGTACCCTTCTGCCCATTCAATTTGTTGGATTTTGAACAGGAAGTCTCCTGTGTCCTGTATAAAAGATACAAGATTTCGAACAAAGCTTTGGAGGAAATAATCTCTATAGATTGATGTTTTTTCCAGCAGTCCCCCCCCCTGGCTGAGATTATCGGTCTACCAGGGGGGTTCTCCAAGTTCTTATGTACTTTTGGAATAAAGTAAATCAAAGGAGTCACTGGATTTTCAACTATAAGATATTTGAATTCATCCTCGGTGATCATTTTTTTGCTTTTCCATTTAATCAGTTTATGATGGTACTCGGATTTGATGGTTTTTAATGTTGCTGTATTGATTCTCTCATAACACTGACTATCATTCAACTGGAGGTAAGCCTCCTTGTCATAGTTGATTTGTGTCATGAGGACAATGTTACCTCCTTTGTCACTTCCCGAATGATAATTTCTTTTTCTTTGGTCATTCGGGCCTTCCTCTGTGTACAGATCTTTCTTCAAAGGTCTTTTAATTGCTTGATCGTATTCTCGTGAAAAATGTCAATAGCATCTCGGGGTTTAAAACTGATGGGGGTTTGAAGGGAGTTTTTGAAGCCGACTGATTCACTGATATAGTTGTCATTCCTTCATCGCCATTACACATATATATATATATATATATATCCACAGAATTCGATCCATTCCGCATGAGAGCGCTCACCAGCGTGTGCTCGACCCGAAGGCAGGATCAAAGCCCCAATTCAATTATATACAAAAAGGGCAGCACAACTGGATACTTTTTTTAAAGTTGCTTTATTTCACAACACTCCACCAACGCGTTTCAGCCTCACGGCCTTTCTCACGGTTAGTGAGTCCTTTTTTGCTTTCACATTATATACTGTCCCATATTAGCCGTTAAGTGGCATTATGGGATACGTAGTTTTTAGCAAAAAAAATTTTTTTGTAACATAGAAGACAAACAAAAGGACTGGTGTGTTAACATCACTAGTATAGTACTAAGCGCCACAGGTAATGTTTACTCAGGAATTACTCTGTTTCATGGCATTCAAATTATAATCAATTAGGTTGTGATGGGTATAGTACCCTAGTCTTTAAAGTCAAATTAAGCTGAGTTCACTATCACTCCAGATGTATGTGGAGATCTTCTCCGAAGTTCATGCCTTTGGGCTGTTTCGTTCGGAAACGGACAATGAAGCGGGATTCCATTTGTCGCAGAAGACGGACAGTGTCTCCTCCTCTCTCTGTTTTGGACAGCATTTTCAGTCCGAAAAAGTTCATGGCTCTCCAGTCCCCATTTTGACAGGCAATCAAGTGCTTGGCGGTGGCATACAACATATTCTGGTTTTTCACAGCACGTATATGCTCCAATATTCTTTTTTTCAGCATGCATGTTGTCGACCCAATGTACTTCATACCGCATTTACACTCTATCACATACACCACATTTCTTGATGTGCATGTTATGTATTGCTTAATGGACATCTCTTTTCCATCTGGTTCTCGCACTGTCTTTGTTTTTCTGCCTATTTTACATGCTTTACACGACGTACATGGCTTGAAGCCCACATTCTGTTCCATCCACCATTTGGGTTGTTCTTTTACTTGGAAGAAGCTTTTAACTAGTAGATTTTGCAAAGACGTGTTTTTTTTGTACGTGATCGATGGGTGTTTGCCCACTAGAGGTCCTACATCCGGGTCACTGCTGATCAGATGCCAATATTTGTTCAATTTCTTGGCAATGATGCCACTTTCCTTGTTATATGTCGTGACAAATCTGGGTGGATCTTTATCCTGTGGGGGTTTCTGTTTTTCAATGAGCGTTTCAGCTCTGCTGATTTTATCTGCCTTTTTTTTGGAGTCTTTTAAAACATAGTCCTTGTATCCTCTTGCTAGGAATCTTGCTCTGCTTTCACATATCTTTTTTTCGGCTTCTTCCGGTTTATAACAATTTCTTTTCAATCTTATGTACTCTCCATAAGGAATACTTTTGAGTAATGATTTGGGGTGGAAACTATTACCATGGAGTACACTATTGGTCGCCGTTTTTTTTCTGAATAGTGTAGTTTCCAATTTGCCTTCCGAGACATATACTTTGGTGTCTAGAAAGTCAATTTCTTCACTGCTTGTTGAGCAGGTGAACTGTAGACCTTCCTCATTCTGATTTAAAGTAGTGAAAAACTTTTGGAATTGTTCATCAGTTCCATTCCAAATCAGAAAAAGGTCGTCAATATATCTGACCCATAAGATGATCCGGTCCAGTTCTTCTTGGTCAGTTGTATTCCATGCGACCATCTTCTCCCAATATCCCATGGTCACATTTGCATAATTGGGAGAAAAAGAAATCCCCATGGCTGTTCCGCACTCTTGCCTGTACAAAGTATTGTTGAAAAGAAAGATGTTATTAGTAAGACAGAGCTGTATCATCTGTAGAAGCATAGAGGTGTGTTCTATTTCTTTGATGCTGCGTTGTTGTAAGAAATATTTACATGCTTTTATTCCCACATCATGTCTTATCGATGTGTATAGAGATACAGCATCTATTGTCACCAAAAGGTAGCCTGGGTTCCACGAAATGTCCATGAGGATTCTCAAAAAATCACCGGTGTCCTTCAGATAGGAAGGCATGCTCTGGGCAATGGGTGCGAGAAAGGTATCTACGTATCTCGATACTTTTTCATACAGGGAATCGCAGGAGGAAACGATAGGTCTGCCGGGCGGGTTGATCAGGGTTTTGTGGATCTTTGGCAGGAAATATATGCACGGAGTGATTGGAAATTCCGTGATCATGTATTTCATTTCATCCTCATTGATCAATCCCTTGCTGTGCCAGTTCTTTAGGTTTCCATGTAATTCAGACATCATTTTGGTCATTGGATTCGATGTTAGTTTGCTGTAATTTTGAGGTATGTTTAGTTGGCGTTCTGCTTCTAGTATGTAATCTTTTGTGTCTTGGATGACAATATTGCCCCCCTTATCAGCTGGTTTTATTATTATACTGATATTGTTCGCAAGATTTTGTATATATATGTCCAAACACCTCCTTTACTAAAAAAGAGCGGAGGCCACCAATGAGGACAGTAAGGAAGCACTTTCTTCAGATCAAACTGGCGAATGCATTTCGGCAGCCATTGCCTTCCTCAAGGCTCCCATCTTCGCTCACAGTGAATGTCCTGCTGCCTAATGAAGCCATGTGACTGACAGGCCCCGCCCCCAATTGCAAGGATCCACCTGATGTAGTTCTTGGCGTAGTCCTGAACTGCAACCCCCAGAATGCAACAGTTTGCTTCCAGGTGAGTGGTGGGATGCAATATCCGAGTCCAATGGTTGTGCGGGATGCAGGTTTGAAAGCCGTAGCTGAGCCAGAAGAGCCCGGGCCAACTTCTCAAAGCGGGGGACTCCAAATGCGTTTCTGGCCTGTACGCATAACCATGTCCAAACACCTCCTTTACTAGAAAAGAGCGGAGGCCACCAATGAGGACAGTAAGGAAGCACTTATATATATATATATATATATATATATATATTACCTACTGGCGGTCGCCAGTAGGTATATATAGTTAGGATTTTTTCTCTATGGAACTTTTGAAAATTCTATGTCTAATAACTTTGGCGTTTGTGGACGGAATCGGCTGAAAAAGCAGCCCCTGAAAATTTGGGGGGGTTCCGTCAAGGGGGGGCCGAGAAAAAAGGGGGTCCCAAAACGCGTTTTTAACATTGAGTTTTCCATAGGGCGTTTGGCCTCACTTTTAGCTCGAACGGCTGAATGGATTTGCACGAAACTTGGCAAAATTGTAGGGACTGTTAGCCCGATGTGCCTTTGCTGGGTCTCAATATATGTGCTCCCGTGGATTTTGAGAAATGAACGTTTAAAAAAACAGATATATCTGTGACAGCGTCCCGGATAGCGCACCAGTTCGCGTACTTTTCGCGTAACGGAGCTTTGCGAAGCGAAGCTGATTGGCTCTCCGGTGTCTGTCAACATTCTAAACAGTCCGGAGCGGCCGCCATCTTGTCTCTCGGTAGGATCGAGAGACAAGAGGAGGCCAAAACGAAGGGGGAAATGAAGGAAAGGGGGCAAGGTAGACCCCTTCTGACCCCCTAGGATTGATGAGGGGGGATATTAAAGTGCCCCGCGGGGCCCAAAAAAAAAAAAAAAAAAAAAAAAAATTGTGATTTTTTGTCGTAGAGGCGCAAATCGGTACGTGAACCGGGCAGCTAACTGGGCAGCTAACCGGCAGCGTAACGGGAGTCTGAGGAGAAGCTGATTGGCTGTCAACATTGTAAACAGTCCGGAGCGGCCGCCATCTTGTCTCTCGGTAGGATCGAGAGACAAGAGGTGGTGAAAAACGAAGGGGGAAATGAAGGAAAGGGGGCAAGGTAGACCCCTCCTGACCCCCTAGGATTGATGAGGGGGATATTAAAGTGCCCCGCGGGGCAAAAGAAAAAAATTTTTTTGATTTTTTGCGGTAGAGGCGCTTCCCGGTACGCCAACCGGGCAGCTAACCGGCAGCGTAACAGGAGTCCGACATCTTATGTTTTTGGAGCGTCCGGTTTGCGTACCGGGTAGCGTTCCGGTAAGCGTAACAAGGGGAAAACCAAGAGAAACAGTAAAATAAAATTTAAAGGAATAGATTTCCACCAAACTTGGCAAAATTGTAGGGACTGTTTGTTTGATGTGCCTTTGCAAGGCCTCAAGATATGTGCACATGTGGATTTTGTCTCATTAAGGTTAAAAAAAAAAAATATATATCTGTAAGCGTGCTCCGGCGCGCTTACGTTACGGGTTTTGTTTGCGCTGCAGAGACGATACGTCACGTTTATGCGACGCGTCATGAGGCGTCTCACGTGGCTACGTGATACGTCACGTAATAAAGAATATATTTTACAGCTATAGATATTAGCTTTTAAAAAACCAATGAAATTCACTGAAAAAACCATAGGTTATAGACCATATATAGTTAGGAATTTGCATTTACAAAACCTTGAAAATTCACTGAAAAAACCATTGGTTATAGACCATATATAGTTAGGGATTAGCATTTACAAAACCTTAATTTACTCGCACAAAACCATAGAAATTCGCATATATAGTTAGTTGCAATAACTATATATCGCGCACCCGCAATCCACTGCTGATGATGTCACATATTACATCATTCATGACATGGTCAGTGACATCACTGATGACATCACTGATGACATCTCAAATGACATCACTGATGACATCACTGATGACAACATCCAGTGACTGTATGTTTCTGTAAAGTTAAAATCATGTCTTACATATTGAAGAATGAGCGGATGTATAAGTGTCTGGATGAAGGATTTAGTAGGTGCATGACTGACTGTATGAGAGAGTGATTAAATGAGTCTCACTGAGTGCATGGGTTAGTGACTAAACTGTCTTAATTTGATGATAACCTCTCATCTCCCAGAGGTTATCATTGACTGTTTGGACCATTGGTCTACCTGATACACATTATTTCCTTTGAAATACCAATTTGTCGTAAGAAAATATGGCCGAACATCCCCAACATATAGCATGAATCAAACATTTATGCCTAGTCCTTGACAGGATTAATATGGCTGCCATCATACACACGCACATTTTGGCAGGTGTGTTGACCCTCCCCCTCACCAGCACTACCTAACTTTCTTCCGGGTCTCGGACCGGAAACAATGCATCACACCTGGGGAAGCACACTACATTAAATCCCCACCCGCCTTCCGTAATGGTTGCTTCCAGGAAGGTTTCCTAATCTCCTCTCAATTGCAAAAGAAAAAAAATCTTTCTTGCAGAAAAAACTGACATTGGGAACAATTCTTAGGTACTATTGACCTCTTGCAACACCACTATAGATTGTTATACATAACACAGTTCTAACTATACATAGCACACCCTGAGTATGGGTAGCATATCTAACTGCATTTGGTCCTCAAGAAACGCCATGGATCCCTCCTGGACCAGCAAGGAGTGAAATATGTTGAACTAAGATTTTAAATATCACACACTAGATTGCCACGCTTCGTAACTTTGCCTTGACAATCTACACTTTATTGATTTTAATCCTGCCATGGGGACCCTTAAATAAATATATCCCTGCTTATCCTTTAGGTAGTTTTAGACCACTTTTACTTTCCACCATATTTCTTTATTATGCCCACACTCCTGCACACATCATCAAGGCTAAAACAAAAATATATTTGTCAAAGAGCCCTCTTTTGGGGCCCGTGGGCCACTGCAGTGCCAGCCCCACAAGGAGCAAAAGCCCCATTATGAAGCAGGACACCCATATGGGTGTGAGTTCTACACTTTCTAATAAGGATGCTCTCCTCCATTCGTATATTCCATCCTTTTACTTTTTTCTCACTGTATAGGAAAAGCCACCTCTTTATGTTGATATATATCTTCACTAAGGAGTATGGGTGCGGTACCTTAAAAATGCTCCTTGTCCCTCTCCTTTAGTGATTAATGGTTTGTAGATGAAGCACCACAGAAGCATGCATTACAGATTTTTTTCCTGAGCTAACAAAGGCATCTAAGTTCCTCCCTAAGCAGGTGTTCCATAGAAAGGTACCCAAAGATGACCAGGTACGTAATTATGTCCGGAAATGGAATGATCCCAAGTTCGACTGACTTTTTTTGTAACGATGGTCACCCCCACTGCCATCTAGGTGGATGGCAGGAAACCATGAATATGCCTATCAGATTATTCGGATAAACCCTGCTTCAAGTCAAGTGCCACCAGTGAAGTAAATGGGACAAGAGGGGGAAAAAAGATTGCGACTATAAAGATTTGTTCGATTTTACAAGAGAAAAGTTATGTATTTTTGTTCTATTTTCCATTTCATGCCTTTCTATGCTCATGTTACATTTCTATAGTAAAGAAAAACCAAAGGAAATGATGGACGGAGCGTTGACAATACAAGCACTCACCCCCAGTCAACTGATCTGGGTTTAATCCATCATCGTTCCTTAGCCCACTCTGCCACCCCAGTTCAGACATGGCCATATGCAAATCAGTCTGACCCTTTGGTTTTTCTTTGTTCGCCATAAGTTGGCAGGGTACGCTCAGACGTGAGTCACTTGCTCATTTTGCCACTGGATTCAAGCAAGCCGGGCTGAAGACGGCTGAAATGCCAGAAACCGGTCCTCGGTAGCCTGTTTCCGGTCCAGGGAAGGCATGGCTTGGCAGTTCAGGCTGGACTGTTCCCATGAGGCACAGGGTCAGACTGATTTGCATATGGCCATGTCTGAACTGGGGTGGCAGAGTGGGCTAAAGAACGGTGATGGATTAAACCCAGATCAGTTGACTGGGGGTGAGTGCTTGTATTGTCAACGCTCCGTCCATCATTTCCTTTGGTTTGTCTTTGTTCGCCATAAGTTGGCAGGGTATGCTCAGACGTGAGTCCCTTGCTCACTTTGCCACTGGATTCAAGCAAGCTGGGCTGAAGACGGGTGAAATGCCAGAAACCGGTCCTCGGTAGCTTGTTTCCGGTCCAGGGAAGGCATGGCTTGGCAGTTCGGGCTGGACTGTTCCCATGAGGCACAGGGTCAGACTGATTTGCATATGGCCATGTCTGAACTGGGGTGGCAGAGTGGGCTAAAGAACGGTGATCGATTAAACCCAGCTCAGTTGACTGGGGGTGAGTGCTTGTATTGTCAATGCTCCGTCCATCATTTCCTTTGGTTTTTCTTTGTTCGCCATAAGTTGGCAGGGTATGCTCAGACGTGAGTCCCTTGCTCACTTTGCACTGGATTCAAGCAAGCCGGGGTGAAGACGGCTGAAATGCCAGAAACCGGTCCTCGGTAGCTTGTTTCCGGTCCAGGGAAGGCATGGCTTGGCAGTTTGGGCTGGACTGTTCCCATGAGGCACAGGGTCAGACTGATTTGCATATGGCCATGTCTGAACTGGGGAGGCAGAGTGGGCTAAAGAACGGTGATGGATTAAAACCAGATCAGTTGACTGGGGGTGAGTGCTTGTATTGTCAATGCTCCGTCCATCATTTCTTTTGGTTTTTCTTTGTTCGCCATAAGTTGGCAGGGTATGCTCAGATGTGAGTCCCTTGCTCACTTTGCCACTGGATTCAAGCAAGCCGGGCAGAAGACGACTGAAATGCCAGAAACCGGTCCTCGGTAGCTTGTTTCCGGACCAGGGAAGGCATGGCTTGGCAGTTCGGGCTGGACTGTTCCCATGAGGCACAGGGTCAGACTGATTTGCATATGGCCATGTCTGAACTGGGGTGGCAGAGTGGGCTAAAGAACGGTGATGGATTAAACCCAGATCAGTTGACTGGGGGTGAGTTCTTGTATCGTCAACGCTTCGTCCATCATTTCCTTTGGTTTTTCTTTGTTCGCCATAAGTTGGCAGGGTATGCTCAGACGTTAGTCCCTTGCTCACTTTCCACTGGATTCAAGCAAGCCGGGCTGAAGACGGCTGAAATGCCAGAAACCGGTCCTCGGTAGCTTGTTTCCGGTCCAGGGAAGGCATGGCTTGGCAGTTCGGGCTGGACTGTTCCCATGAGGCACAGGGTCAGACTGATTTGCATATGGCCATGTCTGAACTGGGGTGGCAGAGTGGGCTAAAGAACGGTGATGGATTAAATCGAGATCAGTTGACTGGGGGTGAGTGCTTATATTGTCAACGCTCCATCCATCATTTCCTTTGGTTTTTCCACATTTTATAGTAATCATTATGTCACACACCTGCGAAGAGAAGTGCCTGTACATGCTAATGTGACCAATAATATTCATGCTAGCTTGTTAGATAACACGTGGTATCAACACAGGTCAGAAATAGGATTAGAAAGCACCAACAAATCATGTTTTTTTTGCTCATTGATATCCCATGCTAAAGGATCAGGTAGATTACATTCAATTAGAGAAGTAGCCGGGGAACAGCTTTATGTATTTTAGGAAGGTTGGAACCTTCTGTATGGTTACCCCCACTTATTGCCTGGTGCTAAGCTGCTTTTGACTAATCTGTCCGGGATCCTGCTAATCAGGACCCCAGTCTCTCTGCTTTCCCCCTTAAATTGTTGTGGAAAGTACTTGGGTACATCACAGATTGGATACTGGGGTACCCTGATAAGTCCCTAGTATATGGTACTAAGGTACCTAGGGCATAGGTCCCCTAGGGACTGAAGCATGCATTATGCCACCCATAGGAGACCATTATAATGGAACTACAGGCCTGCCATTGCAGTCTGTGTTAGCTGCTGCTAGCATCACTGACTAAAGATATAGGTTTCCTATATCTAGGGTCACTGCACTTGAAACATATAAATCACCCCTCTAGCACGCCTTTGCATTCCTGAAAGCAGGGTGCTTGGTTCTAAGTGAGAGGATGGCCCTGCATGAGCAGGACACCCCTACAGCCTATGGAGTCCATTCTCCCAGGTTGTCAGTGAAGCAGCCATATACCATATAGAGAGGCACCGGGTAGTTATGCGATGACCATTTGATAACTGGCTGCAACAAATCTTATCATTTTTGGTATCAAACATGTTGGAATCATACCCCCACACCATAAACGGCATGGGAGGTATGATTTCAAGCACTGGAACAGCCCTCCGTTATGCTCTCAGTGTTCCCGGTGCCAACCTTCTATACCCGGACAGCACGAAATGGTTGCTGCCGACCAGAGACACATTTCTGCCCTCCTGCTGCTGAAGCAAACTCAAGCAGGGGAAGGCTCAACAATAGGCATCCTGTCAGAGGGAGGTGTGACCACCTCCCAGACAGGATTTAGTGTATTGGGACCGGGTGGGTACGCTTGTCAGCGCCACTAAATCTGCATGAGGGGCACATTCGGTGTCCCCCTGCATAGTTCAGTTCAAACCAGTACTGGGAGCCGTTGGCTCCCGCACTGGCAGGAAACAGAGAAAAGGATATGGGTGTAACCCCCCTGGGAGGGTACCCTGAAAATTCCCAATCCCTTCTTTAGGGTACTTAAGGGCTTACCTGGGTGTAGGTCCCTAGATTCTTCTACCGTCTGTGAACTCTGGACTTCGCTGGACTTTGTTTGGGCTCAACTTCATCTCCCTTCCAGTCTGCTGCATCGTCTGTGCCTGTGCACCATACAGGAACCTTCCAAGGCCTGTGGGCATCAAAGACACCTGAATGAATCTCCCTTGGAGTGAAGGAGTCACTTCCCTGCATTCGCAGGCACTGCAACGAAGTCGACCTGTCTGCTGATCCTGAGCTCCTCTGGACTCCGTAAGGTTCAGCAACACAGGGGGTGGTTTTCCCCAGCTCTCGAGGCCTGCCCTGCCCACTTACAAAGTTTGAGGCCAGGATCCCTCGTGAGGGCTGCAATAACCAAAACCCTGTGCACCATGTCAACTTGCAGTTGCAAAGGCTTGTTGGTTTCCTTCCACCAAGATCTTCAGGCTCCAAATAGCCCCAGCCTCAAGCACCTACAGTGACCAAAATCGTTGTCCACATCACATCGTGTGCACCGTGGCCTGCATCTTTTGGTGAGCTGCTTGAGGCCTTTTGCGACACCAATGCCTGTGGGTCCGGTCAAGGGTCATCTTTCTTTCTTTTAGGCTCCCCTGATTGCTCTGGGCTTGCCTTGACTCCCCTGCTCGTGGTGAGTCCCCTTGACCTTGCTGGTCCCGACGCTGCTCCTTCTTCAACTCCAGCATTGGTTGCATTTGCCAAGGCCTGTTGGTGCTCCCGCTGGGCACCGATCCCTCAACACTCGACATCTTTCATGGGACAGCTTGTGCATGGCTCCTGACCTTCCTCAGCATCACCTGGTCCTCACAGCTACAGAGTCAAGGTTCTCATCCTCTCTCCTGCAACACCTCATATCGGAGGGCACTCGTCTTCCAAGTCTCCTGGTCACTCCTGAGTGACATAGACTCTATCCCCTCTGCTTGCAGGTACCTCTCAACTAGAATCCACCTTTGGATTTCACCGGACACTTTCTCCTTCTTCAGCAGCAGCACCTTCCTGAAGTCCTCCATTGGGTTCAACAGCGGTTTCTGCCACCACTTCACACCTATGCACCTGGCTTCCCTGGTGTAGGTAACGTGGGTATTAGGGTAGCCACGGGTGGGGTGGCTCTCCAACCTTCTGTCTTCCACTGGGTTTCTTCAGGGTCCACTGGGAACGGTCCTTAATCTTTAAAAATCCAACAGCGACTTGTACGGAGCACGCAGTTCTGTTGCTAAACTGCACACGCTCTCCATGGGGTTCCTCGTCACTCACCTAGGGTGGTTCCTTGGTTCCCCAGCACCTCTACATCCTCTCAACATTATCTTGAATGAATGAATGAAAGTATATTTATAATGCGCAGACTTAGCCCAGAGGGCATCAAGGAGCAGTCCAAACATAAAAGTATATGAAAATACAAACAGAAAATAGTTTAGTAGGCCTGAGAAAAGAGCCAAGTCTTCAGGAGCTTCCGGAAAGTCACCAAAGAGGGTTGGTTGGAAAGTTCGGGGGGGGGGGTTGTTCCACAGTTTAGGGGCCAGGGTAGAAAAGGCTCTTCCTCCCCATTTCGCCTTTTTGAATCTGGGGACAGCAAGCAGATTTCTTGAGGATGAGCGAAGGGTTCTCTTGGGAGAATAAGGACTAACAAGAGTCTTTATGCCTTCAAGGCCAGAGCCAAACACAGCCCTATGGGCCAAACAGACGAGCTTGAAGGAAATCCTGGCATGTATGGGTAGCCAATGGAGATCCTTCCTGGTCTGAGTTGCAGATGATAACCTGGGTAGGTTTAGAACCATCCTAGCAGCAGAATTTTGGACCATCTGAAGACGATGGAGGGATTCTTATTTATGCCCCCATAGAGCGCATTGCAATAGTCAAGCCTGGAAGATACCAGGGCAACTGTTGACTGCTTGCGGGCGTCAGGTGACAGGTAGGGGGCAATCTTTTTCAGCATGCGGATGGTATTACAGCAGGTGGATACTGTTCTATTAACCTGAAGGTCAAAAGAGAGGGCCGAATCCATGAGAATGCCAAGGTCCTGGCCGAGTTGGTGGGTTGGGGGCATTCTCCCAAGGAGGGAGGACACCAGTCTTTGGACCAGATGCCATGGGTTCCTCCAAAGACTAGGACCTCCGTCTTCTCCGCGTTGAGCTTCAGGTAGTTACGCACCATCCATTGCGAGACTGCTTCCATGCAAGTTCGAAATTTGGAAGCAGCCTCTGTGGTCGGTGAAGTGGTGGAAATGATAATTTGGGTATCGTCTGCATAGGACAATATTTGGTACCCAAAAGATCTGATCACCTCGGCAAGTGGGGTTACATAGATGTTGAATAATAAAGGACTCAGGGAGGAGCCCTGAGGAACCACACATTGCACGGATTGGGAGGAAGACGAAAACTACCTAGCTGAACCCTTTGCTGTCTCTGAGAGAGGAAGGAAAACAGAAGACTGAGGGCACTTTGATCCGAGTTGTGGTTCATATACCACTTTCTTAGTATATCGTTTGGTCCCCCCTGGGGTCCACTGTGTATTCTGTGCTAGTTACTGTATTTCTATAAAAAGTATTGTGTACATTGTGTTTTTATCCATGTAGGAGATATCAAAACTTATTAGAGAGTATTATATAATAAATACATATTTTATAAATACCTTGTGTGGTTTTTCACTCAATCTATACTATAAGATTGAATTCTGGTAAAACACGCTGCTTTGCACTCCTTCTGGACTAAGCCTGAAGGCTGCTCTCCACAGCTACCATTTAAAGAGTTTTCTAAGGTTGTCTAAGACATATTAAATCACCTTGAGGGTTGCGTGTACTGGTGCAGGATGCCCACTTACTTAAGTGATACGCAAACGAATGATGGACGGAGTGCTGAATAAATCATACATTCACCCCCAATCAAAAGATCTGGGTTAAATGTATCCTTTTCTGCTCACTACGCCACGCCAGTTTAGACCCAGCTATATGCAGATCAGTCTTGACCCTGTGCTTCATGGGAACAGTCCAGCCCGAACTGCCAAGTCAGGTCCTCCCTGGACTGGAAAACAAGCATCCTGGGACAGGTTTCTGGGCATTGCTCACTACACCACTGGATTCAAGCTAGCCTGGCTGATGAAGAGTGATGCCCTGAAACGGGTCACAGGATGCTTGTTTCTGTTCAAGGGAGGACCTGGCTTGGCAGTTTGGGCTGGACTGTTCCCACAAGGAGCAGGGTCATAACTGATTTGCTTATGGCTGGGTCCAAACTGGGGTGGTGTGGTGAGCAAAAGAATGATGGATTTAACCCAGATCCTTGTGACTGGGGGTGAATGTTTGCATTGTCCAGCATACCGTCCATCAATTGTTTGTTTTGCACTTACATAAGTGGACATCATATACCAGGACAGCTTCTCGCAGTCTTTTACACTTTTACCTCTGTAGGATTAAAACATAATTTAGAGTTAACACCACAAAGTATGACTCACTAGTAGAAACACTACACATTCGTACAGATAGACAGGACATTAATGATGTAATAGCACGGATGCAGGGATTAGGTTATAACAAGACTACAGAATGGATATAAAAAGTACTAGATTTAGTCTTTTTTGGCATTACACCCACCCATGTAACAATTACCTAGTTAATCCCTTACCACCAGATTGTGCTCGTAGGCCAGGACGTAGAAATTCTGGATCCATTTATGCCCATAACCAAAGGCATTCAGATATTGAGTTCCTTGTAGAGCCATATCTTTATGAATGGTACTGATATTGGTCAGGATACACTAGGCAAATATGTGGGCATATGGAATGATAATATTACACAATATATTTGGATAGATGGTACAGTAAGCCCCTGGTCATGAGACTAATATCTGTTTCTTTATGTTTCAGAGGAAACCGTACCATCAATGTAGTGAGAAATATCATTGCAACACCACAATTGATAATGCTGACATGCAGGGGGATACCTACTGCCTCATGGAATTTATTGGCAGTGTGGAGAACTGCTATATACCCAGTTGCCACCTAATAGGAATGGCCTCTGTTCTTTAGTCACTTTGCACACCCCACTCTTGGTGATCCCAGGAGTCAATAATTCAGTGTTGTGCCATTCAATGACTTTGTCACATCACCACCGGAGAAAAAGGGCTACAGAATATTATGGTCCTACCACTTGGAAAGATATTTCCCAAGAGCACAGGTTGTTCAATGATGCTCGGATGTTCTTTGGAAGTGGTTTACCGTTTGTTCAGGCAAAAGCAACTGCTCAATGGTTACAAATTACTAGATGGAAACTCTTAAAGAAGATTAATGCCACTAAAAATAGATTTAATGCTATCAAGGAAGAGCTGCGTGCCTTGAGAATGATAATGCAGCATCATTATATACTTGATCTTATGACAACCATGGAAGGAAGAGTTTGTGCAAAGATAGGAATTGCATGTTGTACTTAGATCCCAGCAAATTTTGTGCACAATGGAAAATTGTCGGAGGCCATACAAACTTTGCACAATCTAAAAACAAAAATGGGGGATAAAGGAGATGCCCCAGAGGAATGGTTTAGGGAGTGGGTTAATTGGCTACTATCCTCAATGTCAGGACTGTTTAAAGTTTTACTTCCGCGGATTGAGGAGTTACTTTTGATAAGTTGTGTCTTTGAATTAGTTATAGCTTGCAGTAAGAGAATGAGCACAAAGGTAAGAGGGATGTTCACAGTTAGGCCACCTACAAAAGTAGTAGATGCCCAGGGTAATAAATATCATTTGATATCAATTGCAGATCCAGTATTATAGAAAGTAGGTGAAATATCAACTAGAGGGGGGAATGTTAAGGAGAAAATAAAATGTGAAGAAATCACACTACCCTAGATATTACTAGTGAGCAATGCAGAGCGATACCAGAAAGCAGAAACCCAGTTCAGCAAGTTTCCGTTAAATGGAAAAATATGTTTACCAAGCCTTGAAGAGACTGCAAACACAGCACACAAGCACATATTTCAATGTCAATAGAGACATGGCTTAGAAAATGTAGGTCAAATGTAACTTTAGCCTAAACCATACAGAGTCAGATAGGAAGTCTTGGAGCAGAACAATAAAGACACACATACATTTGAGGGAAAGTTAAGATTGTACTAAAGCTTTGTTAGACTTACGATAAGGGAATATAGAGGAAAGGTTACCAGTTTAAAGGACACAGGTGATGTGATGTTTATGTAAAAGTTTATGATTTTCCACATGCACACTTTGACCTTTTATTTGGCATTTGAGATCATTAAAATGCAGCACATTTTCGTGTATATAAGAGGCTGCCTGCAAGCAGCAAATTGAGAGCAGCTGTTTATCTGTGTGGGGACAGCTGCTCTACCTGCTGCGACAGTAAACCTGCTTTTACCTTGCCAAGAGTTGTCTTATCTTTCTTTTTTTTGTTTTCTAGCAACATAACAAACAGTAACAATATAGGAGTTATAAAAGTTCCAAGCACATCGTTTACATTACATCAAGTGAGATTACACTATTCACCAACTGGAGGGTAACCTTCCATAGAACGCTCCTAAACTAAGCCCAGAAGGGGGAGTTTTAGCACTGGTAGAATTTTGTTATGTGCTGCATGGTATGGTTTTAGGGTGCAATCATTAATTTTGTCAGAAGTTTTTGTCAAGCTTGGTGCCAAAACTTAAAGTGGGGCCTTCTTGATGCTACTACCATGGGAGGCATCCAAGCACTTGTTTCTAAATATTCAAAAATAATGTATTCCAGGTTGTGAAAAATATGGCATCGGACACCATCTAGGGGTCTGGCCATGTAAGCTGCCTCTTTTCTTTTTGGGGGGGGGGGGGGGGGGACAGCTAGCATGCTTCCACATAAAAATCTGTAAATAAATATTGCTGAAAGACAACAGGGCCCTGGAAAGCTTGGGCAAGGGTCATCCTTCCAGAAGCCTACAAACCTCTCTGTGCTGGCACTCATCAGGAAGCAACTTTCGCTGTTATCGCCCATTGCTCCTGTCAGCGCTGCCAATTACAGTAAAAACAGAACGCCTAACCATCAAACTCCTTTAAGTGGGAGAATTCTGACTATTCCAGGCCCCTAACGCAATAAGAATTGCTTAACTAACAGGTGTTAGTCACTTAAAATATAACATAACATATGCATTTCTAAAGAGCACGTTCACCCGAAGGGTATCTTGGCTCTGAATAGCAGCTGTTTATTGGTACCCTAATCAATAGTACTGCTTTTATCGACTTCAGAAGGATGAAAGGCTGAGTTGACCTGCTGGGATTTGAACCTGTGACCATGAGGTCAAACACAGTCAGTTACAGTGGACGTATTAGACAACTAAGCCACCAGACCACTCATATATATCTTGAATTAATAACCAACTGTTGTGCTCATCTCTAAATTAGACAGATAGTGCCACCATGTGGCCTATTGTCAAGTGCAGGTGATGACAATCAAGTGCTGGTGCCGGGCAATGGAAACTACTGGGTCAAATTAAGCACTGCCAACGGCACAACCATCTGGGATCTCATCTCTGTGAGTTTCTAGGCTGTCTCCCCTTAAAGACTGTTCTGGAGCAGAGACACAAACCACAAAACAGACTATTTTCAAGAAATCCTTAGATGCCCACCATTTACAATGTAATTGTTTTAAAGCTGGAATGCAACAATGTCTGCACATAAAAACGAAGCGTGCCTTGTAGAGGCAGTACCCTCGTTGGTATCTACTTCAATCTTTAGGCTTTTTATAATCTTTGTCAGCTTGTTTCAAAATATATGTTAGGTTAAGGTGAGAACTTTCTCAAGTCACTTCCTGTTATGTCACTGGATCAAATGTAATACGTAGTTTCCTGTGATGTCACTGCGTCAACAGTTATGTGATGTCGCCATCTCTGATGTCCCCTGGTTAAAGGGAATATGATGTCACTTCCAAGGATGTCACTGGGGTCAAACATCTGGTGACCTGAATTTCACCCTACAAACTGCTCAGAAACATTGAGAGGCATTCAAAATGTTCATCTATGCCCTAGTTACCTTTAATGAACAATGTGCTAAGAGCAACAGCAAGAAGGCATATCAAATGAGCATTTGCAATGCAATAGGTCTCGCATATATGAACGTTAGAGTTATTGGTATTGTAAATGTTAATGTTTTTTACCAATGTGTTTTGTTTTGTAATGTAGTGGATGTATTTGGTGTGTAGTTGATGTATGTGTGTTGTATTGGAATTGTTAGGTGCTTTTTTATGTGATGTGGAATTGTGTGTTGTTTTAGGGTGTTTGTGTAGTAGAATTATGCGGCATGGTGAATAGTTAGTGGTTAGAGCTGCAGAGAATAGATAGAAAAGAAGAATGACAGGGATATGTAGTTTGTGCAAGTAGTGGTTATTGATACTGAGACAGAGGATCAGAAATAGTGTGTGAGAACAAGAGAAGAATGGGTGAGTAGGCCACAGATGCATAAAGAGCGAGCTTTTGTGTATGCATTTGACATCCTAAGAAGAGAACAGGCAGGTAAATGAAACGGTGTGTGAAGACCTGAGTTAATTAGATTAGGGAAGCGGGAATAGTGCCTGAGAGAGTACAAGCGTGAGAGAGATAGATGGAAAGGGGGGCATGGAGGGAGTTGGGGGTGGAAGAGGTGGAGCAGTGCACAGAGTGAAAAGATATAGGAAGATAGGGTTTGTTTGAAGGCGAATACAGATGTTTTATGAATTTTCAATTTACATTTTTATGTGCACTGTGCTTTTTAAACAATCAATTACTAATGTCGATCACTACACTACAGTGAGTACGACACTTAAATAATGAAGTTTAGTAATAAATAGTAGTCTAAGAGAGTTACTTAACAGATCCTCACATTATGAAGTGAAGAATTCTAACTAATTGGCCACACACTGCGCCACAACTTTCAACACTAAAATCTGTATCAAAAACTATTCATACCCCCTGGAAAAGGCTGCACTTCTTGTCGCCAGATAGTAACATTGCAGTGATGTGGAAGTGGGAATGGCAAGCTCACGTTCTTTCCATAGTAAAAATTAACTAACTTGAAACAGGCTGCTTCCCGATTCCATGTTACAATCAACTGACAGAGAATTGTGAGGGATCACAAGGCCTAACTAATGAGGTCTGGTCTCTCCACACAGTTAACCCCTTGTGCTCTGGTGACACACCTTCACAACTCACACAGACAACAGCACGCCTTGACGGTCCCATGTCTATACCTTGAGAGGCTCTGCCTCTTGGTAAACACGGCCCCTCGCACTCTAAAACCAAACTATTCTAACTGTCTCTGGCTATATACAAAATAATGGAAATTGTGGCTAGGTGAGTCTGGTGGGGTGTGAGTCAAAGTAGTCATTTAACCTTTGAATTTCTTGGCTATTTGGGTTTTGTTAGGGGGTGAACACTCTGAGGGAGGGCGAGAGACAGGAGAGAGGTAGAGAGAGAAAGAGAAAGAAAAAGAGACGAGCAGATAGATAATTGGAGATAGAGAAAGAGAGAGTAAGTGTTGGGGGCTAAGTGAACACCTTGACATCTAAGCCACATGCTATAATTGCAGGTACAGAAGGCTACCAGAGGCACAAAAATGGGGTGTAATTGGTGCCACTAAAGGTGCACCCTATTTTACGGATTGTTGTATCACTGGCTGCCTGACTTGAGAAGGAAGTCACCAAAAATGTTTTGCCTGATTGGTGTGTGCCTATGTGGCTGTGGTGTGAGTTATGCACCAGTATTCTGCTCTCGTCCAGACAAGGTCTGCATGCAACAAGGAGAGTGACCAAAGGAGGCTGTTCCAGGCATGCAATCACCCCCACCCGCTCCCAGAAGCTTCCCCACACTCTCCAGACAGAATGTTCACTCAGCCTTTTTAATTGCATTTATGTAATTTGTCCGTAATTTTTATCAAAAAAGTTTTGCTTCTTGTATTGAAACTAAGGCCTTCAAGCCCCCCTTGGGCTGTCCCCTCTGTAAGTGCCAGAGAAGGTTCTGGGCTAACCTGCACAGGAAGACGGCAGGTTGTGGCTGGCCTCCTTCCTCTCCAGCCCTGCTCCCGGTGCTCAAGTGCTCCAACTGTCTGACAGACTCCCCTTTCTTGTCCAGTTTTAGGAGGTGCCCAGATTCTGTGGTTTGCCTCTGTATGAACATTGCATTATTAAACGAGGGGTAGCAGACACAAAATGTGTACTGGTGAACAGTGGCGTAACGAAAGTTGAGGGGGCCCCTCTGCCACGCACACGGAAGGGCCCCCACTCCGGAGCTATTGGCCGGAGTACTGTGTTGAGTGGGCCCCCTGCAGCTCGGGGGCCCCACTGCACCGCAGGGGCTACGGGGGCCTGTGTTACGCCCCTGCGAATGTTTCACGCCGCTATACATGGGAGCCTCTGTGACTTTGAGAAAAAAGCTGTAAAGGTAAAGTAAAGGATAACACCCAAAAAAATAAGCACGTGCATAGTTCACACAGTTTATCGCCAAAGAGAATCTGTTTAAAAAATTCAACATATAACACATTAAAAAAAAGCACGTTATAAAGAAATGCCATTGAAATTGCACAAAAAGCATGCAATACTTAAGGTCACCTTCCAACGAAACTATTGCAATTGAAACAAAACAAGGAAGACATAGGGGTGGGGGCAGAGGGGGCGGCAAAATGGGAAGTTTATGCATTTTTATTTTATTTATGCATTTTTATATAGCGCGGACTTTACCCGAAGGCGTCAGAGCGCTTCACAATCGGAACAGAAATGAAACATAATGAGAGACATTACAAAAGAGCAGATTACTAAAACATACGTTACTTACATAAGGTAATAGTGACAATTGTGAGCAAACAAAAAAAAACATGAGGTAGTAAATATTGTGAGCAACCAAAAATACATGAGGTAGTAAGGGTAATAATGACAATTGTGAGCAAACAAAATACTTGAGGTAGTAAAAATTGTGAGCAACCAAAAATACATGAGGTAGTAAAGGTAATAGTGACAATTGTGAGCAAACAAAATACTTGAGGTAGTAAAAAATGATGAACAACCAAAAATACATGAGGTGGTCAAAAGTGCACAAGAGGAAAAGTGACAAGTGTGCAGTTAAAAGAGAAAACAGAGTATAATTTGAGGTATAATACTGCAACAAGTGCTCGGCACAAGAACAGGCGCTACGCAGGCAAGGTGGCACCCGTGCAAGCACCAGAGGCAAAAACATGTGAGAGGTAGCAACCGTGTGATTACAAGGGCAAAGTGTTGTGAGCATGTTACAAAAGGGCACCGAACACAAGTACATGGAGAATACTGCAAAAAGGCAGACACTCCCATCACAGGAGAACACTGGGAAGGCACTCCCATGGTCATGGAAAGTAGTAAATATCAGTAGTGGGAAGCCTTCCTCCAAATAGCAAGAGGACGTGAATTACTATTGGAGGTGTCTCTGGAGGAGGAGAACTTTGAGGTCCCTTTTGAAGGCCTGGGAGGAGGTGGTGGTCCGGAGCTCAGGCGGAAACGAGTTCCAGATTCTCACTGCGTTGCCTGAAAAGGATTGGGCCATTGTTCTTTCCTTCTTGAAAGTGGGAGGTTCAAGCAGTAGATTCTCGGCATTGCGTGAAGGTCTAGAGCCTCCAGAGAGTTTCAGTTTATTCGCCAGGTAGCGGGGAGAGGAGGAGTGCAAGGCTTTGTGAGTGATACAAGCGGTCTTGTAGATAGCTCTAGCCTCGAAGGGAAGCCAGCGGAGGGTGGATAACATCGGTGTGATGTGATCGCTTCTTTTGGCCCCATAGATGAAACGAGCTGCTGAATGGAAGACAGACTTAAGTGGGGACAGGTGAGATTTGGGGAGGCCAGTAAGAAGAGAATTGCAGTAGTCTAGTCTGGAGAGGACCAGCGCTTGCACCAGGGTTATAAGGTCCTGCTCCGGGAAGAAGCGACGGATTCCCCAAAGAAGGCGCAGTTGGTAGCGAGCAGATTTTGCAATAGAATTGATGTGGGGAGTTAGATTGAGTTTTTTGTCTAGAATGACACCAAGAGATTTTGCGCTGTCGACAATGATGGGTTTGTTGTTTAGTAGATTCATCTGATCCATCCATGATTGAACCGGGGGAGGAGAGAGTGAGGAGGAGAAGAGGAGGAATTCAGTTTTGGAGGGATTCAGAATCAATTGATGAGATGACATCCAGTTTTGAATGGAGTCAAGAGTAGATCTTAGGATGGAGAGATCATGAGTGGAGGCAACCTTGAGGTAGAGTTGAGTGTCATCTGCATAGAGATGATAGTGAATCCCGGATTTGCTTAGGAGGTTTCCCAGTGGTTCTAAGTAGAGATTGAACAGTGTGGGTGCAAGTATAGAGCCTTGGGGAACACCTTGACCCACCGCCACAGGAGAAGAAAGACTGTTCGCTATTTTGATCATTTGAGATCTGTCAGAGAGGAAGGATGCAAACCATTTAAGCACAGTGCCCTCCATGTCCATTCTCTGTTGAAGAATATTGAGGAGGGTGTTGTGATTAACAGTGTCGAAGGCTGCGGAGAGGTCAAGGAGAATTAGCAGACAGGACCCCCCTGAGTCGAGTATCCTCAGCGCATCATCAACCACTTGCAGTAGGGCTGTTTCAGTGCTGCAGTTTTGGATGAAGCCGGACTGACAATTGTCAAGAAGATCATTGTCCTTGATATGACGAGAGAGTTGTTTGGCTACACATCTTTCCGTGATCTTTGCAAGAAAGGGAAGGTTAGTAATGGGGCGGAAGTTGTTGAGGTCATTCGCATCAGCAGTGGGCTTTTTCAGCAGAGGGGTGACCTGCCCAGTTTTGAAGGGGACAGGAAGGGAGCCTTGCCAGATGGAGAGGTTGATCAGAGTGGTCCAATAGGAGAGGGAATGGGTATAGAAGTCAAAGGCAATGGCACTGGGGATAGGGTCAAGAGAATGGTTGGAGGGCTTTGTTTCGCGTATGCACTTGAGAAGGGCATCTTCAGATATGGGGTCAAAACTCTGCCAAATGGCTAAGGATTTGCGCTCCTCTGGAGGTGTAGGATGAGCAACCTGATCCACAAGTGATTTCACCTTTCCATCGAAGAAAGTAGCGAAATCCGCTGCTCTCTTTGTAGAATCCTCCACCTTGGAAGTTGGGGGAGAGCAGCTCGGAGTCTTGATGAGATCGAATAGTTTTTTGGGTCTATTTTTGGCGGAATCAAGGAGGGTTTTGAAGTGCGTCGCTTTCTCAAGGAAGATGTGCTTGTGGTATTTGGATCTTGCTGTGCGAAGCAAGGCTAAATTGTCAGTGGAAGGCAATTGCCTCCATTGCTTCTCCAGGAATCTTAGCTGCTTCCTTTCCTCATAAAGGGATTTGTTGAACCAAGGTGCTGAGGGAGTGGGCCTTATCCTTTTGCTTTTGAGTGGAGCAACGTTATTAATTTCAGCTGCAAGAACTGTGAGGCATTGGGAGGTGAGATCGTCAACAGCTATGTTCGGGTCTAGCCTTGGAAGTGAAGGCAAAGCTGATTCACAGAGGGCACCGACATCAATGTTTTTGGCATCACGGAACCAGGAGACGGCCCTTTGGGTTGGCCAAGAGTTATAGAGTGTGAAAGTTGTAGAGAGAATGGGATGAGGTGGTGGTCAGACCAATCTACATGGATAGGGGTAGTAGTAGAAAGCATGCCTGCTTTAGAAATAACAAGGTCCAGGATTGCGCCCTTAGAGTGGGTTGGTTCAGTGCAGTGTTGGATAAGATCATTTGCCGTGAGGAAGGTGGCCAGTGAGTTCGCAGAGGAGTCTTGCGGTGCGCCCCAGTGGAGATTGAAGTCACCCACGATGGTCTGATTGTCACTTTGAGAGTATTGGTCGCTGATGAAGTCTTTGAGATCTTCTATAAACGAAGAGCTACTACTACGAGGCGGGCGGTAAATGATATGGAATCTGAGCGGTGAATGGTGCTGCAATTGAAGCTCAAGAGAAAGGCATTCAAAGGTGAGGGAGGAGCTGCTAGGAGACGCCTTAAGTTGGAGGGCGTTTCTGAAGATGACTGCAACACCTCCCCCCGTGTTTTCAGCTCTGTCATTCCTAAATATGGAATAACCTGTGGGTAATAGGAGATCAAACATAGAGTGGGAGGTATCTTAACCAGGTCTCTGTGAGGAAGAGCATGTCAAGTTTGTGAAGGGTGATGGTGTCGGAGATTTCAAGTTTGTGTTTTACTGCAGATCTGCAGTTGTGAAGCATACAGCGCAGCTCTGTCAAGACTGTTTTGGTGACGGGGGCACTTGGGCTCTGAAGGGTGATCGGGATATTGTACATTTGCCTGGGTGCTCGGGAGGGTTTAGGTGGACGCTTTGTTCTGACAGAGGTGATTGTCGGAATAGTGTAGACAGTGGGGTTGCTAGGACATGCCTGTTGAAGAAGGGTGGCGTTCAAGGGCTTGTGTGAGTTAACGACGCTTGCAGACGAAGGGTTGAGCTTGGCTGTATTGGGGTGAGGGGGCGAGGTGCATCTCTGGGGAAGTTGGGAGGGGGTAGAGGAGCATGGAGGGGTGGGGATCTTAGAGCATAAAAGTGAAATGGCAGCTGTAAGCTGAGAGATGGAGGTGATCAGAGAGCCAAGCGTATTTTCCAGTGAGAATGAGGCAGAGCACGGAAGGTTGGGTGGCTCGATTGAAATAAGGGGGGGTGGATTTGGTGGTGGACGGCAGGGAGAGGTGGGGGGACAGGGGGTGTGTTGGGGGGTGGAGTTCACAGGTGGGGAAAGGTGGAGGTTGGGAGCGGGAGTAAATGGATTGGGGGTTAAGGGAGAGTTGTCATTGTTGGTGATGCAAGAGGGAGAGGAATTAGGGACAAATTTAGAGGGAGAAATGTGCGGAACACGTCGGTAGGGAAGTAGGAGGGGGGAGGCCTGTGTGGCGTCATGGGAGTGTAGGAGGTTTGGGCGGAAAAGAGGCGCATTGGTTGCGGAGGTCCTGTCAGTTAGGAGAGGTAGCAGTGAGGGAACGGTCATCTGGCAGAGTGAGGGGGGTTGAGAGAAAGGGAAGTTGAGGAGGGGAAACGGTTCTGCTGGGCCCGAGGGAGGGAGAAGGAAGGTGTTCCTAGGAGGGGAAAGGGGGTAGAGCAGCAGTACTGTAGGAGTAGGAGGGAGGAGAGAGATGCAGTGGGAATGTGGCAAACACGGGGTGAATGACGAGGGAATGAAGGGGTGGAGAGGAGGGACGGAAGGAGGGCTAAGGGGAGCATAGAGACAGTTAATTGGGGAAGAGTGTTGGAGGAGAGGTGGACTAAAGAAGGGGGTGATGGGAAGAAGTATGGGGGAGGAGAATAGATTGGAGTATCGTGATAGTGCAGATGGGACGAGGAGCGTGTTAGCTAGTGGTAAGGCTGAAGTAATGCGGGAGGGGACATACTGTGGGGGGGGAGGAATAGGAGATGAGGTAAGTTGGGGGGGAAAGGGAAGAGGGCCGATCTGCGCTTCTCGAGAGTGCAGCCAATTGGAGTGGGGTGGGGTCGGCGGAGGAGAAAGGGAGTAATGGGTGGAGCTGGAAGAAGAGTCAAGGGGAAACCCGGTTGCAGAGACGGGGAGTAAGGAGGGGAAGAGGTGGTCAAAGAGCGAGAGGCAGGAGTCTTTGCCTTGGATCATGACAGTACCGTTGTTATAGAGTGAGATAGTGAGGTAGCCATTGAAGCACCCAGAGGGGGAAATTTTTACTTGTTTCCCATAAGGGATAGAGGAGGAGGAGGTGACGTTAAGGGAATTGTAAAAACTGTTGGACCAAGAGGGGATGTCGCGAGTGAAGAAGATGAAATCGTTTTTAAGCCTCCCAAGACGACCATTGTAAAATTGATCCACAAAAAGGGAGTCCGGGAAACGTTCAATAGTGTTATGCTTAAGTCGTTTTATTGTAGCTTTAGTCTGGTCGGGAGGATAAATGATTTTGTAGCAATTGGCTCCAGTCTTAACTCGAGAGGTGGCCATGTTGGGAAGCTGAGGCGAAGGAGGGTGGGGGAGAGATGAGAGGGGTGTTGCTGGTAGAGCGGTAGTGAGGAGAAAAAAGAGGGCAAAAAGGGGGCGCATAATCCAAACGGTTATGGTGGAAAAGACGGGTTAATGTGCCGTCATGCTGTAAAAAGGCCTAAACGATGTAGCTGGCACTACTTGCTGCGCAGCTGTCAAAAGGCCTAAACGGTGCAGCTGGCACTACTTGCTGCGCAGCTGTAAAAGTCCTAAACGGTGCAGCTGGCACTATTTGGAAGTGGTGGATTAGAGAGGAAAGCAGCAACACCTGTAAAAAAAATAGCACTTCAATCAAAGCAGAGTGAAGGGACACCAAATAAATGTAATCAATCTTTGCTTGGTCCCTTCATCAGGGAAAGGAACGTGAGGCATGGCCTCTGCTGGCCATTTAGGATGCAGAAAATCAGATGGACAGAGAATCCAACAAATAGGTAACGAATGGGCGGGTTGTAGGCCCTATATTGTATACAGCAGGATCTCGCTCTAAGAGAGCGCACATTCATGCGCTAGCTGTCGCAGGCTCGACCCTAAAAAAGCCAGACGTAAAGCATGAACAAAGTCTGTGCCTTTGAGAGGTACGTTGTGTAAGGCTATCAACTAAATCACCGAGATAAAACCGTGACACATCCATTAGTGTGCGACAGCGTTAGAAGCACAAAATGATTTACTGATTCAAAGGCAAGGTCCAAGGAAGATATGAGAAAACCAGACTCCAACCGCCCATTACCTTTAATGTTATCACAAAGATATATCAAAGCCAGCCCAAGCCATGACTGCCGCAGACTGCGGACAACATTGCAGCAACAAGGTTAAGCGTCAGCACGTGACTGGACCCGAACAAGGACACTTTCCACAATGTTTGCAAAACGCAGTATGAAGATGATTCACAAATAGGCTTTTTCAATACAAAAATGGTTCTTTACAACAATTGCGAAGGTGGGCACATTAATTGCAAAGCTGTTGCTCTATTTTGGCATGATAACAGTCCAAAGGGGCTTAGGAGGAGACGATTGCTTTGGATTACAGTAAAGAATGCTTTTCGTAAACGTCCTAATAGGTCAGAAAAGCCAGATTCGGCTCAAGGAGAAAAATTGATATGTTGATGTATGCTTTTCAGAAACACTACAGAAATCGAAATAATTCTATCCTTTTATATAAACCGATCAAAGATGGAGGATTGAACATATTAGTGAGGCCTTTGGGATGCAGCTAGAGGCCAGGATAACGATAGAGAAATCACAGATAATCTTTACCAAACAAGATTAGCTACAACTTCAAAAAGAATGCCTCATAAGCCTGTGAAGAATGTACCTTGATCGGAAGACGACTCCAGTAGGCTGCGGCAGCCTGTCTGGAGTTCGTGAAGAAAGCATTATGGAGCGCATGGATACTGAAACCACATTCTTTTTACCAGCTGATATATCTCCTCAGTCTTCTAGGCCTGTTGAGTTCCTGTTAAATGACCAGGTTATGCTACTGTCTTCCCGATAATTGCAGATGTCCCAGGCTGTCATTGCCTAGGTACCCAAAGCAATGGGCGGAAATGATATTGGCGACATCTTTGGCAATTCCTTTTTGGTTTAGTTACAGCCTTGGAACACCCAGCACTAAGACCCATGCTTCAGACATCTCAGGTAGGCACACCCCCAAGTCCCTAGAGCGCTAAAGACACCTCCACTTTTGCGCAGACGTCTCAACCACTTTGAAACTCACTTTCCAAATCATCTGCAGATCCCTAGGATTCCACTAATGGTTTATCAATGACTTCAAACATTTTGTAACAAACTTTCTTCACATAGGCCAACAAAATCTAACTCTCAGAATTTCCAAGTTCATGGAGATGTTACTACCAAATTGTTGAAGTTGAAAACCCTCCTAGATATTCTCATCTACATGGACCTCACACAAAACATCACTGACGTACCTCACAACAAAGGTGGGGCCTGGGCCTATTCATCTCGTCTAGTCGTTCCTCCCATAGAGTCCATCAATATCTCTGGACCGTACAGACTGTGTACCATTCCGCTCACAATACATCATGCCACAATCACACAAACAATAATAATAATAACTTTATTTGTTTGTAATCACATCCATAAAAGATAAAAAGACACAAAATATAAAACAATAAAGATTCATTTAAAATTTCATATAAAAATTTGTGCAAGGTCGCAAAGGTCCTGCCGGCCGTCAATCACACATGGAGTTTCTGGATCTTAGTGCTGCTCTCATAATTTTGTTACTACAATGAGCGTGACCTCATTAGGCAGAAGCTGTAGGAACAATAAAGCAACACGGGAGTTCCTAAATCTCAAGTCTTGTGAAAGGGGTTTAAGAAACAACCCCCTAGGGTGAGTAAAATATTTACATACCAGAACAAAATGTAGGGTATCCTGTGGAGACCTATTGTCGCAGCCACAGGAAACTCTATCCTATACTTGTGAAACAAAGCCAGCCAGGGATGCCAAAAGACGGTGGAGTGGATTGAATCTACAATGTGTTATTAAAAATCTGTCTATGGTACTCGTTAAAATAGAGAGATATTTCTCCATACCCTGGCCTGATTTAACTAAAACATGCCCTCTTCTCATGGGTTTACTGAGCTCGTTCCCCTCACGGAAGGCCATGGCGTATTTTTTAAATTGCTCTTTTACTATTTTCGCATCTCGGAGTTTCACTGTGTCATATTTCAAGACAGAATAGCGAGAACCAAGCAGAACTGTAGCTACATTGAGAACCTGCACCCACACTCAGGATCAGGCCATTCTTGCAGCCATTACACTGGACACGAGTGACATTGATGCTCGACTAATCACACCCCTTCATGTTATCAAGGCAAACAAAGACCAGTATGCCCCTCAAAAAGAATGGCCAATAAAACACAAACCCTCTTCCCTCTGCTAAGCCAAAGAACCGAGCAGGAGCCACATGAACTTCAGTAGATAGATGAACGTGTTGCAAGATGCATTCATATTGTGGTTTCACGAAAAGCATTTTCGTCATAGAGAGAAAATGAATCTCCTCTGACAAAGTCAAATACTATCAAACCAAAATTCCAGAAGAAGGCAACGAATGGAGGTTCTCTTCAAGGCAGTCAAATAATTTATCAGTCTTCTACAAATCTACACATTCCCCTAGAAAAGACAAACTTCAGCAATGATTAAGTGACAAAATCTACTATTGAAGAAGATCCAGAAAGCACACTTCCATTGTCTTCTTTTTTCCCACTCAAGAATTTCCAGAATGTCTCGCCTTCCCGCATTCACACTGACACATCTTTGTAACATACATACATCAACCTTAAATTTAACCTCCTATAAAACACAATATTCTTAACTCTTCAATTGTTAAAAGACTAACCAGTGGAACACGCATCCATATATTCTTCATAGAAAACGCCTTCTACAAACACAAAGTATTCCCATCATGTAGAATAAGGATACAATCTCCTAATCTTCAAGAAACCCGTGGAATCTCATGAATGAATGCCCCATTACTCTAATTCTTTTTGAAAATACTTGCAAGACCACATAAATAATTATAACTTTTTATGGAAATATCAATAAGGGCTCAGTCCAGAATATCTAATTGCTAATACATTGTGTTTACTAAATAGTCAATATCAATCACTTACCTGAAATCGAAGAACCCCCCAAACAAAATTCCTGCACATCACTAACAACTTCAATCATTAACAGTTCACTAGTTCCTGGGGGGTGGATAGGACGAGTAAGATGGCAGCTATGGCTTAACAAGCTCAGCCAGGCCCCCAATCTCATCATCGATTATCTCCACGGCATCAGACCCCACCCAGCACCAAAGCGATGACCCTGCGCCCCTTGTGACTGCGAGGAAGGCCTCCGCCTTTCCCCTGGACGGTTGCTTGCAGGTGGGTACTGGGCCACCAGATAGCAGCCGAGCAGAGTGACCTGCTGGTCCTCATGGTGCAGCGGGAGGCGGGTTGTCTGGCTAGAGGACACCCGAATTGCCAGGAGGGGGCAATGCTGCTATTTACTCTGCAGAGGAGCACGGTGCCCAGGACGATAAGCAGTAATACTGCAGCAGGAGCTGCACTCTGCCCATCCCGAGGGCCGCCAGGGGTATGAGCAGGGTGTGCGGTAGTCTCGAGGGAGCAACGCAGTGTGGCTCTCCCCCTTCAGCATTAAAGGTGGTGGCAATGGCTCTGCTCTGGGGAGGCCAGAGAGCAAAGTGGCAGCCCCATCCAGCTGCTCAAGGACTGGGGGGACTGAAAGACACACTGGCGAAGGCGAGGCCTCAAGAAAGCAAGAGACAGCCATGTATGCCACCTCTCTAGAACACTGTGCTGGGCGAGACATCACGCTGATGTGGAACCCCAAGGTATTGAAGGGCAAACTTTTCTGAAGCGGCCCATGAATGCAATGCCCCCCCCCCCCAAAACTGGGGTACGGGTGGTTGCTCGTGCTGCCTTGTCAATTTGGGCAAGTGGGCCTCTTGAGCACCAATAGCACAAACATTATGGGGATTCCCGTGCCTCCATGACTTCTAGAAAGTGCAGTGAAAATGCAGGATAGTGACCAAGGAGGTAGACACCACATACCCCCACCTCCTTTACTCGAACTACATAACAGGTAAGCTCAGACAGTCGAGGGCCCACCTCCAACTGTAGCCTGCCCTGGTACAGATGGGAAGGCCAGGCATGAGAGGGACGAAGTGGGTGGAGACGCCTTGGAGGTGGCAGAGACGCTCAACCGGACGGGTTTGCCCAGATCCTGCCAGCAGTGAACTCTTTGCTAGTGTCCATGAAGGCCAATGACATAGTGATGCTGGCGATGGGTCTGCTCTGTGAAGACCAAAAGAAACTACATGAGAGAGTTACCCAGGCGGAGATATCATTGGGACACCTACAGACTTTGGTGGAGGATCTTCAGTGGCAGGTGCATGAACTCTCAGACTGCCTTAGAACTCTAAAGGGCAGAGTGGAGGATGCAGAGGGCCGGGCCCGCCACAGCAACATCTGTGTTTTGAGCATCCATGAGGGTGCTGAACAGCAGGACATGGTCACTTACCTGGATGATTGGCTGCGGAGGGAGATTGTCCCTAGGGGTGAGTCCATTTTCTTCTCCCTGGAGTGAGCGCACCTGGACCCAGCAATGGCGCCATGGCTGTGGCCTGCACCATGGCCATTGGTGGCCAAACTCCTACACTTCCATGACAAGGATTTATTCTCTGCACAGTCAAGACATGCCGGCCACTATGAATTAGATAATAGCAAGGTTTTTATTTTCCCAGATTATGCATTTTCTGGACAGAAACAATGGACTTCGTTTTTGAGAGTGAAAATGAAATTTTGAGACATGGGCCTGAAGTATGCCCTGCTTTTCCCAACCCGTCTGTGGATTACGTATGAGGGCAAGTTCCTCTTCTTTACAGACCAAAAGGAGGCATGGGACTGGACAGAAACCCAGGAGGCGCCCTCGCAGATAAGTGTCTCGCACATGGTTACCTCAATCCAGAGGTCCTGGCAGTAGAGGAGCAGAAGGAAAAGAGGACTTGGTAACCAAGGTCTCATAACCGGCAACAAATATTATGTAGTTCACTACAAGGTTGCAGCACTGAGGCCTGTATCATCACTTCTTAGTCCCGTCTATCTGTTTGCTTTGGAGGCCAGTAGCAAAGACAAACCGAGGTTCCTTCTTCATAGCTTGGACGACGAGACCCAAGGTGTGCCACAGTTCACTCCCCAAATAGTGGAGCCAAGGCCTGCTAAAGTTCACCCCACAATTTATGGAGGAGTTGATATAACTTTGACTCCAATACAAATCAAAATGATTCTGCCTGCCCTACAGTACTTCAAAATTGTTCATAGGTCTACACTACAACTTATAAAATTGGAACAATATTGAACCACAGATTTTATAAATAAATCTAGCTTCTATTGATTCATACAAAAAAAATCAACTATTATATATATTTTGTCTGCTGTATGCATTAGTACATATAAACATCAGAACCTGAAACTTGCCCACTCCACCAATAATACCTAAATAAACATCCCCACCTTCATATCCTCAAACCCAAATGCACAAACCTGATTAAAACCTCATTCTACTTATCGGTCTCTCTAATTCATAGCACTTTCATGCTACAATTACTCAATATCTCTCACCAAACTAAAACCTACAAAAGAAGATGCTGAAAAAGTGGAATTTGGACACCACAATGCCCACTATTGGAATCGCCAGCCACAGTTGTTAAAGAATGCAGGAATCGCTGTTAGCATGAGCTGGCAGCCATTTTAGTTAGCCATGTGCTTGCCATGTGCTTTCTCCCTCTTCCAGAACCTTGCACATGCTCAGAAAGGCCTAGTTGGTAGAATGCACCTGCTCCTAGTATAGAACTGTCAGGCTATTCTTACTGATGTAAGCAGTTTAGTCTCCCCTCCCACTATGTTGAGAAAGCACATTTTGTATACCCATATTAATCAATAAGCATGCTTGTATGTGCCAGGACCTCCCCTTGGTTTTATGCTGACTATGTAACAAATGCATATATATAAGGCCCCTGTTCTCCTTAGAATGCCTCCTACAGTGGCCTGAGGGTACTGTGTGACGCAATCTCCCTTATGTCAGGTTAATAAATACGTTTTCTTGATATTGCAGCTTCCATGCCAATCTATTCTTTGTTGGTTTATTTATTTTTTAAAAAAAAATTTTTAAATTTGTAAGGGGCGCTACAGCTACCCAAAAAGGGTTTCCCGGCGCCGAGACACAGCATAAGGATGTCAGGAGAGATTACTGGCTATTCTTGATTATTGTTCGAATAGCCAGGTCTTGACGTGCCTTCTGAACCTGACTTGGTTTTCCTCCTTTTGAATGAAGGGAGGGAGTGCGTTCCAGAGGGATGGCCCAAGGTGGGCGAAAGATCTGCCTCCCATTTTTGCCAATTTAAATCTTGGGACACAGAAGTTGGCAGCTGATTGCGAGCGAAGGTTTCGCTTAAGAGTATAGGGGTGGGCCAAAGCTAGAAGGTACTTGGGTGCAGTACCTGCTTTGATTCTGAACATATAGTTCAGGGCTTTAAAACGGATTCTGCTTTCTTGATGAGTATTTTGTGGGATATGGTGTCAAAGGCTGCGCTCAGATCTAAAAGCACGAGCGCGACCGTCTGACCGTTATAGAGGAGATTCCGGATGTGTTCCGTAACTCCTAAAAGGGTGGTTTCTGTCGAGAAACCAGCCCGAAAACCCGATTGCGAGGGGTGAAAAAGCGAGTTTTCTTCAGCAAAGGTGGATAAGACCGAGTGGACGTGTCTCTCTAAGCATTTGGAAAAGGCAGGGAGCAGGGATATGGGTCTATAGTTAGCTGGAATTTCCGGATTTGCTGTGGGCTTTTTTAGCAATGGCGTTATCATGGCGTGTTTCCAGAGGGCCGGAACTGTGGAGAGCTCTAACGAGGAATTTAGAGTATTTACGATGATTTCCAGGGAGCGATCGTCCAGTTGTTTAATTATTTTAATCGGGATCGGATCCCTGGGGGAGCCGGACTTGATGGTCTTAAAAATGGTTTTCAGTGTGTCTACCAAAATGAGAGGCCAGGATTCCAGGGTATTTTCGCAGGAGGGAGCCTGTTCCGAGTCAGCAAAAGGGGGTGGGTCATTGTTGTTGGTATAAATGTCCCTGATGATTGTCTCGATTTTTTCAGTAAAGAAGCATGCTAGGTCTTGGCATTGTTGAGTATTCAGGGGGGGAGCCGAAGCTATGGTTTGTGTGCCTGCTAGTTCTTTGACTTTATTGAACAAAGTTTTCAGCTTCTTTGTTGCTTCCATGATAGTGTTAGAGACGAATAAGGCTTGTGCTTTTGCGCAGGCCGTGTGGTATAAATTTCTGGCTTCGTGATAGGTCTTTTTTGCATCAGGGGCATAGTCTTTACGCCATTGACGCTCAAGTGCCTTACATTTCGATTTTTCTATTTTTTAAAAGTCATTAAACCATGGGGCAGGGTGGCGGTGTCTATTTCCTTTGATATGAGGGGTGGGTAAACAGTGATCAGCGGCGTCACTGAGCCATTTGTGAGTAGCTACTGCTAGGCTGTCCATGTTGTGACCGTTTCTAGGAGGGTTTTCATGGAGTGCTGAGTTAAGTTTTGCCATGTCCAGTAGCTTCAAGTTTTTCCTGGACATAGCTAGAAAGTCAGATTGCATAGTGGAGGTAGGTGGGAGATTGATGCTGAATTTTATTAGATGATGGTCAGACCAACAAATGGGAGTGGTGTTATGCCATTTTAGCTCGTTGATATTGGAGATAATGGGGTCGAGCAGATGGCCCGCTTTATGTGTGGATCCAGAATTGACTAAGGTTAAATTTAGGGCCGTCAGATCATCTAACAAATTAGAGCAAAAGGGGATGGAAGGGTCATCAAGATGTAAGTTTAGATCACCAATGAGTGAGAAGTTTTTTGAGGCAATGTAGAATGGAGTGATATGGTTGGCTAGATTTGATACCCATTGGGATGAATTGCCGGGGGGGCGGTATATCAATAAGCCTGACATCGTGAAGTTCGGGTTCAGAGAAATTTTGAAGAAGCCGGCTTCGCAGTCAGGGATGGCTACTGGTTCTAACGTACATTTCAAATCTCTGTTAAAGATGATTGCAATTCCACCACCTAGCTGTTTATTTATATCTATCCTAGTAATTGCATAGTTAGCGGGGAGGGCAGTAGCAACGTCCAGGCCAGCACTCTCGTGTAGCCACGTTTCTGTCAGGAAGAGGACGCTAGGGTTATCATCCAATAGGAGGTTGAAGATGTCCAATTTATGTTTCGGTAGTGAGCGGCAGTTAGTACTGTAGAGTACTTATTCTTGTGCCTCAACATTGCGAGGCTGTTTGTGTTTCCTGTGCCTCCTCGTAGCGTCAGGATAGGGTTGGCGGATGGAAGTGGTGAGTTTGCAGTTTGGGCAGGAGGTGACTCCTATTTTATGGAGATCGAGGGTTGTGCACCTCATGTTAATGATTGGGTGTAACGATCTTAGTTGCGTAGGGGATCTTACCAGCCTTTTGTGAGAGGGGGGAGCATAGTCTTCTGCCCCGTCCTGGCCCGGACGGGCACAGACGGGCTAGTTTTTGGCGTGTCTTCGGCGTGCTGAGGGCGCTCCCGCTACGCTCGTCCGCTGCGCTTCCGAGGAGGGTGCATAGTTATGAGGAGGAAGAGGGGGCGTGGCTAGTTGTAAGGGGCGTGGCCCAGTGTCTCGTGGGTGGTGATGGCGGCGAAGTTTTGGACCTTCCTACAGCAGCGCTGGCTCCGCTGCGCAGGCAAGTGTCATCAAGAACCCAGAAACAGTAAAGTGAGCAGCAAAACGAAACACAGTTTGTTTTTAAAATCGACAAATGTGCAAAATACGCTATTTTTAAAAGATTGAGGAACGACACCCCCAGCTTCCGCCTCAAGGGTAACTGACTGTCAACACCGGCTTGTATCTCAGCGCGGCGTTATATGCATCAGGGAGGGGGCGTGGCTAGTTGTAAGGGCCGTGGCCCAGTGTCTCGTGGGTGGTGATGGCGGCAAAGTTTTGGCCCTTCCTACAGCAGCGCTGGCTCCGCTGCGCAGGCAAGTGTCATCAAGAACCCAGAAAAAGTAAAGTGACCAGGTGTATCAGTGAACCCCTTAGAAGGTTTTCTATTTCTTCAAATGGCGCCCAGACGTGGGGCTAATCGGTGAAGCGGCTATCCAAGGGAGTGATCTTGACAGGAGACAGGAATCTACTGAAGAGGACAGGAATCTACTGAGGAGGTACCCTGCGCAAGGAGATTGTTGGTCTTTCCAGCCCAGTAAATTTGCCGTCTCCCTGATCTGATCCTCCAAGTGTTTGCCGCTCCCGACTGAGAACTTCTTTGGCGTGAGTATTCTAAAATGACCGTTAGGCAGTGCGAGGCTGGAGATTTGTGCTTGGTAAGGTCATCGACATTTGCTTGTTAGGTTGGCCAACATCTTGGACTTGTTTGGAAATATAGGAATTGCAATTTGTGTAGGCAGGTAATGAGGAGATTTTTTCTCTAAATTGTGAAAACTTGAACTGCACACATTAAGTTAAGTGCCACTTGGCGAATTATATTGTATATGCTGCAATATTCTTGGCATGCCTGTTTCAAGCGCACATGGAAGAATGTGCTGCTTTCTTGGAGGTACCAATGTGAATCTTGAATGAACTCAGTCGGTTCCCCTAGAGGGGATACCTAAATAGGCTTAGGTATAAAAAGGTATTTCTTTCTTGGTGACTGAGTACCCCATGGAACTAAATATGTACATAAAAAGGATCCTGGTCTGTGCACTTAGTAACCTTTATAAGTGGTGATATGCAGAGTGCTTTTTGAGTGTTCTGCCAGCCACAACTGGCGAATTTGGTGTATTTTGGCTTCTTGAACATGGAACAGTCTTTTGGGATGTTTTGGCGCAGTCTTTTAGACTACTTTTGAGAGCTTTTCTTGTAAATATGACTTACAATTAGTATTTACAAAAGGTTTGGTTTAAGTACAGTCTGTGGGCTGTCTCTTGGTTCTGTTCCAAGTGTTGATTTGTGGGTTGATTATGTGTTTGAATGTCTATGTGGTTTGACATTGGTGGTACTTGTGTGAGTGAGTAGCGATTGCGCTCTTTATGTAAGAATGGATAGCCTTAAGAGTGCTGTATTGTGTGTTCTTAGTGTATGACCCCCTTCTGATAATGTCTGGAATGAGCTCAATGTGTTTTTTTGTCATCATTTTGTTATGCAAATGTCATTGAATGAATTACATTTTAAAAATCCAGAAATGAATTATGTAACATATGCTAAATAGCTGCACGCTACCATTAAAATTGAAAGAGTAAAACACTATACATGTGTTTAAATTGCCACAATGCTAACGATAAAATTAGAATTCACAATCAATAGGAATAAAATAGGCCTCATAGAAAGGAAGACAAATACAAAATTGTGTGCTTTACAATAACTAGGACTAAAATTCAAAATGTTACAGCATTCTCCTTAGAAACATTGTATTAGATATTACAAGGCATTCACATCATCTGAGTGAATTTGTTGTTGCTGAAATAAACACTATCTTACAAAACGATAGATTTTGACTGCCTTGAAATGCCAGACATTTAAATAGACTGTGACCATGCTTACTTTCAACACTAGAAAAAAAGCTTTCAAACAGCTGTGTTTAAGCTGTCTCACTGAGAAGAAGCTGTCTGACACAACAAACCGAGATTAAACTCTTTCAGGACATTACAAATACAGAGAAAAAAGTTGTTTTTTCTCCTGAGAGAGGCGTGGAAATTGACGCCTGCTGGTGAGCAAAAAAACAATGGATTTAGGCCCAGATCTCTGTACTGGGGTGAATGTATGACATTGTTCTGCATTCTGTCCATCAACTGTTGTTTTTGCATTTGTCACCCCGAGTGGGACGGGTATGCTCAGACGTGAGTCCAGTGCTCTCCACGCCACTGGAGTCAAGCTATCCTGGCTGAAGACGGCTGATAGCCAGAAACCGGTCCTAGGATGCTTGATTCCGGTCCAGGGAAGACATGGCTTCGCAGTTCGGGCTGGACTGTTCCCATGAGGCACAGGGTCAAGGCTGATTTGCATATGGCCATATCTGAACTGGGGTGGTGTGGTGAGCAACAAAAGAATGGATTTAGGCCCAGATCTCTGTACTGGGATGAATGTATGACATCGTTCTGCATTCTGTCCATAAACTGTTGTTTTTGCATTTGTCACCCCGAGTGGGACGGGTATGCTCAGACGTGAGTCCCGTGCTCTCCACGCCACTGGAGTCAAGCTATCCTGGCTGAAGACAGCTGATAGCCAGAAACCGGTCCTAGGATGCTTGATTCCGGTCCAGGGAAGACACGGCTTGGTAGTTCGGGCTGGACTGTTCCCATGAGGCACAGGGTCAAGGCTGATTTGCATATGGCCTTGTCTGAACTGGGGTGGGGTGGTGTAGTGAATATAAAAACGATGGATTTAGGCCCAGATCTCTGTACTGGGGTGAATGTATAACATTGTTCTGCATTCTGTCCATCAACTGTTGTTTTTGCGTTTAAATAGACTAAAAGCTTTCAAACAGCTGTGTTTGAGCTATCTCACTGAGAAGAAGCTGTCTGACACAACAAACAGAGATTAAACTCTTTCCGGACATTACAAATACAGAGAAAAAAGTTGTTTTTTCTCCTGAGAGAGGCGTAGAAATTGACGCCTGCTGGTCAAGAGCACAGCTGTGTCAATAATACATGGCTATTCTTGGTCCCAAGCCACAAGGAAACTGCTGGCCCAACTAGATTTTAACTTAGTGCAAACACGGTATAAAGGCGTGCATTCAAAACTACTGATTTTAAAAGTTACAAAAGACAGTTTCATTATTTTGGATAACAGAGAACAGATTGAAAGTAGGGATTACCTTTCTTAAAGCTTTTTTACATAAGCACATCTGTGGTTCTGATGTTAAATAATTACTGTCCTTTAAAAGTGACGCAGAAGTTTCATGTTTCAAGTAGGGCTTCTGTGCTTAGGGTTATAAATGAATACATTTCAAGGCAAAAGGAATGAGGATTGCTTTTCATATGTGGAGCCATCAAAAGGGTTGGTGTAAAAAAAAAAGGAATTTTGACTATATGAAAAAAAGTTTATTAAAAATAAGTGCACTAAAATAATTTTTTGATCTCTATAATGTCTAATTATCATACTGTGAACTCCTAGCATCAAAATTGAATTTAAGCAGTGTTTTAAGCAATGGGGGAAGGGGGACTAAAATGTAAAATGTCACTTTACCCAGGCATACAAAATTAATTTTTTAAGGGTGTACCTTATACATTTCTGATTTCCCATTCCTGGGATATCTCGGGGAGACCCTGAGGGTCCCTAATATGCCAAAACATTGTAGGTTATCTATTTTTAAGTGCCTCTGACACCAGAGTCGAATTAGGCTAAATGTACTATTTAAAAGCAGTTCTGCCACTCAGGGCAGTTTTCAAACTGGTCTCAGGCTTCAGTAATGCACACATGTAAGTATACAACAAACAGCTGACCTCTATACTTCTAGAAAAGCACACCACACACTGCGCACACATGAAAATAAGTATAAAAAACCAGCAGAAGTTATTATCCTACCTCTCAATTACTGGCAAACAGGAACGGAACGGGACTGCTTTTCAGCTGTGAGACTCCATGAGTTGCTTTGAATTAGAAAAACCGCATGGAAAAGCCTTGCACAAAAATAGAAGAGCTGGTAAGGGTTAGAGGTCGAGTTCTGCATTTAGCATCCTAGCAGGGTTAAGAGCAAGGTTTGCTTTGACACTTCGACTTCTGAAAGATTCTGAAAGACGAGATGACAGTGCAGGGAGAGAAAGAGAAGCTTTGCTTACTATTTCTGGTAAAAGCAAGTTTTTGCGCAGTCATATGAACAGCAAGGAAATATAGTGGTATATGTGGTCCCTGTGTAGAGTATACCTCTGCCATGTATATTAAAATAATGGTTTTAGCTTAAAGATTACTGTGCAAGGGCTGAGATAATGAGGCATTGGGATTTAGTTTGCATTCATTCGCCCTCATGTTACACTAGTACAATTGCTAAAGAAATTGGTGGTTGGTTATTAACGTTTTCTAGCTAGTTCAATGTGTTATTTACCTCCTACAAGTTTGTTTGTGCCCAGCTGCCACAGCTAGGGGTAGATAGTGTTGACAGAAGGTAAACCTGTTTTCAGGTTTCCTATTGTCTAAATGGGTAAAGGAGGTTAGCTCTTCTGCAAATTAAGTGTAGGCAAATTGATGTTTTCTCTCTTTTTCTCACTCTCTCTCTTTTGAGCCTGTATAAGCTGTCTAGGAAAACAGCCATGATACATTTAATTGGCTATTCAGTAATAGGGTTTTAAAATTGTTAGATTTAATAAAATGAATAAAGAAATGTCATGTTACTGCCCATCCTGTCTGATGATATTATGCAAGGATGAGTAGTCTAGATTGCTGTTCCCTTATTTGACCTTTAAGGGGAACTATATGTTATTCTCATGCTACATACAGTTTTGCAAGGTCATTGCTAGTGTTTTATAAGCTAGTCTGTATAAATAGGCTGACAGCCCTTATTAGAGCTGGTGAATAGGGTTTTTTTTCTTAAAAATGATGGTGCATAGTCTGGATCTGAAAAGTAGAATGCAGTAAAGATGCCCATTTGATCCTTAGCAAACATATTTGAAGGAAAATATTGTTTTATAGGAGTTTGTCACAACATGTTCTTCTGGAGAAATTTATGTACCCACTATGTTGAAGTTTTTTAGTTCTTTATGTAATAAGAATCCCTGTTAAATTAGCAGTTTT